>NC_059135.1:8421412-8724443 GCF_020740605.2 Lemur catta
AGCTCAGAATGCAGCACCCTGCCACTCTGCAACCCAGACAATCCTTACCTTCCTCCCCTGGCCCACTTTCTGCTGGTGAGCTCAAGGTTTCCTGGGGCTCTTCTCCATCACACATTTCTAAAGGGGTACTGTTGCCTTCTGCAGAATAGAATGAAATCCCTTAGAAGATGCCTATCCCTATTCCAAGGGATAGCAAGAAAACCCACTCTTAGAGAACCGGGAAGACCAAGGTGGCTCAAGTATCTCCTAGGTGGACATGTTCCTGCCCTCAGATCCTCCTGCCTTTGCCTCCACCTGACATGGAGGTTAACATGGCTCCTGTCACTGTTACCAGAGGCTAAGCACAGACCACCACCTCACTCCCTTGCTGAACATATCATTTTCTCTTATTTTTGACCCTTTCCACTGGCTCTACACATTTCTTCTGTATGGGTATGTGAAAGGGAGCAGGTTAGAGTTGAAGAGGGGGAGATTTTCCTCCTTGTAGCCAGAAAAACAAAGATTCACTTAGTTGATGGGAAAACTAAAGTTCAATTACTTTCTCCATCACATAGTAGCTGGCTGAGCACCTCCTCTGGTTCTTCTTCATTAGTCACCTGGGGAGCTTCAGGACCATGGGACACTGAAGAGAAACAAGGAAATGACAGACCATGCAGAGGGGATCAGGGACAAACCTCAGTGTGCTCAGGCAGATCCAGGAAATTCAGAACACAGGTAAGCTACCCTTTGGGAAAATGTCTGCTCCAAGGACCACATCTGAAATCCAAGTGAGCCCTATTCTGCCTCTTTCCATCTTATCCACCTTTGCTCTGCTTCTGTTGCCTACCTATCGTCCCACCTCCAAATACTTATGCTTCTGCACTAGGAGAATATTTGAGCATCTTTGATTTTGTGAGTTCCACTCTCCCTGACTTCTCCTATCCCTTTGCTTTTCTACATATTTTTTTCCTCAGTGGTGATCTTGATCTCTTTTTTTCTGCTTATTCTAACTCTGTTCTTCTAATTCTCCCCAATTTATATAGAATGATCCATTCCTCCTCTCGCTGTTTCTCTTGATTTCTTCCCCACCCTGCCAACATTCTTTGTTTGTGAAATAGAAGTCTCTTTGCATCAGGCCCTGTCCTATTCCCCTGAGAGTGTGCAGGTCCCCCTGTGGACGCTGACTGTGTGACCATATGGTGACCCTTCTCCTAGCCCACACAGCCATCACTTGGAATGAGATACCCAGGACACGGGTCTTTGCTCTTTCTTCCTACTTTGATTTTAGGGAAAGACAACTGTGCTTTTTCTGTGATTCCATTTCCTTATCTATATGAAGAGATAACAGCAGTTTGCCTAGCTACCTCCTAACGTTTTGTGAGAGTAAAAGAAAATATCTCTCGCCAAAGTACTTTGAAAAGAAGAAAGTGCTATATAATTCAATAATCTGATGAAGAATATTGGATAACCATGGTAACTTGAGTTTGCAGAAAGTTCTTTCTTTCTGACAAGTAGCTAGATCTCAGAACTATGTTTCTTTTAAGGCCTTCCCAAGGTTATGACTATATAATAATATCATTACTAAGAACTAGATAGATACTTGGCTTTTGGACTTTATAGAAAATAAAGGGTAGACAGGGTTAAAATCACAATACTGAGTCTTTAATATAAATATGCAGAAAGAGTGAAAAGTAAAAAGATGCTGTCTTTCCTTGGTATGTATCTATTATAACATGAATAGGAAACTCATATATTCTAACAGTAAGGGTCATGATGTTCAAAATGTAATTTACAAGAATTTCTCCTTGTGTTTCCCTCAAAAGGCCAATGTAAATGCAAAGAATTGTATTTAAGGATTGGCTGGAGTGTGCTCAGGGTAGAATCCAGCAGGAAGCACCTCTGTGCCCACCACTTGACACCCTGCAGCCCAGGGCCGGAAACTCTCCCCTTCCTTACCTGGCCCAAGTCTTGGCAGGGGGCTCAAAGCTTCCTGGGGCTCTTCTCCAGCACAGGCTTCCAAACAGGCACTGCTCTCTGCAGAAAAAAAATGCAATTCCTCAGAAGTCTCAGTATATAAGCCAGGGAGCAAATGTGGCAGAAAAAAACAAATAACGAGAAAATCAGGAGGATCTGGAACACTCGAGTATATCCTCAGTGGGAATCTCCCCACCCACAGGGTACCTGACCCAGAGGTTCACATGACTTCTGCCACTGTTAATAGAGGCTGAGAGCAATTCAACCATCATAGGACATTTTCTTGTCTCCTGCTCCCTTTCTGTGCTCCTAAGTTGCTATTAAATACTTGTTCTTCTTTCTACCTGCTTCTGAACGTTTCCTCCTTCCATCATTCCTGTTTCTTATTTCTGGTGTTTCCTGGTGCTTCTCTGTGACTTGTCTTTCTGTCTTCTCTGCTCCTATGACTTTCTTCTTTTCTTATAACTCTGCCTTTCCATATGTCTTTGTTTCTGGATATCTTTCTAGACCAGGGATCAGGAAATCCATCCCAGAGGTAGTATAATTTACACAGAGCATAGCCACATCAGAGCATGAGACAGGGAGGTAAGTGGGTCAAGATGACAATTCTGAATTTGTGTTCAAACTTGTGACAATCTTGACAGTACAAAGGACAGATGTGAGAGATCTGACAATTAAACTTATTGAAAAGGTTTATACTAAGTTGAGAGTCATAGCAGGAGAGGAAATGATGAGCTGGACAGATAGACACGTGCCCCGTGGTGGGGGCCCTTGGCAATCCACAGGAAGGAAATGTGGTTTAGTCATTAAAGTAACAAAATCATTGGGTTTCAGTGGGAAGAGAATATGATCTGATTTGCATTTCTTCAAAGAGAATCAGCCAGAAAAGAGGAAGAAAAGAAGATAAAGCCTGTCATTCTTGTCCAGGTAAAAGGTAAAAGAGATCTGGTTTACTTGGCCATGGAGAGAAAAGGACAGGTGGGAGGCATTTTGAAGGTAGAATCAACAGAACTTGTGATGGATGGAGTATAAGGTTAAAAGGGACGAAGGAGTCATGGATGAATCCTAAGTTTCTGACTCCAGAAAATGGGATAAAAGTGGTCCACTCCCAAGACAGTGAGCAATGGAGAAGGCAGAGGTTCTCATTTCAGGGAAGAAGCTGTTGGCTTCAATTCTGGAAGTTTTCAGTTTGACCCTCTTGCCATGGTCCTTGGATAAATGCCTTCAGGCACTTGGGTAAATGACCTAAGAAGACTGGTTTGGTCACAGACATATATTTGAGCATCATTAGGATATAGGAGAGCAAGCAAGATTGCCTAGGGAAAGGTGTTACTGACTGTGTTACAAGGACTAATCTATCACCTGGGGACATCTTAGTCAGAAAATTGTCTACAGAAAGTTGCTCCACGTGCCAGACGTTGCTTTTGTCACTTCTACTTTCTAAAGGCTTTCTCCACATATTTCTGCTTTTATGGTGTAAAGTTTTTTGTATATCTCTTTGAGTATCAAGCCTGCTCTCTCCCTGGCTTCTCTTACATCTTTGCTCTTTGGTTTGTTGACCTTTTGTTTCCCCAGTGATAATCCTGATGTTTTTTTCCCCAGTAACTCTCTTTGCTCCGGCTCTTATCCACATACCTGAGGGACCATGTGACCTGCCATGACCACGTTGCTTGTGTTGCAAAATCATCTTCTGCAGTGAGACACCTATTCTTCCTGCTCTTCCTTTACAATTTGACTTTGTAAAAGGCCTGCACATGTTTCTGACCTTTATTTCCTCTTGAATAACATAGGATTACCCACTTGTCCTGCCCTCATCTTAAAGTTTTATGAGGGTATCAGATCTTATTTGTTAAAATACGTTAATACTTCAGTATTAAATTTAATACTTTAGGCATGAAAAATATGAAGGTGAGAAGATATTGTCTTGCCTTGGACTATTTCAACTACCACATGAATATCTGAACACGTATGTTCAAACAATAAAACCCATTCTGTGAAACATGGACTTTAATAAAGATTCTTCCCTGCATTTCCCAAAAGGTCCATGTGTAGAAAATGTGAAAAATCTCATGATTAATTGGATTCTTTCACTGTGAAGTATGCTCAGAGAAAAATCAATCGGGAAATACTGGCTCAGAATTCTAACTCTGGCACCTTGCTAGAAGTCCTACCCTTTCTTACCTGGCCCACATGTTGGCGGGAGGCTCGAGGCTTCCTGGGCCTCTTTTCCATCACACATTTCCAAACAGGCATTGCTGCCCTCTGAAGAAAGAAATGAAATCCCTCAGAGGTCTCAGCATACAACCAAGGGGAAACCTTGGTGAAGATGTGGGAAGCTCAAGCATCTCCTGGGTGGGGTTGCCCCTGTCTCAGACCCTCCTGGTCTGCCCTTTGGATTCACCTGGCCTGTAGGTGGACACACTCCAGTCACTATCACCAAGGCTGAGAACCATCCAGCAGCTCACTTCCTCCCTGTATACCTAATTCTCTCTCCTTCTCCCCTGCCCCATTCCTCCGCCCACTTTCTCTGTCTCTGCACTTGCTTCCTGCTGTCAGTGTCTCCAGACGCTTCTCCTTGTTTCAATGTGTTTCTGTCTCCTTCTCCACTCCTGTCTTTTTCTCTTGCTCCCCCGACTCTGCTCTTTACCACCTTTCCCTCTTCAGAGGTGGTTGGCATGACCTTGGCCAGTGCTTGGGTGGGTCGTGAGACCTTGGCAGATGCCCAGACATATCACAGTACTGTAGCCAGCAGTGGAGCAGGTCATGGGATCTTCCTGGGAACCTGGGTGCATCAGGGGACTGCAGTCAGTGGTGGGGCAGGTCACAGGACCTTGGTGGATGCCTGGGTTGTCTGCGGGACCTGGGTCAGTGCTGGGGGATCTTCACGTGGAGTGATGGGTTGGTCCCTAGGCTGCTGTTAGAAGCTTAGGCAAGGGATTGGGTCCCTTCCACTGAGATGGGCATTGTAGGAGATTGCTCTGCCCGGGTCTCTCCGCAGTGGTGACAATGGCTGTTTGGCAAGGCTATCGAGGCAGTGGCCACTGGGGTCAGGGCTGTGGACATTCACTACATCTAGATCTAGGTGTAATGGCGGTATGCAGCGGGGAGTGGCTTATGGCTAGTGGGTCTGTGGTGGAGAGCTGGACCACAAGTGTGGTGCTGTGTGGTGCTATGGGGGCATGGGTGCCAACTGTCACATGCAGGGTCAGGGGGCTTGTTCTTCAGGTCAGCCCTTGGGACTGCAGGAGTATGGTTTGCCAGCTGGTGCATAAAACCAAGGGCCACATCCTGCTGCATGGCCTATGGGTCTTCAGGACAGGGGACACGGCCTGCCAGCTGGTGCACAAAGCCAAGGAGGACATGGCACACTGCAGGGCATGTGGGTCTGTGGGGGTGTAGTCTCTTGTCAGCATGCTGGGCAGGGAGACTCACTCTGTTTTTCTGGGTTTTACCTTACCCTCCTGGATGCCTATAAAATTTTCATTATTTTATATATTTTCTTCATTCTTAAAGATCTCTCCTCCCAGGTTGACAAAAGCTTTTCCATTTTCACATGGACCACAGCACCACAGCCCTTTCCCTTGTCAGCTCCATCTCCAGGGCCTCCCGCGTGACTTTTCTCAATTGCAAGCCTTCAATCATTCACAAACCTTAGGTCCATGTTCCCGGTACTTCCAGAAGTAGGCTGAAAATAATCTCCCCAGTCTCAACTGCCATAACCTGCTGATATTTGAGTTTGATGCGAGTGAATAACACCACACAGGCACTTCCTTGTTGCCCCTGGCCTGCCTTTGGCGTACTTTGTCTCCCTACCTTCTCCACACAGGGTCAGCTCACCTTCACCCTTTGTCTCTCTCACAGTTTTGGAAAAAACAAAACAGAAAGTGGACAAAATTCCATCTCTATGCATGTGAATGTGAAGAAGCCAAAGGGAGGATGAGAGAAAGTGGAGGACGGGAGAAAGGGGAGATCTTTCTGTGCCAACTAGAGAACAAAGATTTACTGAAGTGGCTCAGAATTTAAATCATAATTACCTTCTCCTTCATCTGCCACTGGACTGAGCTCCTTCTCTGGTTCTTCTTCCTTAGTGTTTTGCAGAGTTTGGGGATCACAGGTCTCTGCAGAGAAACAAGGAAATGGTGAACCATAGAGGCTGACCTGGAAACCGACCTCAGTGTGCTCGCGCCATCCAAGATGGGAGGACAATGTGTCTGTTCCAAACACTGAGAGCCACACAGTCTTGTTCCACCCTGTTTCCATCTTGCTGTGTCTCCTTCTACTTCTCGGTGTCCTAACTACAGCTCTGCCTCCACACACTTCTGCTTCCTAGCTGCGCAGCTTTTCCATTGTCTGGGCTTCTTTCCCACTGGCTTTTCCTGCCTCTTGTTTCTATGTCTTTTTCTTTATCAGTGATACTGTATCCCCTTTCTATAATAGTATCTGTTTAGCTCTCTTCTTGATCTCTCCTCTCCCAAAGGGCAGGCTCCATTCCCATGCTTTCTGTCTCTCCATGACTTTTCTTCCCTCCCACCAGCATTATATTTTCCCTTAAAGTCTTAATCAGAAGGATGGATGGATGGATGGATGGATGGGTGAATGGATGGATGGATGGATGGATGGACAGGAAAGGAGGAGATGAAAGAACAGGTGTTTCTTTATGTTGATGGGAAAATAAAGCTTTAATTAGACAACAGGTAATTTAAATCCTAATTACCTTCTCTATCATAAGGTAGTAACCTGGGCACTTCTTCTGATTCTTCTTCATCCATTTGTAGAGTAAGATTCCAAGACTCTGAAGAGAGAAATAGGAACATGACAGACAATTGGCAGTGACCTGGACACATACCTGGATGTGGCATGCTGAGCTCCGATGTTCAGAGCAGAATTGCTCCCTGGGAATAAAGGTGTGTTTGCACCAACCGAGTTTTCTCCACTTCTTTTAGCACATTGTTAGGCCCCTTTCCTTTCTCCGCTTCTCTTTTTTCTCCCTCTAACCCTGTCTTCACATACTGCTGCACCTTCACCATGAAGCTATTCCTGGATCTCTTCGACTTGGCTTCCTCTCCTTGACTTCTGCCATCTCTTTGCATTTCTGTCTTCTTCCTCCATGATGTTCTTTACCTCTTTGCCCCATTATCTCCCTGTTTATTCTTTTAACTCACTTCCACTACATCTCTCCTATACACAGTATTTCATTATTCCTATAAAATCCCTGGCAAGTAAGTTTAAAATTATCTCCATCTTCTCAAGCCCTATCCTGGTAGGATTTAGATTCCATCTTCATTTATATAAAATTGGGCCTGCTTAGGCAACTCCAGTTGGTGTCTCCAATCTACATTTTTATTACTCCCTACCCTTAAGTTCTCCACCCAGGAGCCCCTCCATTAAAGGACTTAGCCCCCCTTTCCCCATCGCCTCCCATACACCTGGGGGAAAACAACCCATACGCCGAACAATGTGTCTGTGTTGTACGGGTGGGAGGGAAGGAAGGGAGTGTAGTGTCCCTTGCATACAGACAGGCAAACAAACCTAATGAAGTAACTGGTCATTTAAATCATAATTACCTCTCCCACCAACTGGCAGCAATTTAGGTATTTCTTCGGCACCTTCTCCATTAGTCTTTTGGAGAGCTACCTGCTCACAGGAAACTGAAGAGAAACATGGAAATGAACAGTCAGACACAGTGACAAGAGAACAGAACTCAGGACATCCCTGCTCAATTCTAGTATTCAGTGCTCAGGTGAGCTTCTCCTTGGAAGAAAACTATGGTTGCTCCAAGGACCTCTCCTGAGGCCCACTAGAGCCCTGCTCTGCCTGTTTTCCTTCTTTTCATCCCTCCACAACCTTTTTTCTCCTCATATTTCAGTCACCACATGCTGCTGCTTCTACACCATGAACCACTGTACATCTCATCAATGCTCTAGGATTCCTTCTCTTTTTCTTCTCCATTTCTCTTCAATGCTCTTCATCACTTTCCCTACTTGTGTCGCTGTTTTTCCTCTGGTTCCCTTCTTCTAGATCTCTTGCATCCCACTTGGCAGTCTCCAGTCCTACTGTCTCTCTCTGCTTTCCCCTGCTCTCGCCCCTGAAATACTTTTGTTGAATAACAGTCCCTTTGTGCTGGGCCCTGTCCCACTCCCTGGGAGCCTGCAGGACTCCTGGGGTCTCCCGTGTGAATTCTGCTCGGTGAGCCCGGCCACCCTGACCCTCTGCCAGCCTCACACAACCGTCGCTGCAGTGAGTCGTCGGGGATGCTGGTCCCAGCTTTTGCTTCACTCCTTTGACCTGTGAAAGGTCCTACACATGTCTGTGCTTCTACTTCCTCATCTATAAAATTGGAATAACCCACAGTTTGCCCACCTAAATTCTTAAGTTATAGAGATAAAATGACATCCATCTCGTTTGCCAAAATTCTTTGAAAAGTCACTAGGTGAGACAGGAACATAATGGAAAATATATGACAAAAATTAAAATTTAGATTTGTGGGTAGCTAATCTGAAGGAACATGTTTCTTTTGAAGGCTTGCTACCATTAGGGACAAAATAATAATAATAAACAGAATAATATTTCATTTTCATTCTCTAGATAAAGGGTGGGTAGGTATAAATTCAAGTTTTTACTATAGGCATGAAAGATACCATCTTACTCTAGCATATTTCTACTATAACATGCACCTAGGAACATTTATGTGAATTATGGAATTCCAGGACAAACTGGATCTTTGACTGTGGAGTGTGCTCACAGTCAAATGCATCAGGAAATACCAGTTTTGAATTCCACCTCCTGACACCCTGCAGGTCAGGCAGAGCAATCTTCCCCTGCTTACCTGGCCCACAACTTGGCGGGGACCTCAAGGCTTCCTGAGGCTCTTCCACATCACGTGTTTCAGGACAGGTGTTAATGCCCTCTGCAGAAAGGCATGAAATACCTCAGGTGTCTTGATTTGTGAGCGGAAAAGTATCACAACGAGAAAATAAATAATGAGAAAACCAAGAAAACCTGAGAAACTGGAGTGTCCCCACTCACCAGACAATGGGAGAATCTTCCTCTTTGTACACCTCCTTCGCTTTCCCATTTTCTCATTCATTTCTTTCCACTTTCTTAATCTCTGCCTGTTTGTTCCTGCGGGTGTCTCTTGGAGCCTCTCTTTCTCTTGGAGCCTCTCTTTCTCCAGGTGTGTTTCTCTCTTCCCTGCTCCTGCAGCTTTTCCTTTTGCTTTCTCGGATATTGCTCTTCTCTCCCATTCTTTGTCTCTTAATTGTTCCTTTGTAGCTTTCTCTAAAGCAAAGACTCTGTTAGACAGCGTATTTTAAATAAGATTTAACCAAATTGGAGAAGAGTAAAGGGAAGGTAGTGGGGCATGAAACCAGTTCTAAAGAAGGCAAAGACATATGAAAAGGCTCAGTTTGAAAATGGGATTTAACAACTGAAATCATTGGGGGAATTTTATTCTACTTTCAAGTAATATTTTAGGGGGCAGGTGATGAGGCTGACGAAAAAGGCAGGTGGCTCATTGTGGATAACCTTGAACACCACAAAAAAACTCATTTAATCCTTAATGTACTGAGAAGTTAAGCAGGAAATTGATACAATCTAAATCATTTTTATTGAAGTACAAATAATGCATTTGATGGGAGCTAGATTAGAGGAAGGAGATGAGCAGAAGATGTTGGTTTGTTTTGTTGTTGTTGTTTTCTTTTCTTTTTTTTTTTTTTTGAGACAGACTCTCACTCCGTTGCCCAAGGCTAGAATGCCGTGGCATCAGCCTAGCTCACAGCAACCTCAAACTCCTGGGCTCAGCGATCCTACTGCCTCAGCTTCCCAGGTAGCTGGGACTACAGGCATGCGCCACCATGCCCGGCTAATTTTTTGTATATATATTTTTAGTTGTCCAGCTAATTTCTATTTTTTTCTTAGTAGAGACAGGGTCTTGCTCTTGCTCAGGCTGGTCTCGAACTCCTGAGCTCAAACCATCCACCCACCTCAGCCTCCCCAAATGCTAGGATTATAGGCATGAGCCAACAGACCTGGCCGAAGATGTTGTCTTAAGAACCATGACAGTGACAGAGATCTGAACCAGACACCCAGCCTTGGGTGCAACAGATGGACAGAGGGGAGGTAATCTGGAGAAGAAATGACTATGTTGGGTACGCAATGGGCGTATTAATACGCTTGAGGGCAAGGGAGGAGTCATTGTTGACTGTTAGGTTTCCAACTTGGAAAACCATGGGACCATAGCGATCTGTCACTGACAGAAAGAACACTGAGGCAGAGTTGGATCTAGCTTGAGCAATGAAGATGTTGCTTTCAGTTCTGGAAGTGCCAGGTGTAAGGTTCTTGAAAAATTCAAGTGTAGGTCTCTACCAGACCCCTGGGTAATGGTCTCCAGGTCCATGGATAAATGTGCTCTGAAGTTAAGTTAGAAGGGACACTTGTGTTTGGGAACCATTGGACTACTCAGAGAGAGACCTTTTGCAAGTGCCACTTTGATAATTGATTTAATCTGAAAATTCACAGCTGATAGAGCCAACAACATGTGTGCCCAAACTTGCTGATATCCAGCGCTCTTACGTCAAACCTACAATGCCCCAGTCTGTTTCTCTCTACTTTTATACTGTTTTCACTCACAGCTAGTTTTATACCTTTCTTGTTTAAGCCTTTCCCTTCATAGGTGTCTCTGCACCTCTCCCTGACTTTCCCCGTTTCTTGCTATTTATTTTCCTCTCATCTTTCTTTCCCCACATACTCTCTCCATTTTGACCTCTGATCCTTGGTAGCCTTTTCAGTTAATCTCTTCTCTGCTGTGTCTTATACTTCCTCCCATTCTATCTCCATTTGTCCCACCTCACCTTGACCTTCTGTCTGCCAATACTATTTTAATTTTTGTCTCTCTGTGCAATTTCATCTTGCAGGTTCACCTCTCTCCCCTCCTCTGAAACGTTCCTCTTGCACCCCCACCACAGCACCAGGGCCTCCCTACTGGCCAACTTTGTAATGAAGATCTCCCATGTAAACCTGGCATGGCATGTTATTTCTGAGTTTCTCTTAATGGTTCTGTGAAACTAATTGAAAATAAACCCCCCATCCCAACCTGGGAGGGTAGGATATTATGTTCCTTTAGAAAACTGAATGTATTCATGTAATCTGTCATGTATTACCTCCTGACTATCTTTTCCAATTTCTTTTTTTATGTTCTCCACCAATGGAGACTCCATCTATTCAGGAGCTCAGATATTCTTTCTCATGTTTTCTCTCTCACCTGTTGGCAGGTAAGGGCAGGTACATGGCTGCGTGAAGGCAGAAGGACTGAGAAGTAATAGAGGGCTAAGTAGGAGAACAACACGAGAATGACTGAACTCAGACAGTGGCCAGAGGAGGGACCTCAGTGTGCTCAACCTGAGCTCCGATGTTCAAGCTCCAAGGACCCCATCTGAGGTCCAGCAGAGCCTTGCTGCCCTCTTTTTCATTGAGATGCACATATCTTAAGTATAAATCAATGTGAAACCAACATCCCAGTCAAGATTTGGAACATTTCCACCATCCCAGAAAATTCCCTGTGCTTCAGCCACCACTATTTTGATTTCTGTCACCATCGATAGGTCCTTCCTTTCTGGGACTGTACTTGTCTGTACTGATATAAATAGGATCATGCAACATGTACTCTTGCAACAGGCTTCTTTTGCTCAACATGTTTTTGAGATTTATCCATGTTCTTACATATACCAACAGTTCATTCCTTTTTCTTGCTGAATAGTATTACACTCTAAAAATATGTCATAGTTTGTTTATGTACTATCCTGTCGATGGGCATTTGGGTTAGTTCCAGAATTTAGCTATTATGAATAAAGCTGCTATCAAACGTTCTTGTACAAATCTCTGTGTGAACACATGCTTTCCTTCCTCTCAAGTAAATACCTAGGAGCGAAACTGCTGAGTCATAGGTGAGGTTGTTTTCCAAGTGGTCTTTATCATTCTACATTCCTATCAGCAAGGGATGAGGGTTCCAATTACTTCATATCCTCATCGATGTTTGATGTTGTCAGTCTTTTTAATTTTAGCCATTTTAGTGGATGAATAGGATTTCATTGTGGTTTAATTTTCATTTCCCTGATGATTAATGATGTTGTACACTTTGTGTTCTTATGGACCATTTTATATCTTTTGTCCTGAAGTGTCTGTTTAAGTCTTTTGTCCATTTTTTAATTAGGTGTGTCTTTTTCATCATTCTTTTGTAGGAGTTCTTCATACATTGTAGATACAATCCATCATTAGATATGCGTATTGCAAATATTTTCTCCTAGGCTATGGCTTGTCTTTTCCTTTTCTTAATAGTGTCTTTGCATAGGAAAAAGTATTCAATTTGGTGAAGTCTAACTTGCCAAGTTTTTCTTTTATGTCCATACTTTTGTGTCCTATGTAACAAATTATTGCCTAACCTACATTTGCAAAGACATTCTCCTGTTTTCTTCTAGAAGCCTTATAGTTTTAGCCTTAACTTTGAGATTGGTTTTATGGATGGTGTGCAGCAGGAGTGGAGGTTTATTTTTTCCATGTTTGCTCTGCCTCTTTTTCAGTCTTTTTATAATTCATTCTGCTTCTGCCCATTTCTCCCATTTCTACTCACAATCCGGTTCCCAGTGCTGGGCAGGTATTTGTGCATCCTTGACTCTGAGTGCTTCTCTCTCATGGCCACTCCTGTCACCTGAGCTTCTGTCTCTCTTCCCCAGTGAGCTCTTGCAGCTCCTTCCTCTTTGTCTCTATAGTTTCCCCTTCTGGCTCTCTCTATACCTATGTTATTTCAGTGTCCTACCTTCTTTCTTAATATTCTTTTTCTCTCTCTCCCCTTTGCCACAGAAATTAGACAGCCTTTCTTGGTAAATAAAATGTCTCCTTGCCTCAGGCACTGGTCTAGTCCTCTGCCCTCATTCCTGGCTCCCGGGGACCTTCTTTCTGAATACGAGCACAAGGCACAGTCCTTACCCCCTCCCTGGGTGAGCTGCAGCCACTCACGGTCAGGCATGGGGGCAAACACCGGACAGTCAGTCGGCCTCACCTTCTTGTTCAGATTCCCGGTCACATTCATTTGTGGTTTCTTGAGTCCTTAATTCATCATCTGAGTCATGAGTTGAATCTTCTTCCCTTGTGTCCATCTGCTCCCCGTCACTGAGATGCTCTGGGAGTCCAGCTCCTGTCAGGGTTATCCCTAGATCGCATTAGAAATCTTAAAGACTTTCTTTCCCCTTCCCCTCACGACCAACCTCTTTTGCTCTTTACTAATAACTATCATGAATCCTTCCATCCACCCTATTCTCAGTCCCACCACCCTCAGTAGTAGACGAGTCTCTAATATATTTTGATAGACTTTGTACTATCAATGTACATTTTATACTTTTAATGACTTGCCTTTATTCAAAAGAATATTGTTAAAATAGATCCAATTTTTATATAAATGTATTAATACATTTTAAAAATATGTAGTAGCCTACGTATAAATCCAAATGAAATCACAGTATTAATGATATTTCATAAGGCTGTTTATATTCTTGGGGTTTTTCTTACCATGGTCATTTCCAAGGAAAATCAACATTTAATAATTAAATAAATTTATTGTAGACCATCAGTTTAAGGATGGAGAACCTTTCTTGGGCTTGAAGGTTGTTTCTGTCACTGCTCCTCTATTCTGGGAAATAATTTTCTCCTCAGTGGGTGTCTGAGGTGAAAAATCTCAGAATTTAGAGCCTGGCTTAAATGCCTAGTTGTTGGAGTCAGATATACGTTATAATAATAGTAAGCAGATGCTAGTTTAGTTACTTTGTGCCACAAATTTTTATAAGTGCTTCACATACATGATTTAATTCCCTCAATAACCTTATTATTATATCTATACATTTATAGATGAGGAAACCGACACACAGAGAAATTAAATAATTTTCCCGAATAAGAGGGTATTAGAGCAAAGCTCTGAAGCCAGGCTTGGGAATCCTTTGGGGCCTTGGAATCCTTGCTTTTAACTGGTAGGACAGAGAGTGTTTGAGTCCTAGGTGGGCCAATTCTTACTCGTGTGACCTTACCCAAATCACACAATATCCCCATGCCCCAGTTCCGTCTCCTGAAAAATGGAAATAACAAACCCCTTATAAGATGGTTATAAGAATTAAGATGCTACTTGTATAGAGATATCTGGGTTATAGTAACTTATCAGGAAACCATAATATTCAGTATTAATGTCTTAGGTTATAACTGAATTATTAATTATATGAACAAAAGGATGATTGAAAAGCTAGAGATGGTAGTTATATTACAAACATGTACAAAATTACATATTGATATGTGAGCATTAAATGAGTTGGTCCATATGCTGAGTGGTGAAAGGCAGGTACGGTTTCTAGAGTTACTGTTAGCGTTAGTACTGCCTTCATTCCCTCCTCTCCTCTCACTTCCTTTTCTTTTTCCTCTCATTCTTTTCCACACAGCACCACTCCTTCCACATACTCTTCTGCAATAATTTTTACTCACTCTATTTCTGTCTTTCTCTCTTTTCTGTTATTAAGAGTAACATTTACAAGGGCTCCTTCTTTTGACATGCCAAAGACTTCCTCTTTGGAATTGTCACGTGGGACCATAACCCTGACCCCCTCCCAGATCCACTGAGTGCCTGACTCACAATTACTGTGGTCAGTTCACCCCTTAACTCTGGCTCACAGTGGCACTCAAGTGTTCTCTCCTGGGTGTGCTCCATCTTCCTGCTTGTCACACCTGCCTGGCAACACTCTTGGATTCCGAGTCTGGCTGGTTAGTTAAGAACCCATACAAAACGCCACTGCTCTGCCTGCTCTGTCACCTCCTGCTTCCCTTCCCCATGGTCACAGTCACCATTCAGGAGTTTGGTCCTCTGATTGCTAATCTCTTTTCCTCTTAGAAGATGAGAAAACAAGTTTTTAGCAAAGCATAATTACTTCCTTGCTGGTGTGACTTGATACTGAGTATCTCCTGCATCTCTTCTTCGTGGATTTCGTAATAGAAGTCACCAATCACTGAGAAGAGGGGGGAAAAGGACAATTAGAGACCCAAACCATGACCATGGGCTGCATCTCACAATTGTACATCCAGGTGCATCTTTACTCCAGTGGCTCAGTGGAACTGTCCAGCCCTCGGGGCTCCCTGGGCTTCAGTGGGTCCCCAATAGCTTCTGACTCGATGTTACTCCTGGAATGTGACAGCCATTCCATGCAGAGATGCACCTCTCAAGATTTAAGTAAGGATGGACAGTGGAAAAGTTGTAAATACTGCTTAATCTTCCTTTAAAATGAGCAGAGAACAGTGAAAGCCAATTTCCAGTAATTAATAAATGTGGAGAGTGTTTTGTAAACTACATGCAACTGGGAACAGGGAAGAAGCAGAGGGCTTTCCACTGGTTATAGAGAAACAGACCTACATTTTAAAAAAGAAGAAGAAAAAGAGGAGCAGAAAGAAAGCCCCAACAGCTTTTAAGGATACAGATGGGGGTTGGGGGGAGAAGAAAGGAAGGAAGGAAGGAAGGAAGGAAGGAAGGAAGGAAGGAAGGAAGGAAGGAAGGAAGGAAGGAAGGAAGGAAGGAAAGAAGGAAGGAAGGAAGGTGGGATCTTCGGTTTAATTGGGCAGGGAAGATGATCTGGCTACAAGAAGCAGCAGTGAAGAGGAATTAGCACTTTCCCACGTGGGAAGGGTAGGGAGAGATCCAGGAAACAAATGAAAAACACTTTCTGAAAGGCACAGACAGGACGTGAATATTACCACAGCTGTAAAAACGACAATGATGCAGGTAACCAGCCCAGGGCACCAGCGGCTTCAGAGCTGCATTTCAAGATGACCCAGTAAACACAGACGGAGAAGCAAGGCTCACAAGACATGAAGAAAAGCACCCAGGAAATATAGAAAGATGCCACCTAAGGACTGATGAGCTGGGGGCAGTGGCGCACCTATAGTCCCAGCTACTAGGGAGGCTGAGGCAGGAGGATCGCTTGAGCCCAGGAGTTTGAGTGCAGCCTGGGCAACAATAGCAAGACTCTGTCTCTAAAAAATAAAAATAAAAAATAATAATAAAAAAAGGACTGATGAGGGAGCTCATCTCCAGGGGGCAATACCCACTGGGGCTGGGGGGAGTAGAAAGGGGTGAACAGAGCACCTATGGGAGCAATTGATGCTTTTTGCTCCCCAAGGACACACTGATTTCATGTTCAGGCATGATCTGGAGGAGGGCAGGGGGGAGCTGCGTGGGTCAGCGGTCTACAGAACAGAAGGGAAGCCCCAAGTGCAGCCGTCTCAGTGCAAGGTGGGGGCTTCTCAGCACAGGATGAAGGTGGGGAAGGGGCAGCAGGGAGGTGGTAGCCGGAACCCACAGCTCCCAGCTCTGCAGCATTGGGCTGCTGCTCTGCAGCTCGCGTGGACTTCAAGGGTCTGCGAGGTGGCAGCGACTGCCCAGGACAGGTTGGTGGCTGTGCCAGCCCAGGCAGTGGACAGCGCTGTCCAGCAGCCATGACCCTGGGTGCCTGCCAGCCAAGCACAGGGAGTGCCGGAAACTCAGAATCAGCTTCCAAGCCCTCCCTCCCACACTCTGTGATTCAACCACGTGATTCTAAAAGCCAGTCCCACCCCCTTTCCAGCTTTGTAGCTTTCACATGCTGTTCCTCCTCGGGGCACGGGTATGCGCAGGGCTTCCCTCCTGACTTCACTCTTCATTTGGAGAAGCAAGTTGACACAGGACTGCACTGAACAAGAAATTTTCTAATACAAAGAAAATCTTTTTATCTGTGAACATGTCTGTAAGGATCAGAGTGGGCTTCCTCCTTTCACAGCACCAAAATCAGGTCCTGGCTGAGTAACCATCTGTGGGATTACTTGGTTAATGTCAGTCACTCTCACTATATCATAGTAAGGATTTTATATTTATTTTTATTTTTATTTTTTTTAGAGACAAGTTCTCACTCTGTAGCCCAGACTGGAGTGCAGTGGCCCAGTGTAAGTAAGCTCCATAAGGACACAGGTCACATGTGTTTTCCTCACCATTGTACTTCCCCCATGCCTGGTATGAAGTAGTCACTCAGTAAAATATTTCTCAAATATTAATGAAGAGCAAATGGATTAATCAGTGAATGAAATGGACTTGAATCCCAAAAGCTGTTGAGAGCTATAGTTACCGTTTTGGAAGCTTCTGAAAATCTCATTTAAATCAGGGTAGGTCTTCAGGTGGACGTTGCTGAACAATGTTTCCAGAAGTGACAGGTCAAATGTCTTCTCCAGTTCACTGAGGACATCATATATCACTCTTGCCACTGGGACCAGGTTTCTACAAGCTTCTTGAAAATTCTTAAAAATATTGAACGGAGAATTATGTAGGTACAGATTTATGGGTTATGAAACACTCTTAGAACATTTGTTTTCTTGTGAAATATCAGAATTTCACTTATATTTGGATGGATTTTTAAATATCCTCCACCACAAAAATAGACTCTAATTTTGTGAACCTGGCCCTCTGATATTGCTGTACACTAGGGAGGAGAGAGTAATTTTAAATAATAAATGTGGGTTCGAGGTTGAACGTTGTTTGGGGCTTTGAGAGACTGGCCGGGGTGTTTCAGGAGTGGCCCCAACAGGTCATGAGAGGCTGTTCTGTTGTATGGACAATAACTGCTGCCAGGATTGGCCCAGCCTGCTGGGCTCCAGGAGACCAGGTAACCAAGCTCCCTGCTGTGAGCCTGTCCAGAGGGCAAAGAAAATTCACAAAGCCAAGGAGAAGGCTCATCCTCAGTATCCCTAGGGGAGTCCACTGCTCACATTTACTCGAATTCTAGGGCTCCAGAAATGTCCAAAGAGCAAGAAATGATTTGAAGAGAGAGTAGCAAGCATCTGCTTCAAAATCTATCCTACAGTGACACAACTTCCCTGTGAGTTTCAAAAATCTCAATGTTTCAAATAGGTGGCCTTTGCAATGGATCACTGCCCGGCTCACTTGTTTATTTTAATTTTAGCTTCCATTATGCATTGTGCAAATGTACCCAAGATGCTCTGCACCTACACAGCACCCCCATTCCCTGTCCTGCACGGCTCCTTCGCTGTGCCCCACCCAGCATTTACTACAGGAGAAGGAATGTCTTCCGTGATGCCCGCTTCTCCTGTTGCCTCCTAACTTACAGGACGGTGAGGGCCCCCATTCGCAGGAGGCCCTTCAGCCTGTTCACTAGGTAAACTAAAAATAAAATCCTAAGGCCCCCACTGACTGAACAGACCCCCTCTTGGCCAAGGGAACCCCAGAAAAACCTTAAAACTGAGTTTCCAGCCATGCCGGGAAGGGAGGTCAGACACACCTCCTTATACCCTGTCTCTTTTGGAGTTTAGACACAAAAACTGACCAGCATTAATGTTAAAATAGAGACCATAAGACTGACAGAATAGACTCTTTGTGGCAATAAGATACCAAATTATAAACAGGACCTAAGGCCATGTGAGGCAAAGATTAAGTCACATCTGCAACCCACCAATTTACTTAACAGATCACTTTGAGTATACTGTGGCTAGCTCTATGATTGATTAGCAGATTTCCTTACCTTAACTTAAAACATTCCTTTCTACTGACTCCATACTTTTAGACAAAACTTTATTCCTTTAACTGATTACAAATTAAACAATCTCTGAATCCACCTATAAGCTATATGCTACCCCCCATTCAAGGTGTCCTACCTTTGGGACCAAACTAATGAGCACCTTCCATGTATTGATGTATGATTTTACCTGAAATTCCTGTCTCCCTAAAATGTATACAACCAAAGTGTAACCTGAGCACCTCAGGGCCTTTTCTCAGGACCTTTAAGACTGTGCTTCCCAGGCCACAGTTCCTCATATTTGGCTCAGAATAAACCTCTTTAAATTATTTTACAGTTTGATTTTTTCCATTAACAGTTGCATCCTAAAGTTTGGCATAATAGAGCGTGGGCCTGGTTTACCATCGTGAGGAAATCTCACTTACTTCAAACATCTGCTCAGAGATGAAGGAGCGGTCTCGGAGGCTCATAAGGAAAGGAAATGGCTTTGTTATTGCACTTGCAATCTCCACCTTATTTTCTTTGAAGTGCCTGAAAATGAGCTCTGGGCAATTCTGCTCCTCTATGTTCGTGTCCCCTATGTTCTGGCTGTGTTTGTCCATCCTAAGAAACAAAGACACAATGTGGAAATAGATACTGAGTTTGCAAGAGGTGTGTGGTGGCCAGAAGATTTGAGACATGTATGATGATCAATGAAGAGCCAACATGGGTAAAATAAGTTATCCATCCTTGTGAGTATACTAGATTAAATGGAATTTATTTATTTTGGGAAAAATCAAGGGTGGAATAGAGTAAACCAGTGAGCTTAAGAAAGACCAGCACGTAGACAGGAAAAGATTCACCCTGTTCCAATCAAACTATTATAAAGAGACCTTCACCTGAACTGTCTAGTAAAAACGTTTAATTTTAAAATGTTAAAATGGGCCAGGCATGTTGGCTCATGCCTTCAATTCCAGCATTTTGGGAGGCTGAGGTGGGAGGACTGCTTGAGGCCAGGAGTTCAAGAGCAGCCTGGGCAACAGAGACCCCATCTGTACAGAAATTTTAAAAATTAGCCAGGCATGGTGGTACCTAACTGTTCTCCTAACTACTCAAGAGGCTGAGGTGGGAGGATCACTAAAGCCTGGGAGTTTCAGGTTGCAGTGAGCTATGATCACACCACTATGCTCCAGACAGAGTGAGACCCCTTCTCTAAAACAAATTTTCTAAGTGTTAATATCTGTACATGAATTGATATTATTACTGTGATAGTTTAATTTTATGTGTCAACTTGAAGGGTGTTTTGGGATAAGACTAATACATAAATTGGTAAATTCTGAGTAAGGCAGATTGCCTTCCATAGTGTAGATGGGCTTCATTCGATCATTCAAAGGCCTGAGTAGAACAAAAAGACCAGCCTCCCCAAGGAAGAGAGAATACTCTAGCCAACTGCATTCAGATTGCAACTGCACCATTGGCTGTCCTGGGTTTCCAGCCTGCTGGCCTCCACTACAGACTGTGGACTCGCCAGCCTCCATAACTGCGTGAGCCAATTCCTTATGACAAGTCTATTTCCACATGTACATACACATCCTATTGGTTCTGTGTCTCTGAAGAACTTTAATAAAAAAACTTTTTAACTTACAGAGAAAGAAATAAAAACTGACTGATATACTACAAAACCTAACACTGAACTGCAAGTCTTCTTAGTTAACATAAAGAGAAGAAATTTCAGGAAGATGCAGTGGAGATATACCTCACCCATCTGTAATTGCAGAGGAAGGAATGGCATTCTGCATCATAAAATTGGTTCAAGATGCTTATGTGGTAAGGTTTGAATTAATAAGTCAAAAGAATGCCACCCTTTTCTCTGATCCAATATGGAGACTTGTGTGAATATTCAAAACTAGGACACATTGCTCTGTGTCTAAACTTGCCTGTGGAGGTGATATATGGAGACCTCTAAGACCTCTGGATTTCAGACCTTCAGGCAATGCCTGGGATAAGTAATTTTAAAATTCACGAAGGCTTGTAATTCTGATTCTTACTTGATAAGTTATTCCCTGTGCTAATAAGGCCTTAACAAATTTCTCTGACTTACAGAAATTTTTTATCCTACTATAATACGGTCATTGAGACATTCCCATTCTCCAAACATTCATTAGAATAGACTAAAACACCATTTCTCCATTTAATTCCTTTAAAAGGAAAAAGATTTCTGGTTAAAGATGGTTGATTGAAGATGAGTATTTTTCTCCTCTCTCACTAGAGTATCCCCTAATGAAAGTAAAGGAATTAACGTTATAATGGCAAAGAGAAAGGAATTAGGTGACCAATTTAAACCAAAGTCTGAAGAGAAAAAGTGGTCAGAGGAGCACCAATTTCTTTTTCAGGTGGAGGATCCTCCCATAGGTCAGAAAAGGATCCAATGTGTCCAGCAGACTCCTAGAGAGGTAGTGGCAGTTAGGAAGGAGATATAAAGATAAAAACTGAGTAATTATTTGAAAGGCAAAATACAAAACAATCTTCTCTCCAACACAGAGCACCTACATTCAAGTAGGAGAACTGGAAGGTTCTTAAGAAAAATGCAAATGATTCAGAGAAAAGGCCTTCACCTTCAGGCACTTGAAATTCCCCCATCAAATCCCATAGTTTGCAAGCCCATCTCATTAAATGGAGTTCCAAGTTAGCTTGTCAGCCCCTCACCCATAAGTATAAACAAAATACAGCAGACCACAGACATTTGTGGAAACCTACAACATGAAGGAGTAGAATCAAGATAAGCAAGGGGCAAAAAATTACCCCAGCAGAAATAGAGATGTTGCTGGGAACTGAAGAGAATTTCTAAAAAAAATAAATACAATCATACAGACATGAGAATATATGGTGCCCAAAATGCCATGCAGAAAAGAAACAATCAGAAAATAAGACAAACAGACTGAAAATTTTAAATGATTGCTGAAATTAAAAAAAAATGTTAACTAAAATGATTATAAAATTAAAAGGAGAGAATGTCCCAGAACATAAGGAGGGAAACCCTAAAGGGAAAAATAAAAAGTAAATTTGAAAACCTGAATGTCTAAAAGAGTTATGCAAATAGGCAAGATGGTTGATGGTTGACTAGAGACATTGCTTGCCAGATTGTCTTGGAGAGAAGGAAGGGTTTCAGATAAAGGAGAAGGGAACATGGGCATAGCGCAAGTGTACTTCAGAGGAAGACATGCTGAATCCTGCCAGGAACTTCACAGAAAGAAATTGCAAAGCAGATCAGGAAGAGGAAAAAATATATCAGCAAAGATCAACCCCAGAGAAGCTCAGAGTGGTAAGTGGGGGTTTTATTTCTCTGTTCCACACACCTTTGGTAATCAGCAGGCTACTGAGTTGTTTAGAAGACTTTCCACCCTCATGAGCCACCGTGGAGAGGGTTGTAAGCAGCCCTCAACTCGAACTTCCAACAACAAGCGGGGGAGCGTTCCTCCACCCCACACAAAGATAATCCAGCACTGGCTCGAACTGTGGCTATCACAGGGGAATGGGTTAAAATAGAAGAGCTATTTTATAGGCTCTCAGTGTACCCACCACTCCCCTGATGAGTCAACATTCCAGAGTGGGTGACAAAAGCTCAGTCTAGGGTCCTCCCGTAAATCAGTCCTCCCTAACTAAACAGGGGAATTTCCAGCAAAGGAAAACAAGTGCCCTGAAATCCTACTAACCCAGAGCCAACAGAATAGGAGCCAGATGAGAAGATACCAACAAAAAAGCCCTGGCAACATGAAAAAACATTATGTTCCTCCAAGGGAACACAACGGACCTACAATAGTGGACTCTCCCACAAGGAAATTGCTGAAATGACAGAAATGCAATTCAGAATATGGATGGCAAATAAGATGAATGGAATTGAAGAGAAGGTTGAAAACCAACAAAAAGTAACCAAAAAATATTTCAGGAAATCAATGAAAAAGTTGCTAAAGAGCTAGACAACATATGAAAGGATAAAACAGAACTTAAAGAAATGAAAGAGTCATTTACAGAATTTCAAAACACAGCAGAAAGCTTCAACAATAGAATAAACCAAGGAGAAGGAAGAATCTCAGAGCTTGAAGACAAGGCTCTTGAGATAATCGAGTCACTCAAAGAGGAACAGAAGATTATTTAAAAAAAAAAGTCTGAGCAATCACAGAAAGAGATATGGGACTATGTGAAGTGAACTAACATTCAAATTATATGTATCTGTGAGAGAAAAGAAGAAAGCTAAGAGCATGGGAAACCTATTTGAGTGAATATTCATGAAAAATTCCTGAATATCATCAGAGATTCAGACATTCAGATACAAGTTGGTCATTGAACATTGAGAAGATTCACAGCAAACAGGACATCTTCAAGACACATAGTCATCAACCTGACCAAAGTCAAAATGAAGTAGAGAATTCTGCAAGCAGCAAGACAAAAGCAACAAATAATCTACAAAGGAAAACCCATCAAGCTAACTGCAGACTTCTCAGTGGAAACCTTACAAGCCAGAAGGGATTGGGCCCCATATTCAATCTTCTTTAAAAGAACAACTGCCAGCCTAGAATTTTATATCCTGCAAAGCTAAGTTTCACAAGTGATGGAGAAACTAAATCATTTCCAGACAAGCAAACACTGAAAGAATTTGCCATAACCAGACCTAAACTCTAGGAAATATTCAGAACAGCATTATATAATACATGAATCAGCACAACAGATACTCACTGGTGTAAAATCAACCCCCCCAAAAACCCTAAAACTCGCAACTCTTATAAAACAATACCACAAGCAATAAGGTACTACCCAACATAATGAACAGATAAACATCCCACATATCAATTCTATGATTTAATGTAAATGGTCTAAATGATCCTCTCAAAAGACATAGCCTGGCTGAATGGATAAAAAAAAAAAAAAACCCCAAGCATCTTCTATCTCCAGGAAACCCAGCTAAACCATAGGGACACATACACAGACTCAACATGAAAATATGGAAAAAAAAAATCCACACAGACGTAAATAAAAGAAGAGCAGGTATAGCCATTCTTATATCAGCTAAAGACTAGAATTTTATATTCTGCAAAACTAAGTTTCACAATTGATGGAGAAATTAAGTCTTTTCCAGACAAGCAAACACTGAGGGAATTTGCCATGACTAGACCTGCCAACAACAGTAAACAAAGACAAAGAGGGTCACTATATAATGGTAAAGGGAGCAATTGAACAAGAAGACATAACAATCCTAAATACATATGTACCCAACACAGGAGCTCCTAAACACATAAAGCAAATTTTATGCTAGCTAAACAAGGAAATAAACAGCACCATCATAACTGAGGGGGACTTCAATACTCCACTGTCAGAGCTTGACAAATCATCAAAGCAGAAAATAAATAAACAATGGACTTAAACTGGACTGTAAATCAAAAGAACCTAACAGACATTTACAGAACATCTATCCAAAAACTACTGAATATATTGTCTTCTCATCAACACAAGGGACTTTCTCCAAGACTGATCATATCTTAGCACATAAAATAGGTCTCACCAAATTAAAAAAATTGAAATCATACTAAGTACCTTCTCAGACCACAGTGGAATAAAACTAGAGAAAAACTCACAAGAGAAAAACTTAAACCTACACAAAGTCATAAAAATTAAACAATCTGCTTCTGAATGATTATTGGGTCAAGAATGAAATTAAGATGGAAATCAAAACATTCTTTGAACTGAACAACAAAGGTGACACAAGCTATCAAAATCTATGGGATTTAGCAGAAGCATTCCTCAGGGGAAAATTCATGGCCTGAAATGCTTACATCAAAAAGACAGATCACAAATTAACGACACTATGTCACATTTCAAAGAACTAGAAAAAAGGGAGAGCAAACCAAACACAAATCCAGCAGAAGAAAAGAAATAATGAAGGTCAGAGTAGAACTAAATGAAATGGAAAACAAACAAATAATATAAAGGATCATTGAAACAAAAAGTTGGTTTTTTGAAGAGATAAACAAAATAGACAGACCTCTTGCTACATTAACCAGGAACAGAAGAGAAAGGACCAAAATAAGCTCAATCACAAATGAAAAAGGAGTCATTAAAACTGATATCACAGAAACACAAAACATATTATATTTAAAATATTTTAAGTGAGTGTTGTTTGTGCCTACATGGTTCTGGACTGGCTTGTAAATAAGGGAGTGCTCATAAATTAATTAAACAAATCCAAAAGGGTCACATGAATTTAGTAATCTAAGGTAAATAAACTGGTTTATTTTAAAAAGTATTATTGATAAAGTAAGAGTAAAAATGTTTTTAATTGCTAATATGGCAAATACCAGTAGATATAACCCAATAAACAAAAGCCAGCTCTTGTGGAGTTCTCAATAATTTTTAAGAATATAAAAGTATCCAGAAGCCAAAATATTTGAGAAGCACTGTTCTAGAGAGAATATATAGCACATATAATAATAAAAATATAATAATTTCAATGTTAAACTTTTAATTATATTTAAAATATTTTAAGTGAGTGTTGTTTATGCCTACATGGTTCTGGACTGGCTTATAAATAAGGGAATGCTCATAAATTAATTAAACAAATCCAAAAGGGTCACATGAATTTAGTAATCTAAGGTAAATAAACTGGTTTATTTCAAAAAGTATTACTGATAAAGTAAGAGTAAAAATGTTCTTAAATTGTCAGCATACATTTTTTGCCTGGGCTTTACAGGACATTTTTATGTTCTTAAGGTGTCAGAGTTTGACACAAAGGTTATAAAACTATGAACTCAGCCAAAGACAAAATGATCCGTGTTTTATGATTTTTAATAAGATGAATTTAATACAGTTGGTCTAATGACAGTAGATAAATCTCCTGAGTTACCAACAAAAATACCTATGTGTTTAACTTTAAGGATCTTAATTAGTTAAAAATGTAGACCTGCCTAAACAAAAAATAAGTGTCAGCAAATTAGAATAAATAAAATTCCAAGTAAATAGAGCACAAAAACAGAAACTTATGGTCAAAAATTTATGAAAATATTTTGGTTTTGGTCTTTTAATCCTAACTGCAAATACGTTTTTTTCTACTGATATTAACAGTACTGTTAAGGATTCAAAGCTGTCCTAGAAGTTGTAGCTACAAAAGCCTAAATTGGAAGCTTTAGTTTTCCCTTGGTCTTATCCATTTTTTGTCCTAATCTGTAAAAGCTTGCCAGTTATGTGCACATTATGTTGCTATAACAAAGTATTTACCTAGGAAAAAAAAATTACTGAACTGTTAATTTTTATATAATAATTTATTTTAAGATAAAAAGTGAATGATTGTTAAAATCCAAAGAGAATCCCAAAATAGTCTTACTCTTTAGAAATATTGCATGTACTCAAGTTGACACCCAAGTTGAAAAAAGCTTTGAGACTATTCAGATTGTTTTTAAAACAGCTTAATCCTGATCCTCATGTTAAAAAAAAAAATGTTACCACTTTGTGTCACTGTTTGAGACGCTAAAGATTGGTGCTGAAGGGTTTTTTCAGTCTACAGTCAGGGGATCTCATGTTGATGCAGTTCAGAAAACTCCCCTAAAATGAAAGCCTCAGAAGCAAAAGTTCTCTGACATTGCCTTGTCCTCCTGCCTCTTGTTCCAATTCTTCCCTGAAGCTAGCCATAGAAATCAAAATCTCTCTTCCCCAAGGCAGGTCATAAAAGCTAGAACCCCTTTTTCTGAAAGCTAGCCATTAAACCTAAAATTATTCTATGTAAAAACTGGCCATAAAATAATTATCTGACCTACTTTGTTTTACTGTAAAACCCCCATTCCAGAAAGGGCCCTGTGCCACACCCAGAAGGAAGGAATGCTCACTCAGAGAGGCCAGACAGGATCTAGACAGAAAGGCCTTGCTGGGTTCCCTACTCAGCCTCTTAGCATTAGCTCACACCCTTTTTGTTCAATCATATTTCTGCACGGCTGTCCATGCGCTGTTGGCCCTAAACATAAAAATGGACAAGTTCCCCTATATCTTTGAGTGTTCGTTCTAGAGGCACCCATGTATAAGTTTGTAATTTTTTCTCCTATTAAGTAATCTGCTTCATGTCAGTAAATTTTTAGCAAATCTTTATGGGAACAGTGGCTTTGCTCCCTACAGTTTGACTAAATTTTGGGGACCAGGGACACTTTGATCCCCACAATGTCAATAGATTTTTTTGGGGGGGGATGTGGTGTTTTGGAATGATCTAATCAATTAACACCTTTAAACAAGGTATATCCTAAAGTATCTACTATAGTTATAAAATTTAGAAATGATGTTACGTTATTTAAAATACCATGTCTTATTAAAATACTTATGTTTGTTTTTCTTGGTAGAATTTATAAGTTTAAAAGTAGTAATTAAAACTATATTTTGGTCCCTGGTCTGTGTTATATATCTAATTTACAGGGTGTAAAAATGGTTAACAGAAAAATAACTTAAAATGATAACTGGTATCTAAGTGAACTTCTAAGATAAATAAATTAATTAAACAAATCAGGTAAATATAAATGGGATAAATACAAATGAAATTTTCATATAATTTAAAATCTTAAAGTCATGTTATGTTAAGAGGATGATCATGAAATTTCTGAGTCATTTATAAAATACTAAAACATTATTAAACCTAAGTTTAAGTTTATATACCTTGATATCTTATTTTTATATTTAGGAGTGTTAATAAAATTGGGGACTGTTAACAGTTCAAAGTTACTTTAACTTTCTGGGTTTTTCTGAGTTGACATCATGATCAATATATGTAATTAAAACTACTAGATAGGCCGGGTGCGGTGGCTCACGCCTGTAATCCTAGCACTCTGGGAGGCCGAGGCGGGTGGATTGTTTGAGCTCAGGAGTTCGAGACCAGCCTGAGCAAGAGCGAGACCCCGTCTCTACTAAAAAATAGAAAGAAATTATATGGACAGCTAAAATATATATATAGAAAAAATTAGCCGGGCATGGTGGCGCATGCCTGTAGTCCCAGCTACTCGGGAGGCTGAGGCAGTAGGATCGCTTAAGCCCAGGAGTTTGAGGTTGCTGTGAGCTAGGCTGACGCCACGGCACTCACTCTAGCCCGGGCAACAAAGCGAGACTCTGTCTCAAAAAAAAAAAAAAAAAAAAAACTACTAGATAAAAGAGAAACAATTATATGTGAAAAATAAGATTCTTTTAAATAAAAAGTTTATAAGACATAGAAATATTAATAGTTTTTTTAAAAAATTTGTGCCTAATTTATAGGTTTTAAAAAACTGTTTTAAAATTAAATAAGTAAATGATGATTAAAACTAAGTGGATATAAAAGTAAAAAATCAAGGTTAGAAAAGGTTTGTAAAAATTTTAACTTACGATCAAATTGATTAAAATTAGATGGATTTGTTTACAAGATTTTATTAAAATTAACTTTTACATTAATACACTAATACAATGATAAAATGTGGTCTTCTCTTTTGAACTGGATTTTCATGTGATATTAATAGACATAATAAAAGAGTTTTTTGTTCACCTTTTGAATAAACTGCAAAAAGGGGAGGAAGGAGAGAGAAAGAAAGACAGATTCAGCCTGCCTAATCGTTAACTTGTACTTCAGTCTGTCTATATTAGGTCTTATGCTTGTTTGAGAAACTGAATCTCCTCTCTATCAAAGAATGAGATTTTTGCATTTTAAAAATCTTTGAATTAGGCTGGTCCGATGGTAGTGGGTTATCAGAACTTATTAACATTAGTGTCACTAAAGTTGGTATTCAACCCCCCACTGTTAAATTTGACTGGCTTTAAAAAAAAAATCTTTGAATTATCAGTTTGACTAAGTAAATGACTATAATTTTATAGTAACCTGCAATCTTATTTCATGACAAGTGTCTGATGACAGACAATTCATGACTTTTTGCTTCTTGCGTTTTCACTAAAATTTAAAGTTAGTAAAAATGAGAATTCTAGTCAATATATGAGATTCTCTATATAAAGTGTTCCAAAGAATATGTTTTTAATAAGAAAAAAATTATAAAATAAGTGTAAAATGTATTCTTATTAAATATATATGTAATTTTGTCTAATTCAGAGGTTATTTAAAGGTTGAATCAAAATATGAATTTAGAAAGGAAATAAAGACAAAATAAAAAGTAACCTGTAAGAGAAAGAGACATAAAAAGACAATGAATATAGAAATATATTTGTGATAAGAAAGGTTAAATAGAAAGGAAGGAGAATAATATTGTAGAGAAATATCTTGTAAGGAAATTTTTTGTCCTAAAATGACTGGTTATTTAGGAAAAGGGAAAGTTAGGACAAAACAGAAAGTTTTAGATATGTTTATAGATGGTCCATGTAAGTTGGGATAAAGTTCATAAAAGGGAATTTATGAAGGAATTTTGTGTATGATCCAGTTGATTATAATTTAAAAAATTTTTTTGGTTAAAGCAACAAAATTTTCTTGAGATATTAATTTGCTCTTAATGAAATTACATAATGTACCCATTTTAATTCTATAACCTGTTTCTTTTTTTTAATTGAAAAAAATTGCACTACAGAAGATTTTTCTTTACCTTTTCAGTAACTGGCTGAAAAGAAGCAAAGATTTTATGCTGTATCAAGATAATCCCTGTATTGTCTTTATTAGTTTTTTGACTAACTAGCAAAACTAAACTTTAAAAGGGTTAACGTTTACACCCATATAACTTCCTCTGTTACCTTTAGAATCTTTTAATGACTATCACTCTTGGTTAAATAAATGACCATTATTTTATAGTGGCTTCTGATTCTACTTGAACAAGTGTTTCAAGCTTTTGCTATTTGACAAACTTTTCAAAACCCAAATTCTAAATCCAGCCTTTTGACCTCAAGCTAGCTTTTATATATTAGAGCCACTGAAAGTCTAAGAGAGGCATATTAGGCTTATTTGGCATGTTAAAACTTTACAGGAAGCATGTCAAATATGAAATGGTGTTTAACTTTCTTTGGATTTTATTTATATGAGCAGGTTACTAACATATGTTCCAATATTGTAAGATATTGATATGTCTTGTTATATGTTATCAATATCTTCCACGTACTGATTTATGATTTTTACCTGCAATTCCTGTCTTCCTAAAATGTATAAAACCAAACTGTAACCTGGCAGGCTCAGATGCATTTTCTCAGGACCTCTTGAGAGTAGGATCCCCAGGTCTTTGGTCACTCATATTCGGCTCAGAATAAACCTTTTTGAATTATTTTGCAGAGTTTGGATTTTTTCTATTAATAGTATAAATCATCAAAATAGAATCTATAAGAGGCATAAAAAAGACGAAATTATGTTAAAAATGGTAATCGTCAAAAGACAGGTAAGTTTCATCAGGCAAATGCAAACAGGATAGAAAGCAAAATTCACAATACCTGTATTTTAAAAGTAAGATTTAAGATAACTAATGGACAAGCTTTCATTGTTGTTAAAAACATTTTACTTCCAATTCTTAACTTCTCAATTACATTTTTAAAAAAAGAACAAAGATATACAGAATGTACATTTAAAAAATTAGCCAAATTGATTTTTTACTAATTCTTGGTCTTAAACACACAAGAACATACCATATCTTTGCCCTGAAGTAATTTCAATAAATAATAATGAGAATCTGAACAGGTTACATGCTCTGGCTATAAGATATTGCAATAAAACCAAAATTTTAAAACAAAAAGAAATTAATAGCCCTAGAAAAAAAGAAAGCACCAGGCCCAGATAGTATCACTAATGAATTCTACCAAATATTTAAGGAAGAAACAATACCATTCTCCACAATCTCTTCCAGAAAATAAAAGCAGAGGCAACACTCCCCAGCTCATTCTCTAAGGTCAGCATTACCCCAGTCTCACCTCTCACTGCCATCCTTTCCTGCTTGGAGGCCATGGGCTGGCTGGACTTGGAGCTCTACTAGCTCATCTTCCCTTCCCTACAGAGCATATGGAGGAGATGTGATGGCTGAGATACGCAGCCAGAAAGATGGCGCTGGGTACTGAAGACCAGCCTGGTGCCATCACTGCTGCTGCTGGCAGCAAAAGCCAACACTTTCTTGGGGCTGCACCAGCCCCAAAAGTAGCCTTGGCTCAAAGTCCCAATTAGATGAGTTTCCATACACTTGTACATTGTTTTAATCTTTATCAAGAAGAATGTACAGTCATCCCTTGGTATCCTGGGAGGATTGGTTGCAGGACCGCACCCCCCATGGATACCAAAATCTGAGGATGCTCAGTCTCTGGTATACAATGGTGTAGTATTTGCATGTAACCTGTGTACATCTTCCCATATACTTTAAATCATCTATGGATTGCTAATAATACATAATGCAATGTAAATGCTATACAATTTGTGGTTATACTGTATTTTTAAGATTTATGTTATCTTTATTGTGGTATTGTTATTTTTATTTCTTTATTTTTAAATAGTTTTGATCCTTGGTTGGTTGAATCCACAGATGCAGAATCTGCAGATATGGAGGGCTAACTGAATCGGTGTATTTGTCTTGCATTTTTCAAAGGTAATTTCCACCCTTCCCTAACCACCCCAAAATAGAAAAACACAAAACAACAGGCACTCCCCATCTGCTTGCATCTGTGGTTGGGTCTCATCTACTTTCGCTTCCTCCTAGCAAATATCCAGAGATCCTGAAATGACTGCAGGGCTCAGGGCCACACGGGTGGGCTCAGAACAGAACTACACAGACTGGAAAAGTTTGACAATAGACATATCTGATTTAGACTTTAGTTTTTCTAAAAGGATCTTTTTTTGGACAGAATCATCTTTTGGAGTGGGGATAAAGGAGGCCTGGGGGAGATAAGAGAGTTCAGAGGTCACGAGGAATCATCCCACCCTGCAGCAAAGCCTCGGATGGGCCATGCAGTCCAAGAGCACCAGCCTGGCCACCCAGCAGTCGCAAGGAATTAAGAGGATGATGCGAAGGGTGGCCTTAAGTTCCCCAATAGCTAACTCACTTCTCCTGCAATTTAAAAAAATCTGATTTTTCCTCATTGTTTATTTGTTTATGATCTCCTTCTACCCTACACCCGTGGAGCGGGGCTGGGTAGACACGAGAAACACATGGAAAAGTGGACCTTACCAGAGATGGACGGGAGCAGAGACCATGACCTACCTGGAGCTGAGGTCGTGGCCTCCACCTGCCGTCTGCCCCCGCTGGCCCCACGGGAGCCTGAGGTTGGCCGGGGGTCCTGCCCCGTGTGATCTGCACCGCTTCTGTGCCTTCCCTCAGCTCTACAGACAGCCTGCCGACTGGCCTGTCCTTCAGCATGGTCAAAGGGGAAAGAAACTGAAAGTGCCTCACAGCCTGACTTGGATGCGTGACACACTTGTCTTCCCTCCGCCCAAGCTTACGACATCTCTTAGCCCAGGGAGGAGGAGCGAGGCCAGCCCCATGAGTCCACAGAAGACCCGGGATGGCTCACTCAAGCCTAGGGAAGAGGGTGGAAAAGTCCATTCGACTAAAAGGGATTGAAGTTGTTTCGAGGTGAGGTGGCATCGTCTATACGGGGAGGGAGTGAACTCCATGTTTGTCCCTTTCCCTTGCTGAGGTGGCCGTGGGAGGACAAGGGAGAGCTGGACACTTTAAATCTTCTCTCAGGCTCCGGGTCTGGCCAGGCACCTCGGTGAGCCTGGGCCGGACGGGGTGGGCCTAGCGTTCAGACACAGAGCTGGCGAGAGCCAAAATGCTTGGTGTTATAAAATGTGAGGATTTTCTTAGAATTTCTGGAAAGCAGCCAAACGTAAGAGAAAACCCTCCCAACTTCTCCAATCAAAGGCAAAGTGTAGAGAATTTGGCAGAGAAGCCCTAGTGAGGCACAACTCTAAGTTTCCTTGAATATGTGGGCACTTTACAGCTGCAGCCAGGGGTGACTGGGGACAAACTGAGCATCAACCATTTCTCTGAAATCTTGAGAAGGGTGACAGGCTTCTCACTGGATGGATAAAGGGTTTGGAGCTGAGATTATCTAGACCTTGAAGGACAGAGTGATGCGGGAAGTTATATGCATTACATTTATGTTCGTATGCAAGTTTTTCACTTACACCCAGCCCTCATTCTGTAAAGGATTTAAAACAATTTATAAAAACATGCCCTATCAGTATATAGTTGAAAGATAAAGAAATAAGAGCAAAGGACAAATAGAATAGGTAAATAAAATCAGGACTAGAAATCCAGGCAGAACAATGGGTCGAAGACAGACAGGCAGTGAATCGGAGCCAGATTCTGGTAGAACCCAGGGCCAGCAGCAGAGTGGTGCTGAGGGTCGGGAGGCCAGGGGCAAAGCGGTGCTCTTCCAAAGTATGTGCCACCTAATCCCACCGCCTCTGGCTCAGTATACTTATGATAGGAAATGTGCATACATAAGTTTGCAAAATATAGAGGGCACCCTCTGCCCACTTCTACTTTGTTTCTCCCAAAGGAGCAAACACCAATCTGGTTGGGACAGACTCCAGGACACTGACGAGGACCTCTTTTCCAGTGGGCAGGGTCACTGTGCCTACCATGTCATACACATGCATGGGTGTCTCTCTCCCTCTCTCTGTCTCTGGGACAGAGGGTCCAATAAGCTGAACTTCTGTTAGGCACAGCTGTCCTCTGCTGCTGGCCTCCATGGGGCATGGCAGCCCCAAGAAGGCACAGATCACGCCAACCTGCTCTGGCGTCCCCTCTCTCTCCTTTCTCTGCCCCTAAGCAGCAGGCAGGCCCAGGCCACTACTGTGCTGGGCATTTCTGAAACTGTGCCAGCTTCTTTTGCTTAGAAGCACAAGAAGGTCTTTGGTGTTCCTCAGCTGACTGAGGAACTGGGAGTAGTAAGACTGGGACTCGGGGGTGTTCCTGCCAAGTTTACTAGAAAGATCTACTTGGCAACATCATGCGTCAGCCCAGATAACACGAACCTAGAATTTCAGCTCCTATTTGTCATGGCCTTGTTTTTCCCTGTGTTCACTGCAGAGTCTCTCCTGGATAAGGGATGCCTGGGCCAACACTATGTAGGACCATCAGACCATCCCTTGGTCCCTAATGTCTTCCTTTACTGCCATATGACCAGGGGGGCCGAAGGCTCCAGCCTGCCTCCTTACTCTGTTCTCCCAGCCAGAGTTAGGCCAAGTAAGTGACAATCGCCAAAGGCAAGTCAATGCTTTTATTTTATCTGAAAGATTTCTCTCCCTTTTGCTAAGTGCGCTAGGATCTGATGCCTGGAATTGGAGAGTGAATTGTACATAGTCTTGATCGCAATCCAGCATTATAATGTAATTTTCCAACTTTCCCTTGCTTGCCAACGTCTACCAAATTCTTTGAACACTAATGGGATGTTCACTACTTTAGGTCCAATTATGTCAGATAACCAATCCCAGATTAATTGTATTTTCTTGAAGATCTGCTGCCTACAATTCAGTCTCTGGTACCCAATTTTTTATCAGTCGGGATTTGGAGGTACCGAGTAACCAAAACCAGCTCCAGGTAACTCAGGCAGAAAGTCAATTTCTTAGAAGTATATTGGGTAACTCACGGAATTTACAGGAAAACTGAAAGACTAGGCTAAGAAAATAGACAGCCCAGGCAGTAAGATCTCCAGCCCCAGTCATACCCTCGGCCTAAGCACATGGTTGTGTAGCAAGGGATTTGGCAAGTGTGTTCTTTCCATCCTGATTAGAAAGGAGGACCAGAAACAGTGCACATTCTCAAGTGACAGGTAAAAATATTATTAATATTTACAGTTTTGTCTTGGGGTTATATTAACTCACTTGCCCGTTTGTCATAATATAGTTCAAAGAGATCTGGATCACCTGGACAGCACATAGAGTGTCACACTGATTGATCACACTGATTGATTACGCTGGTGACATCATGCTGATCAGACGGGATGAGCAAGAGGTGGTCAGCACATCTCCTAAAGAGGAATGAATTACTGACCTGCAACAGGGCTGAATCTCAAATGCATTAGATGAGCAAAAAAAGTCATACACCCAAAAGTGCATACCCTGTATTTCCATGCATATGAAACTTTTAATACAGGCAAAACTAATCTGTAGTAATAGAAAGCAGATCAGTGGCTGTGTGGTGCTGGGGTTAAGGGGGGGATTATCTGCAAAGGGCATAGGGGACTTTCTGGGGTGATGGAGATGGTCTATGTCTTGACTGGGGTAGGATTACATTTGGTAAAATTCACCAAAATGTACACTTAAGATAAATTAATTTTATACCTCAATAAAATTGAGCTAAAAAAGAATTAGACATAATTTTAATACTCTCATTTCATGTATCATTAATGCAGTGTATTAACAGGTGAGGTTTTCCCATTATTACTGTATTCTTGAGTATGTATTTCTTAGAATAAACATCTTTCATCCTTATTCACGTCTTTCTTCATGTAATGATTTTTGCCTGATCTGACATTATTATTTTCCCCTTCCTGTTTTATTTTTATTTATTGATTGATTGCATTTTACTGATGTATCTTTAAACAGCTCTGAAGGAAGAAGTTCTTGCTGCCGGGCTCCTGGGATGCCCATGAAGGGGTTTGCCAGGTGATGTGGAGGGGCTTCAGGTAAGTGAACTGTGACATTTGCATAAGAGTCTTAGAATCCCTCAGCACCGCTACCCCCTGCATCTTGCAGTCCGCGTGTTACGGTGCTAAGGCACCGATGCCCACCCTCAGCCGCGAGCATCACATCGTCTCCTCGCCGGATACCCCGTCGCCACGGCCCACGGCGCCAGACCTGTCGCTCTGCACATACTTGGGTGGGATGTGCTGCTGGCAGCTCCATGGGAAGCATAGAAGGCACGTCAACGTTGGTTTCAAGGCTTCTTAAGCCTTCGAACCAGCTTTCCCATCTGTTTTTTTCTGAGGAGTTCGTGGGTGGCCTGGTAGGGAGAACTCATGGGAGAAGCACATTTGAGAATTACTGATTTAATCTTTACTCGTAAACAGATCGCTGTAGTTTAGAACTCCTCACAGACCCTACCTGCCAATCAGAGATCTTTAAAGGGGGCCTGCACGAGCCGGCGCTCCCGCCCACCCGTGGGCTGCTACTCCGGCCCCGGCTCTGCCTCCGGCCGGCTCCGCAGGCTCCGGGCCGCCGAGCGCCCGCCCCGCCCGGGCTCCCAGCGCCTCCCGCCCGGGCGCCCCCGCCCACCGGTGCGGAGCGGCGGGAGCCCGCGAGCCCCGCGCTGCCTTCAGCTTCCTGCTGGGTCGGCTGGGCCGGGCCCGCCACGCGCGGGGCAGGAACGCTTTCACTTTTCTTTCCTCCGAAGCCTGGCCCCTTACCGTGTGTGTCGGCGCCCGGACTTCCTGTTCTGCCCGCGGGCATCTCTCTGTAATTCCCCCGGCCTCCCGGGAGTGATCTCGGGCCGATCCCTCGAACCTGGAAAGGGGCAGGAACAAATTCCGCGTCCAGGTGAGTTTCTGTCTCCGCCGCTTTGCTCCTCGCTCTTGGTGATCGGAGCTTTTCTAATTAATTTCCTGGCAGCAGCTTCAGGGTAGAACTCAACTATTTAAACTCTGAGGCGCTCGCTTTGTAAAATAGTGTTTTCCCACGAGGCAGGGAGGGTGTGGGGGACTTATTAGGAGACTGTTGAAAGGGAGGACATTGACGGGAAGGACGTTGACACACTCCACTCGCCACTGGGAACCTGAGGCCTTAAGGCCACATCAGGCCTTCTAGGTCCTTAAGTGCGACCTTTTAACTGAATCCAAATTTTACAGAACAAATCCTTTTATTAAAAGGGGTGCAGCAGAGAAAGATGAAGCTTTTCTTGCCTCTTTTGATGCTTAAAAAAGGACAATCTTGAAATTATTGTGGATGGAAGTGAGATTTGCCTCTACCCTGTCTTAAGTTCTGATCCTACACTCTGCCCACAATAGGAACTCATTTGTTATCCATTGTGCAAGTAACTAGAGGTAGTTGGGAAACTGGTGTAAAAGAAGAAATACGAAGAGTATATTTAATTTCCTCTCTACTGTGTCATGAACTTTTAATATATTTTCTCTAAGCACCTTCATGATAATTCCCTTGCAATAAATTACTAGAAGTGGGAATTCAAAGGAATACATATTTGGGGGCATTTGACACTGACTACTAAATTAGTTTCCAGAACGTTTGGACCTGTTTATATTTCCACTTACAATGGCTGGAATTATTGCTATTATTTTCTATGTTGGCCAGTTTGATAGGCAATATGCTATCAAACTGTCTTTATTTGCACTTTCTGACTACTGGCCAGTTAACACATGCTTCATGTATTCATTGAGCATTTAGCTTATTCTTTCACTAATTGCCTGTTCATGTCTTGTCCTTTTTTTTCTACTTGAATGCTTGTCTTTTGCTTATCCATTTGTAAGATTCCTTTACATAATAAAAACCTGAACACTGTCACATATGAGACATGGTATCTTACACAGTGAAAAATGGGACTTTATAGTGTCAGAGAAGCTCCACTTTGCTGCTGAACACATTGGTCTGGTGGCTTAACCTGTCTGTGCCTTACATTCATCTTTGGGAATCATAACGGATGAAGAATGAGGAAACCAGCCACTTCCTATTCCGAATTCTGTTGTGTAATGAATCATCCTAAATGGAGTGCCAGGGCCCTTTCCTCTTCCTAACAAATGTTCATTTTGGCTTTCTCTGACTCTACACTGATCTTTGCAATATATATCGTGAATAGGAGATTTTTCTTCCATCCGTTCTCTATCTTCCAGGATTTTCTCACCACAGCAGACTCCCAGTGGCATCTTTTTTTGTCTCGAGTACTGTTGTAGATTATTCTTTTCATGGCATTTTTTTTCTTAAAAGATTTGGGAATAAAGAGAAAGAGACTAGGGTGCTCAATCTGCCACTAGGATTCAATCCCTGAAAATATTACAGTTGTTAATTACCGTTTAATTTTCTGTTTGATACAAAATGAAATTGGAAAAATGGGATCCACGTTTGCTTGGTTGTTTAAAAGTTTCAAGGTGATTGAATTTTTTGTTAGTGCTTCTCCTTTCGTGACAATTTGTCAAGAATGTCATCGGTAAATTTTCTGCCAATTATAACCTGTTGATATTTTCTCACGATCCATATACAGTCAATTTTACAAATGTTGCCTAGGCATGGGAAAAGGCAACATGTCTGTTCTGAGACATGAAATGAATTCATCAAACAAGTCGGCTAAGTTGCCTTTACTAAGATGCTTTTCACATCCCTCACGCTTTTATTTGTGTTTGGCTCATTTGTATTGAAGATTGTGAGTGTTTTATTAAAGTTTCTAAATATTATCAGGTTTCCATCCCTCTACCCAGTTTTGGGCGGTCTCTTTTCATGAGCATTGCTAGTTAATGGCTCAAGCTGCAGCCCAGGCCATCTTGTTTAACTCACCTCAATGTGGCCACAGAACACAAGCTTAAGCCTGCAATCAAGAATTTGGAGTTTATTCCCGACTCTACCACTCTCAAGCTGTGCAACCTAGGGCAAGTTGTCAAACCTCTCTCCGTCTCAGTGTCCTCAACAGTACAAATGGGCGCACTCATAGAAACCATCTTGCAAGGGTTTTCTAAAGATCAACAAGGTCTGGGACACGGGAAGCACTCAATAAATATTAGCATTTTAAATATCTGCCTTATGTTCACCTGCAGCCCCTTTGGGATTACAGCAGCATATTGTCACTCACTCCTGGCCTCCATTGTTGCTGAGAATTGTCATTGTTTCCTACACCCTTTTAGGCAGATGTTGCCTTGTGGCCTTCAAGGGATGCTTTTGGGACCAGAATGCCTGTCTTTAATTGCCCATTTAACGCAGAGAGCAACTCCTCACACTCCTCAGGGTCTTTGCTTCTATTTTCTTATAATGGCTCTTTCCACAGGATGTTCACTGTGACCAGGGCCTTGGAAGAGGCTCTTTTTCAGCACTTCATCTACCAGAAGATGGAGATCGCCTATGCTATACACAAGCCATTTCCCTTCTTCGAAAGCCTCCGAGACAAATCTTTCATCACCAACAGAATGTACAAGGTGAGTCCTGTTGACCCCTGCCATGGCAGCCTAACCCCTTCAAATATGCTTGACTACTGAGATCGCAAACCACAAACCACCAGGGCTTCTAGGGTTTGGAAGGCCCATCCCAGGAATGTTTGTTATCACAGAAGGTGGAGATGGCTGGGAGAAAGGGTGTCATAAGGGCTGTATTAGTTTCTAGGGTGTCATGGGGGCTGCCATAACAAACGGCTACAAACCAGGTAGCTACAAACAACAGAAATTTATTCTCTTGCAGTTCTGGAGGCCAGAAGTCTAAAATCAAGGTGTTGACAGGGTTGGTTCCTTCTAGAGGCCCTCAGGAGAATCTGCTCCCTGCCTATCCCCTAGCTTCTGGGGGCTGCTGGCAGTCCTCGGTGTTCCCTGGCTCTTAGACATATCACTCCGATCTCCGATCTCTTTCCATCTCTACATTGCCTTCTCTCTTTTGTGTCTCTTCTAAGGATGTTTGGATTTAGGGCCCACCCCAATCCAAGATGATCTCACCTCAAGATCCTTAACTTAATTACATCTGCAAGGATCCTTTTTACAAATAAGTTCACATTCACAGGTTCTGAATGGGCAGATCTTTGGGGTGCGAGGGGGGCCACCATTCTACCCACTACAGGCACCACCCCAACTTATAAGAGCTTATTTCTCACAGTTCATTCTCATGTGAGGCACACAGGCACTGGGAGATATGCTCTGAGGATAAAAGTGGCTCTCTTTTTATATAATTTTATGTTTTTTTAAGCATTTCTTGAGCCCCAGACCCAAGGAAGTGCCAGCAGTAGAACAGTCTTCCCCCAGTCTTGGCCTGGCTGGCTCTAAGCCCTCTTTAGGTCACAGCCCAGATGGGACCCCTCAGAGAGGTCTCCTTGACTCCCTCATCTAATTAAGACCCCATAATTATTCTTTTATAGCCATCTATACTTTCCCTCCACAACACTCCTCTCATTGTAATTGGGTATTTATTTGTTTTTAGTGTTTAATGCCCATCTTCCCCACCTGACAGTGCCCGACCCTCTCAATCTGGGTAGCACCATGCTGATCTTATCCGCTGCTGTGTACCCAAATTCTAGCTGACTGAGCCTAATCAGTGTTCAGTAAGGATTTTGCAATCAATTCTCTCCTGCCGTGTTTCTCCTTCTGTCCATCCTCTCAGCAAGAGGAATTCTCTGGATGACTTCCCTGTGGCTAGAAGCCATTCAGGCCATCTCAAGTCAGGGAGAGAGAGAGAGAGGGGTGGGGGGCATGCACGGAGGCTAATAGGCAATAACAGAATTGCCACTGTGACCACGGGTTAGATCCATTGCTGAAGAATCCTGCCCAGAGCCTTAAAGGTATAATAACACAGTAGCATATTTGACTCCACTTCCCTCTCTTAAAATTTCTCTCTTCCCTCAAGTGTACCTAAAACTAAGGTTCACAAAACAGACTTATTTTAAAGGCTAAATTATTTATTACTATGAATAGTCATTCAAATATATGTGAAGTTCCAAATGTAAACATGTGAAACTGTGACCTCTCTACCTTAGAGGATTTTATACATTTTATGTTAAATTTCTTCTTAAAGGAATATCTTTCTTACAACTTAGACAACCACAAATGTATAATAACTCTCCATTCAACTTCCTAATCATGTATAATAATCTTTCATCCATTTTTTTAAGGAATCTCTGGAAGCCTGTAGTAATTTGGTCCCTGTATCCAGAGTGGTGCACAACGTTCTCACCAAACTGGAGAAGACTTTTAGCCTGTCTCTTCTGGTGACACTGTTCAGCGAAATTAACCTGCATGAATACCCCCGTCTGAAGACGATTTTCAAAAGCTTCAAAAGTGGTAAATACATTTTGCATTTGAGAAGTTGCTATGATAAAAGTTTGGGTCTTCTCCCAGCCCTGTTGAATATGCATGTCCACCCCCTGCTTTCTCTCTGGGAAGGCACAGGCCAATTTCCTCACAGGGGCAGCTGGAGGAGGAGCCCTTGCTAACTCCGACGCCAACTCTCTAAGATGAGTTTCTAGAGGACACAGACATTTCTGTCTTACGTGTTCTACAAGTTTGGGGAAAATCCTACACTTTAGCGTATTGGATGATGTCTAGGGAATACATAAGGTGACAGAAATGCAAAGTTACAGAGACAAGGTCTGGTGGAAGGACAAGGAGAGCCAGAGAGGAAGAGAAATAGATATTAAGAAGTATCTTTTTTCAGTGCATTGTTCCAAATACTTTATTTGATTGTCTCATGTCCTCCTTAAGACAACCCTGTGAAGTCATTATGATAGCTCAGAAGTAACTTTCTCAAAGTTACTTATCTGTTACGAGGCAGAGCCAGGGGTCCAAATTGGGTCTCCCAATACCAGAGCCCAAGGTTTTAACCACTAGTCTAGACAAGGACAGCTGGAAGGCAGATTGTAAAGCCAGAGGAGGGAATAAAGGTAGCTGAAGAGGAAGGGAGAAAATCATGCACATAGACACAGAAAGAGAGGGTCTGAGAAAGAATGGAGAATGAATTACCCAGAGAAAGAGAAGTGGTTGGATAAATAAAGGAGAAGAAAAAAGAGCAGTGACAGAGCTGGGAAGAAAGAAGCCAGGGTAAGAGGGGGAGGCAGTTAGGTTGGAGAAAAAACACTTTGGCCAAAGCATATGTTCACTTACTTGAGAACAACAAGGGAAGGACCACCAGTTCACACTGGATGTGACATTTTCATTAGTGGAATCACCACTGTTGACAACTCTGCATCTGCTCTCTGACACTTCACCATCAAGAGGTTCCTCCCCAAAGGGAGGGATGATTCCTTGAACAGAGGGAAAAGCCCACCCCCAGGCACAGGCAGCTGCAGCATCAGGGTAGCACCAGGAGAAGCGTGGACTCAAAGGCTACGCCCACTACATCCGAGGCTCCGTACATCTGAGAGCCACAGGGACCCACATGCTCATGTGCCCCTGGCTGAGCTTCAGCATCTTCCTGGATCTGAAACTGTGATTTCCTTCTGGATCTCTTTCTAAAACCCAGCCTTTTACTTTCCTCTTTCTGTTCACTGGTTGAGACAACGTTACTTCTTTTTTTTTTTTTTTTTTTTGTTGAGACAGAGTCTCTCTCTTTTGTCCTGGCTAGAGTGCCGTGGCATCAGCCTAGCTCACAGCAACCTCAAAGTCCTGGGCTTAAGTGATCCTCCTGCCTCAGCCTCCCGAGTAGCTGGGACTACAGGCATGCGCCACCATGCCCAGCTAATTTTTTCTATATACTTTTAGTTGTCTGGCTAATTTCTTTCTATTTTTTAGTAGAGACGAGGTCTCGCTCTTGCTCAGGCTGGTCTCGAACTCCTGACCTCGAGCGATCCTCTCACCTCCGCCTCCCAGAGTGCTAGGATTACAGGCGTGAGCCACCAGAGACAACTTTACTTCTGAAATAAATGATGGAGAAGAATTGTAAGAGAAACCTGGCACTAGCCATGCAGGGGGACAGCATGTGGAAAGCCAAGGGCCTGGAGTATTGCAGGTGGGGGAAAATGCTGATATGGCCAGATCATAGGGTGTGATAGAAGGTACGGAGACTGGGTCTGCAGAAATGAGCAGAAACCAGTATGTAAAGGTCCTGATACACCCTCACCCTGCTAATGAATTTTTATTTTCTTATTTGCCCCATGGAGGTATAATAGGTTCATTTATTAAAATAGAGACCTCTATTAAAATTATAGCATGTACATCACGGACTAAATTCTATCCCTGGGTACAAACTCAAACTCGACCTTATGTGCGAAACCACTTTGGTATTAGATCGGGGGTTAAATGTACTTATTGCAGTACTGAATGCCCAAATCAAATAAATAAGACAGAAAGGGGCCACAAATGGATAATGATGACAATGCGTCGGTTCTATGCACCATGGGAAGAATGAAAACTGTATGTCTCCTTCCTATTGGAAGGCACGTATTAAGAAATTCCCATCCCCAAATAATTCTGAGTCTACAGGGTGCTGATGTGTGTTCCTTCACCAATCCCAGTTACCACTTCCTATGGACAGTGGAGCAGAGCCACACCAACCCTACTGGAAGTCCCAGCCGGCCCAGCCCAAGGGCACTCCCTCCAGACCCTGCCACTGCTGCCCCCACCGCCACCCGCTCCACACAGCTGTCCGCTCCGTGTGTCCAAAGGCAGTGAGCCTGGAGCATCCTCGCAGCAAAGCAATGAGATCCCGGGCGAACCACCCAGCTCTTCTGACCCTGCCGTGTCTCTCCCTGGACTCATCCAGGAAGGAAGGAGAACTGCAGGTGAGAAACAGCCCCCATCCAACACCTGTGCAGCCCAGCCTAGGGCACCTGCACCATACTACCTACAACCCCAGGCTCTCATCTTTTATTCATCTGGTCCTTCCCTTGCACCCATCCGCCCATACACAGCCCTTTTCAAGTAGGATTGTGAGTACTTCCTGGGGCCTGGTAAGGCCTAGAGCCCAGAATACCTGCTTCCCACTGCTGGGACATCCCAACCTCTGCCCTTGGGCCTGGGGGCTCCATCTGCTCCAGGCATTTTTACCATCCACCCTCCTCCCTGACACCCAGCCCTTGTACCTGTGATGATTTTTCTTCCTCCCTTCAGTGACCAAGGACAACTTACCCAAAATGAAAGAAGAAGAAAACTCACACGAGATGCCCAGCGCTCCCCGTCACACTGTGCAAGGTAACCTTGACTGGGGCTGACTTAGCTCAAGGTGGTGTGAAGGGTGAACACACACCTGCCAACCAAGGGGCTGTGGCAGGAACCCCGGGAAAAAGAATTGGGCTAAACAAAGAAAAAGAAGGCGACCGGTTCATTCACAGGGCAATGCAAAACAAACCTACAATCAAAACACTGCTCCAAATTCACGGTAACGAGCAGCACCTGCACCGGCGACCCTTGCCTGATCCTCCCCCACCTGATTATGGGGCCTTTGAGTTTCAACCTTCTTCATTTTCATATGGTTTGGATTCTAAGAGTAATATTATCAGAATTATTAGAAAAGATGACAAAATGTGTAAAGGTCTGCTGGGCCCAATATTTAGCTTCTAAAATTGTGTCATTTGTCCTCCCCAAACCATCACTATAATGGAGTTTGATTACATTAAATATAAGCGTGGCATATTATTGGGCATTGTCAAAAATGATATCATGGACTCCAAGCTCTCCAGTAATGAGAACTGGGGTCCTGTTTGATCCAAATTATGTTTCTTCCACTCTTCTAATACATACCTTCTGAAAAAGGTTGACATAATCAGGAAGCTAACAACAGCAGAAGATTCCATCTTCTAGCTTTTCAAGGGAAAAAAATAAGTACCATTATTAAATTAACAACTGGCTAATTGAGAGTAAATGGTAGTTCATTTTCCCACTCTATCCCACCCGTGCCCCGGCCCTGTTGCTCAGTCACTCTGTCCTTCCTCCTCACTCTGGTCCCTGCTTGCTGGTCCTGGGACCTGTAACTCTTTTTCTTCTTCCTCTGCTCAGTGTCTAGTGACAACCTGACCCCCCAAATAAAAGATGAAGAAGACCCTCAGGAGATGCCCTGGACTCCCTCATGTCCTACACCAGGTATCTTGATTTGGATGACTTAAGCTCACCTTTGTTCTCTGTCTACCAAGAGAAAAAGCCTTTCAGATCTTCTGGGGACAGGGGTCTCCTCCTTGGTCTCAGCTGCCGATTCGGCCCAGCTTCTGGCTGCCCACCCAGCACTTGGGAGCTTGGATAGGCGGGAGACCCAAGCTCTGAATGGATGGAGTCCCTGGGGAGGGCAAAGGAGGCCAGTCTGGCAAAGGTGGACTTTGAGGGGGCCACTGATGATGAGGGACAACAGCCCACCAGTACCTGCTAGGCTAGGACTCCAATGTCATTGGGTATCTGCAAAGGGGGAACGTCCATCTGCCACATCCATCCATCTCTGGGGGTTGTGGCAGGAACGCCAGAGGGAAAGCACAGGGAACTGAGTCAGGGCTGGACCACTGGACTCAGCCACTGTGCTGAGGCCACTTCAATAAGGTAATGCTCAAAACTGTTCCATCAAACTGCAAAGCAAACGAACAAAATCACTGTACGGCCCTAACAGGGAATGCATGCAGCAGACGTGGGTGGTTCTTCCTCGTCCCACCCTGACTATCTGGAACTTCCACTTTCAACTCTAGTCATTTCTATATTGTTTGGATTTTTAAGAGTAGATATTATTAAATTAATTTGAAAAGTAATAAATTATTTCAAGGGCCTAATGGCTGCTTGCCACCTGCCTCAGTTACCTGTTCCCGGGCAGGCCAGAACTGGAGACAGATCTCAGCATGTGCAGATAAGGGGACGACGGCCTTCTGTGAGATGGCTCTTCTCTGCTATGGCTTCAAGTCCTGCTGTCTTTGTGCAGCAAAACCACCAGAATTTTGTTTGTATTTGCTGTGAACAGGTGCTAGCCAGTGTAGGCTACCTCCTGCTTTCTTCATACAGTCCTCGTGTACAGCAGTACACAAGGCACTTAGCCTGGTTTACTGTTTCTCAAGGTGCAATAATCATAGATGTGCAGACATCTAAACAATAACACCTGTTTTTCATATGACAAAGACGTTCCTCTTCATCATGGCCCTGAGAATTCAGTGTCACCACTTCCCACTGCTCTCAGCTTCATTCCCCGAGCAAGGGCTGCCAGGAGCCCTGGTCCCTCTCTTCCATCCGATAAGAGAATCTCTCTAAAGGGGTCAGACTGAGCCTGTGCTGTGGGGCAGTTGTCCCTTGGTCCACTGTGTCATACAGGTAACAGCAACCACAAGTTGGTAAAACCAAGGCAGAGCCAGGAAACCCTCCGAGCTGGCAGATGCCCAGCCCTGGGTTACACCTCTGTAATTTTCCCATTGATTTCCCTTGGCACTTTCTCCTCAGCCGGTTCTGAGCTCTGAAATGAAATACATTTCTTTTGTCAGTGATAAGAGATAAATCTCTGGAACCAAATGACCCAAAAGAGCCCCAGGAGGTATCCATCAGACCTTCAAACAAGAAAGGTAAGAATTGCCTTTCTCCCCTAGATGTCAGAAAGGTGAATTCAGAGTTGCTTTCTGTATTTCTGATCATTTCTTGTCATGAACACCCATGATGTCACTATAGTCACCGAGCCCATCATAGTTTGTTTCTGTAATTCCCATTCACTGCACCTTCCTCGAAGGCCTTTATGAAAATTATAGGCAAACCAGAAAGCATTTAGGAACATCAAAATATGCATTTGTTGGATTTGCCTGTTCTGAAATCATTAGTCTCCTATATCCACAACTTCTTAGAGTGTTAGTTGCACCAACCTCTTAACTGAAAGTTGGTTCCCCAGAGAGGACAGAGTTTCCTCCTTAGACATGACAGGGCATTCTCTGCCCTCTGTCACTCACACCTCATGGTGGGAGACAGGGTGGATGCCCATCCCTTTCTACCCACTGTCCCCATCCAGTCACTTGCTCCCCATTCTCTCCTTTGGGACTTAGCCATTCAATTAAAACACTCCTTCTCATCATCACTGTCACCCACTGATTTCCCCATCACTCCCCAGCAGACCCCAAAGGCTGTTTTTCTGTCACCTCAAGTCCTGCCATCATCCTAGATGCTTTCAAGGTACACATGGACAGCAGACAACCCATCCAAGACTCTGGCTTCTCGAACCCTTCTCATTTCCAGTGACTTTTTCCTCCACCCGTTCTTATCCCTCCATGCCCAAAGGCAATCCATAGACCTCATCATTCAAACCTGGCTCAATTTCCCAAGAGTTCATTTAAGAATTCCCTTTTTTGACACCTATCCTTGAAGTTTGCTCCTTCTATAGCTATTGTTCAACCTCTGCTCTCTCCTTCTCATCCCAATCCTAAAAAAAATTCAAACCTATCCCTTTCTGTTTTCTCATTATTTGTTTTCTCTACAGCTGTCCTTCAGCCTCTCGGATCGCCAGCCCACTGGCCTTCCCCTCCTCCAATCCACCATTTGCTGTTCTTCACGCCCCTCATTTCCAGCTTAGAGTCCAGCATCTCTCATTTCAGTCATCGATGGCATTATCTTAACCTGCCTTTCCCCTTTGTCTTTTCCTAGAACTCTCTGGCAGGTCTGGGAGGAACCTACTTATCTGCTTTCTGCACTCTGAATCCGAAAGCAGGCGATGCTGGACAGAGGCACATTGCAGGGCAGGGTGCACACGCTGTGTCTCCATGATTCCAGCACAAATGATCTCTCCAAGCTGTGTGACAATTCCACTTCCTACAATGATACTTTCAAATTTTGATCTCTGTTTTTCAAACCTCGAATCCCCCTTACCTCCTCCTTTTTGCTCAATAGCTGACTTTGCCACCTGCTTCATAGAAAGGTATCAGGTGGTTCCCACTCCCAGCCCTGCAACCCCTAACTGCACCTGCCTCCTCCTCTCCAGTTCTCTCTTTTTCTCTCGGGCAGTCTTTGCACCTCACCTTACAGTACCCAGTGCCCAGCACAGCCGTCTCTCTCTCACACAAGGGTCTGCACTCAGCCAATGCCTAAGCCTATTGCAGCCCGTAAAAAATACTTCCCCTTGATCCTCATCTCACTTCAGTGCCTCAACAGCCCTCTCCTTCATTTCACAAGCACTCTTCTAGAAATGAGTTACCTAAACTCCCCGTGTCCATTTCTTCACTTCTCTCCCTCCATCACTTTAGAGTTCCTTCTTCCCCAGTTACTCCATGAAGTAGCATCACCTGAGATCACCAGTGACCTCCTAGCTAATGAGGTTTGAAGACCAGAAGTAAAAGTTGAATATCACTGACATATAAGGTTGGCAGATCTATGTTTCTAACTATAAAAGATTATCTTTACCCCTTCTTCTTAGGAAATAAAAGAAAAAGATGTATCTGGGAACCTCGAAAAAGGAGACATCAGAAAAAAAGGCTCCCAAGAGGTAAGAGGAGGGTACAAGAGGAGGCTGGAGGCTGGAGACAGCTCATGCAGGGCTTGCAGGTCAAGGTGTGGGGGGTTGAATTTTATTCTAAATGCAGCGGGAAGCCATTGAAGAGATTTAATCAGTGAAGTGACACAATCCTTCAAGTCCAATTTTGTTGCTATTTAAAGAGTGAATTGGAGATAGGGAAGAATGGAGGCAGGGCAGCACTTGGGGGCAGAAGCTGTGACAGTTACTGGCAGCCTGATTCGGATCTGGCTCTGGAGATGCAGAGGAGAAGGCCAATTCACGATCGGTTTGGGAGGTAAAGTCGGCAAGATTTGATAAATTGTAAATTGGGGATGAGAAAAAAATCAAGGCTTACTCTTCAATGTCTGGCACGAGTGATTGAGTAAATGGTAATGCCCATTGCTGAAGGAAGATGCAAATTTATTTGGGGGAAAATATATATGGGGGGGTTCAATTTTTGACCTGTTCATTTACAGATTTCTGAGGGCCATCTACACACCTGTGCCAGTTATGTGTTGGATCTGAGCTGTTACCCACTTATATATATGAGTTGTGCAGAAACACGAGTACCTGGGTCAGGGAAAAGAATTCATTACTGATATTCACAACCAGCTCAACAGCCAGAGTAACACTGCAGCGTTTGTCTCTCATACACAAACCCACCCTCCACCTAGACAAGACTACATGGCCATAGCCGTTTCTCCTCAGATGTTGCCACTTAATGGTTCAGGAGTCACACTAGCAAAAATCAGGAAATGAGCCCCAGTGCTCTGGGATTTCCCCAAATTTATCTGGTTGATTTCAACAAGTGGTACCTGGCGTGAAGGCAGGTGGTGATTTGGGGGGAGAAAGAAAAATAGGCATAATAAAAAAAGACATTTGAAAAAATAGTATGTAAGGAAAAAGAAAAGAAAAAAATTATAAAGAAATAGAAGTAAAGTGAGGTACAGGGGTACAGAGATCTCTTGAATGGGTGAGGGCTGGGGGCATGAAAAGGGAGGTCACTGATTGGGATAGGAGGAGGCTTCCTGGGGACCCCAACTTAAACTATCCACAAATCACTACTTGGTCCAGGGACAGCCTCACCTGGGCAGGACACTCAAGAAAAGCTCCAAGTGGTGGATCAGATGGCTCAAAGGAAGGATGACTCAACCTGCAACTTGAAGGTAGTGACAACGACCCAAAAGACAAGAACTGAATGTGCCCAAACGTCCAGATCAAAGGGTAAGGCTGATGAGGGAATCTATGTGGGAGGGTCTCTCCTGGAGCAGGTGCAGGGTTAGGTATTAACAGATATGTAAGGTCAATAGAAGAAGGATGGATAAGTACAGAGAATGAGGATGGGGTGTAACAAGAGGGACAAAGAGACAGCAAGGATCTAGTGCATCTAAGGAGTTTATGCCGAAGAAACAGATATGTTGACAGGGACAGCTGTGGCCCAGGGCAGCAGCTCTGAAGTTTTTGGTCTCAAAACTCCTTTATACTCTTAAAAATCATCGAGGACCCCAAAGAGCTTTTTTTTTATGTTTTTTATGTCTATATGTACCTTACTAGAAATTAAAACTAATAGTTTTAAAGTATTTATTAATTGATTTAAAAGTAACAATAAAAAGCCAATGACCTGTTAACATAAGTAACATATTGTTTTTATGAAAAATAAATATATTTTCCAAAACAAAAAAAAATTAGTGAAAAGAGTGACGTCACTTTATATTTTTGCAAATTTATTTAATGTCTAGCTTCATACAAGAAGCTAGATTCTTATATCTACTACTGCATTCAATCAGTTGTGATATGTTGCTTTGGTTGAAAGTATAGGAAGAAAATCCAGCCTCACACAGATTTGTAGTTGAAAAGGGTAGAGTACTTTAAAGGGCTTTTTGAGATATCTATGGATGTTAATCTTTAATACAACATGAAAATACAATAAGTGGTAGTTTCTTAAACAGTAGTTGTAATGTAGATTCTGAAACTATATCAGTCAACTTTATGAAGTTACTCTGTTACAGTAAAATATATTATGCCATCTTGCATTTTAGATGGATCTTCTACTAATGTAAGATTTTATAATAGCACAGACATTTGGAAAATATCAGTTGACTAAATTATACAATGTGCTTGCAACTCAAACAATCACACAAAAATTTTTCTTGAAATAACATGGTACTTCAGGATGCAGCAGAAGTACTTTATATGTACTCCCAAGTTTTTCCATATAGAATATTAAAAAGATGTACAATTAATAATTAATAATACAATTAATAATTGTTACTGGCTCACCAAGAGCATTCTTAAGTGAATCTGACTTTTTTTTTAAATTATGGTGAGCAGGTGACAGTGAAGAAAACAATGATTCCTGCTGAGGTTTTGGGACACTGCTTTCATTTGTACTAAGGTACCAGCAGTTTTACCTGCCATTGCTCTTGCATGATGTGTGCAAAGGTTGAAATAGTGAAAAAGGCAAATAACATTTTATTATGAAAACAATTTTGACCTTGAAAATCTTCTGAAAGGGTTTCAGGGACTGCCCAGGAGCTGACAGACCTCACTTTGAGAGGGTCTGGCCCAGGGGCTCTGATCCTGCATCCCGCGGTGAATGTCTCTATTAGCAGAGGCACCACTGCTGGCCAACCTCGGTCTGCTCCTCCCCCAAGTGGCAGATGAGCACATTGACGGGAGCAGCACCAGGCGTCTTGGTAGCTGCATTCTTAGGAGGGCAAGACCCGAAGCCTCCATCCCGCAGCTCCAGAGTGTGCAGGGTCCTTCTGAGTCTCTGGGAGATTCCTAATGGAACTTCCCCGGGGGGTATTTACTGAAATCTCTTTTCTCAGAGATCAGTGGTGGCCCTTCAGAAATGAATACAGGAAAGAAGTCCCAGGAGACGCCTAGCACACCACCAAGGGTCACACAAGGTAAAGATTAGGGATTGCTAGTCTCAGAGTGCAGTCATCAGGAACCCAAATTCAGAGCTATTTTATTCTAAGCCAGTATTTCTCAACCTTTTTTTTTCTTTATCACTGTGCTAGAGAGCCCTTCTGAATTTTTTTCCTAATCATGGCCCTCGCCATTATATTTTAATACCACAAATATATGTCTATTTATGTAATATATATGTGTGTGTGTAATCTGTACATTATAAGATTTTTTTCACCACCCAAGAACCAATTTTTGCTCTACTGGGGGCAACATCACCACCACTGAGAAGGCTTGTCCTAATTATATTCTTGGACCCATGGATCAAGCTTTTTCTAGGGTTCCAGTCTCCATATTTCTCATGTGACCTTTCTGGGAAAATTGGGAAGAGAACAGCTTGTCATAAACATGCATGTAATGCTGTGACTGAGCATGTGCAACTGGCTGTGTTGTGAGTGTGTGCTGGTAAAATGGTGCATGTTAATTCACCACTCAGCATTGCTGCCATAGTTCACATTTCTGGAGTAAGCTGATACCACCATCCTTGGAGGAAAAAAAATAGCTGAATATTCTTCTGTTTGTTGGTGATATGATCACTGTGTCACAAATTCACAGAACCTTCACATGATAATTGTGACTTTCAAATAACAATTATCTAAATTATTGTCAAAAAGAATGGGTTAAATTTTACCATCTTAAAATCTAAATGATCATTTTTAAGTTTCTCCTACATTGCACTGAATTATATAGTAATATTTCAACTTTTCTGATGAATAATTGTATTTTATTCTCACAACAACCCTTGGAGAAGGTTGAATGATTTAATACAATTTTACGGATGAGGAAATTGAGACACAGAAAGGATGAATTGGCTTGTCCAGGATCCCATGGATAGCAGCTCGCTGGCACGGGACTAGCATCCTGCTCCCTGAGGACTCTTTTCAGGAGCCACCATTTGCCATTAGAAAGGAAGGCGCAGAAATAATATTGTCAAACGCTTGTCTATTCACTATCGCCAGAGATGAGTGTGGTCACAAAAATGTGAAATTGGCTTATTCAGAAATTACTTTCTTTCTCATTACTTTCTAGATCCTATGGATAATGGAAATAAACTCTCTTTGGGAAAATCTTCCAGGAAAAAACCTAAGTGTAAAGAAGGTCTCTGTATTCTTTGGTCTCTATGATTAAGCACAATTTGTTTAAATAATCACCTATTAATGGGCAGTTAGCTTATTTGCAATTTGTATATTAAAATAGAAATCAGGGTCATGTGTATTTTATCTTTGCACAACTTGTCCAATAATTTCCTTAGAACTGATTTTTAAACATGAGATTGCTTGGTTACAGTCTGTATATCTTAAAGTGTGTACATATTACCAAATTACCTCCCAGAAAATGTAATGATTTATGTTCCCTTTAACAATATATGAGCACTCATTTTCTACATCCTCGACACTAGATGTGATAAAACTTTTTAAATATCTGGGCATCCTTGAAACTAAACAATGCATTTATTTCATTATTAGTGATGTAAAGATGATTTCTAAATATTAATAAATGTGTCATCTTCTTTTCCTCTGGGAAGGAATCTCCTCCAAGCTCCCAAACATGCATCAGGACATGAGTCTCACTGCTGTGAACATTCCCCCGGTTTTTCTGCTTATTCCCAACATGGCTGAGCCTTCGGGTTTGAGCTGGGAAGGGACTCAGGTCTGCTGCCCTTCTCCTCCCCATTCCCCACCCCGCTTCCTCCCTGGGCTGGAGGAAACTTTCTGTCATTTGCTGAGTGTTTAGTACCCGTAACTTCTGGGAAAACTTGAACATTCAGACCTCCAAGCTTTTCTTTGGTGTGTAGAGGTAATTTTTGGAACTTAGAAATCACTTTTTGCTCTCAACAAATTCTGTGTTTCAAGATTTTGTCTAAGGTCTCCAAAATGGCCTCAACCGAGCAGTGACATCTCAGTTCTAGCCAGCGTCTGCCCTTCCCCTGAAACCTATTGATTGAATAGTCAGGGAAACCTTTACCATTTATAACAATGACAAATATGTGCTTCTAATATTTCTAGAAGTTTAGTGCCCATTATACGTTCATGCAAGAAAGATAGATTGAGTGTAACGGTGTGCTTATGGAGCTTGTACTCTAGTTGAGATACCTATAATTAATAGACAAAAAGAGGAGTTGAAAGGAAAAAAAGAAACAGGAAGATGTATGGTGAGTATTGTAAGTCTGGGGGAGAAAGAGAGATATACACAAGAAAAGAGAAAAGTAATTATAGAGAAACAGCAAGACAAAAGTGAGGTACAGAGATCTCCTGAAACGGTAGGGGGTAATGAAAGGGGGGTCACTAATTAGGGGACCCCAGTTTAAACTACTCACAAATCACTGCTTGGTCGGTCCAGGGGCAACTTCACCTGGGAATGACATCCAAGAAGAGCTCCCAGTGGTGGGTCAGGTGACTCAAAGGAAGACGGACGACTCAACCTGCAACTCAAAGATGATGACAAGGGCTCAAAGGGCAAGATCAAAGGGTAAGGCTGATGATGGAATCCGCCATTTGAATGGCTCAATGTGGGAGGGTTTGTCCTGGAGCAGGTACAGGGTTGGATACACATGTGAAGTTAATAGTAAAAGGAGGGAGAAGTACAGACATGCGAGGACCTGTTGGTGTGAGTGGTTGTTGGAAGGAGGAAGTGGGTTCTCAGGGTGCTGCTCACCTTGGCATTGCCATGCGGATTCACATGGCCACTCCCCAGTATCTGATGTTTTCATTTCTATTAACAGAGTCACCACTACTCTACTGAGCATGGGAGACTCATTTGATTCTGGCTGACTCAGTAATGAAAGTAGCACCAATCCTCAAAGTGGACACATCTTCAGCATTATCTCTTAATGGTTCATCTCTAGAAGTGAAGTTGCTTGGTCATCGAGCCTGCATATTTAAAATTAGCACATATAGATTGTGAAATTGCCAAAATTATTGTCAGTTACACTCCCATTAACATCGTATGTACACCCTTTTCCTTGCACCTTCAGCAGCATTAGAAATAACAAGATTGTTCTGTCTGCCAAACGTAAAGGCAAAGAATGATATCCTGCTGGTGTTTTTGTTTGAATTTCTTTGCACCATGTAGATGACTAAACATGCCGTGGTATGTTATATTCCTGTTAACCGATATGCCAGTGCCCCACCTCCTCAGAAGTTTATACAGCCCTGCCCTGTGGACTCAGGAGTGCCCATGTGACTTGACTTAGCCAAAAAAACATGGCCCAAAGTGAGAGAGTCACTTTCAGGCCAAAGCTTTAAGGGCCTACATGTCTTTCCCTGTGTCCCAAGACCAGCAACGTTCTAGACAGAGGCTGCTGTGTCACCAGGAGCCAGGATTGTTGGTGATGCGGGGCTGAGCTTCAACTAATGTGTGATGAACAAGTGGCATGAGGGAAAAGTAGACCTTTGTTGTTGTAAACCAGAACTTGGCAAACTTTTTCCCACAAGGGCCAGAAGATAAATAGTTTAGGCTTTGCTGGCCATATAGTCTCTATCACAAATACTCAACTCTGCCTTTGTATCGTAAAAGCAGCCAGAGACACAACAAATGGGAATCAACGTGTTTCAATAAAACTTGATTTACAAAAACAGGCAGAAGGCCAATTTGGCCCTCAGGCCATACTTCGGTGACAGCTATAATAAACTGATGAGATTTGGGAAGATCATGGATTACCATAGCGTTATCTAGCCTATCTTTATTAATTTACCTGTTTTTTAAATAAATTCGTCATTATTAGAATTTTTTCTTTTGAGGATCACCTATTCATATTTGCCCATTTTTATATAGTACTAGTCATTTTTTGTTTAATCAGTTAGGGAAATAAACTATTATAGTTGCTGCCATTTTTCTTATTTTGTTTTTGTCATTTAACTTACTTGAGAAACTTATGGTTGTGGAGACATTTTTTTAATAGACAAATCAGTTTATCTTCAGCAGTATGGTTTATGCCAGAGTTTCTCAACAAGGCATTGTTGACTTTGGGGGCTAAATAATTCGTTGCTATGGAGGCCATGCTGTGCATCCTGGGGCGTTTAGCAGCATCCCCGGCCCCCACCCATTAGAGGCCAGGAGCACCCGCCTCCCAATCTTGCTCCTCAAATAAAAAAAAATCCAAACATTGCCACATATCCCCTGGGAGCAGAATCACCCAGCACTGACCACTGCTTTATGATCTGTCCTTGTTCCCTAGAAAGCACTTTCTGTGTGATATTTATAATGCTATGTTAGCCCCTCCATCAACGCTTTCACGTTCCATGGTTTCAGTTACCCACATTCAAACATGGTTCGAAAATATTAAATGGTAAATTTCAGAAATAAACAATTCATAAGTTTAAAATTGCACACTGTTCTGCATAGAGTGATAAAATCTTACACTGCCCGTCTCCATCCCACTCAGGGGTGTGAATCATCCCTCTGTCCAGCGTCTCCACGCTGTGTACACTGCCTGTTAGTTGCTTAGTAGCCGTCTTGGTTATCAAATAAAAAAATAGTCTGCATAGCCACAGTCCCCAACCTTTTTGGTACCTGGGACCAGTTTCATGGAAAACAATTTTTCCACAGGTTGGGGGTGGGGGGATGGGGGAGGGCATCATTGTCTCAGCTCCACCTCAGATCATCAGGCATGAGATTCTTGCAAGGAGCGTGCACCCTAGAGCCCTCGCAGGCCCAGTTTGCAGCAGTTCACAGCAGGGTTCGCACTCCTATGGGAAGCTGATGCTGCCACTGGTCTAATAGGAGGCGGAGCTTATGCGGTGATGTGAGCAATGGGGAGCGGCTGTAAATACAGATGAAGCTTTGCTCACTCACCTGTTACTCATCTGCTGTGTGGCCCAGTTCCTAACAGGCCATGGACCACTACTGGTCCAGGGCCCAGGGGTTGGGGACCCCAGCTGTATAGGGCTCATACCATCTGCAGTTTCAGGCATCCACTGGGGGACTTGGGACATGTCCCCTGCAGATAAGGGGGGAATCCTGTACATCCCTTTATTTACTTCTAGTATTTATGTTAAATATGGATACATAATTAGTGAAAATTTGGCTTCTGTAATATTTTTAGCCTTCCTATTTGTAAACGTGAACGTGCTGTTTTTCCTTAGTCAGTGCTATCATTTTCCTTTCATAGGGACTCATATATAGCTTCTCTCTCTAAACTGGTAGAAAGACAGGAAAAAATTACTTTAAAATTATTGACATATGAGGCTTGTAAATCTATGCTTGTAGCTATAGGTGATTATTAATTTTTTTAAAACAAGAACAGGAAGAAAGGTATCTGTTCAAGTTTGAAAACAAGATTTCAGAAAAATATTGGCCAGAGGAGTGAGCGGGCCATGAAGCTCCCCCTCCGGCTCCCGGAGCCCTGGCCTCTGCTGAAGGCTCCACCTTCCCTCTCCTCCTCTTTCCCTTCCACCATCCTTGTCCTTCTCCTAGGTTCTTGTCCACCCCCAGGAGGTGCCAGCCGAACAGTGGCGCATCAGGGGTACTGCCGCCTAACCTACTCTGTCAGCGCCCGGTGGCTATTTCCACACTTGGAATGATTCTTTAACACAGAGCTGTACAAAGACCCAAAAATGATTAAGGGAGATCACCGAACCCATAAGTCAAGTTCTGATACAAACTTCTACTTCCTCCCTTGTAGGAATTAAAGGAAACCCTTATCCAAGCACAGAACGCCAGTGTTCTCCTTTCTCCTCCTGTGTTGGTCGGGCGCTGGGAGCTGGGCTCTGCCGTCCAGGCTGGGCTTGCTCCTGCCCTGTCCCCTGCACTCAGGCCCCTTTGCATTGCTGTCCTCTCCCTCCCGCGCCTCCTCTGACGTTCATTGTTCTTCTGCTTCCATGTCTTACTTCAGCATCATCTCTTGTCACGGTCTCCTCCCTCTATGGGCTCCAGCCCCACTGACCTTCGTTCTTTTCATTCCTGGAGTATAATAGGTGCCACACAGGTGGGGTCCCCAGACTGGTGCCATGTCCAACCTTGTTTCTCGCAGGTCTGCAAGAATGAGCAGCTTGTAAATCAGCTGAGACGCTCAGCGCTGTTTTCACAGCCAGACTCCTCCGTGGAGACAGCAGTGCCTTGACCCTGATCGAGCTCCTGTCTTGCTGCAGGCCAGATCTCCCCGACATGCCCTCGTAAAGCCTGGCCTGCATTTTTTCTTCATGGAGCTTATGTCAGCTGTAATTAATGATCTGTGCACAGCCTGTTCACTGCGGGAAAGTCATGTGAGGTCAGAAAATGGATTTGTCTTGCCCATGGCTCTATGTCCAGCTCCCTGTGCCTCACATACCTAGTACTTAAATAACTGATGAATCAATACGTTATTCATTCTTCTTCAGCAAGTATAGATACCAATATCTGGGCCTATAGAATGCAATTAGAAAAAGGTGCTCCTTCCTCAGTACACTGGCAGAGCTGATTTCTGAAACCAAATCCTTTGCTGCCCTCTGCTGGAAGATTATTGTACTAAGTGAACGCATTGTTTCTGATGTGACTCAGAGCACCCCCTTAAAGGTGGAATCCTTGCTCAGTGCACAACCCGCTCGACCTTACGCAGAGGCCTTCATAATGATGTAAGTGTGTACAGCACTTCACAATTGACAAAGCACTTTGTTCTACATAGTATCATTTAATCCTCACAATAAGTCAGCCTTACCAGCCCATTTTACAGGTTCAATTAAAGACACATGAGCTAAAACCAACCTAGATATTCTAATTCCAAGTCCTTTTTTCTTTACACTAAAAAAGTAAATAAATAAACCCACAGACCTCCTAGCCTTTTTATGAAACGCTGAAACACAGGCAGAGGCAGGAGCCCAGGCAAACACTGGCAGTTAGCTCAGCTTCTCCTGCGTCCTCAGCACTTCCGCCTTGTCTGTCACTTCTGACTAAACACAGGGTGCCTGTGCCGTTACCAGTTGTATGATGTGAAACCTCCTTGCGGCATTTCTGATGACAGGGAAAGAGCGCTAGACTAGGAGTCTGGCGTGTCTGAATTCAGTGCCAGCTGCTCCTTATATAGTGCAGTGACCACCAGCAACTCTCTCTCCAAGCCCGAGCCCGCGTCCCCATCTGTAAAATGAGAACAGTCGCTGCCTTCTCTTTCTTACACACTGTTGTGAGGGTGGACGACACCGTGTGTCTGCTGCTCCTGCTGTTTCCTTGACTATTACTTTCCCTCCTGCCGCCCCTCCCCAGACTCCTCTTGTGGATAGCACAGACCTTCCAGATCTCTCCCCAGCCTTCCCGTCTTTCCGTGCGCAATTTCCACCTCGTGCTTTTTCCCTATGTTCTGTACGAATTCCTGGAGTCGGTCTCTGGATCACTAATTAGTTTTTTTTCCATTCCACTATTCCTTGTCTCTGTTAGGCTTTTCTTTTTAATCTTCTCCACCATGCTTTTCCTTTCCACGAGCTCTCTCTGTTCTGTTAATTGCTTACTCTTCATAACAGCTCCTCGCTGTTTGCTCCCACGTACTGACGGGGCCCTAATCCCAACGCTGCTGTAGCTCCCCTTAGAAGATGAGCTGGCTGATGCTGGAGCGCCCAGGCAGGCCTGTCCCACAGTTTCCTGGGGCCACAGGGTTCCATCCCTAAGGCCTGTTTGCTGAGAGGGCAGGTGAGGCTGAGTCACACTCAGGACTGTTGGGGACAGACCAGAAAGCTGCCCTTTGGTGCAAGGTGGGTGGCTTTGGAAGTCCTTGGCCTAAGGGACTTGGCTTCTCCTGCATCAGAACCCCAGATTTCCACTCAGCAGTTCTGAGTTGCCAAATCTCTCCATGTGCGCTTTCCAGATTAGTCTAGAACTCTCCAGGGTTTTCATAGAGGAATAAACAGGAAAGCACTAAAATGAAAACAGACAGCAGACAATGGAGACTGGCGCCACCCTCCTGCCAACCACCTCACTCTCCCGAGTCTCCATTTGAATCAGGAAATTAGATTATAAATGAAGACTTTTTCTCCAGAAACACAAACACAAAGAAATATTTTAGGTAGGCAACTTCCATCAGCATAGAGAGATCAGCAGGATGCTTATGGAATAAAAGAATATTAGGTCATGGCCAATTAGCTTGCAAATTAAAACACGCTCACCAAAGAAGCCCTGTATATTCCATTGACATGTTTGGTTTGAGGTAGTGTTGGTGGCGGTGGTGGCTTTGTTGGTTGCAGACCACTCTACTCATAGCTAATCTGCCACTCGCAACGGAAGACTCCTGCAAATTAACCAGAGACGGTTCCCCAATGCCATTTACATTGTCATTGTTATTATTTATAATTATTGGACTTCATGGAGAGGTGAATTCAAGAGGACGATGGAATGAAGACTGAATAACACTTAACTGTCCTCTTCTACTTGCAGAGAAACCTAAGGATGACACTGTGGATTTTCAGTGTCCTACACTTCCTGTGACTTGTGGTAAAGAGAAGGGGATTTTACATGTGGAGAGAATGAAACTCGGTGAGCTCCTTGGCCTTGTGCTCCCTGGAAACCCTAGAAGGGAGGGAAATACCACGTGTGTCATTGCTCCGGAAATGGACCCTGCTAGTGAGGCTACAGAAAAAGAAATGCTTCTTAAGTAAGAATTTCCAACCTTTTCCATATCACAGTATTTCTGACCACCAGACCACTCCAGCCCCTGCGATACTCATCACCATGTCCTTGCTGCATGTGGCTGTCACATGAGATGCAAATCCTGTCCCACTCCCTGACCACTCAGATGGGCTTTTAGGGCTTCCTTCCATCTAAGGGAAGAGGAATCCAGTCTCCTGCTCCTGCTCCCACCTCCCAGAGGGAGTCTCTGTCCACCCAGAAAGGTGGAAGGCCACAATTAGGAGTTGGGGGCTTTGGGGGGAGTTCCTAGAGGATCGAGGTGGATCCCAGAGGGGGCTGTCTTTTTCTGACAGGACCCTCAGAGAAGTGCATTCAGAATGAGGAGGGAGTTTGGCTCACGGCAAAAGAATTTGAAATTAAAGGAAAAGGGAGAAGCACAAAGGACTGGAAGCGGAGTGTGTGCTGCGGAAGAAAGAGCCTAAGAGAGATGCTGAAGGTATTATAACGGCAAGGGTCAGATAGTTGATGGGTTAAATCCTTGAAGGAGGAGTGGAATTTCAACAACAGAAATGTGAAGAATTCCCATTAGGATTCAACGGGATGATTTAGAAATAGCTAAAGATTCATAGAAAAAATTGTGGGTGACAAAGTTGGGAACACAGATTGGTCCTGATGGTGGAGAACTTTAAATGCAGGCAAAGGGTTTTGAGGTCAGGAGAGATTTAAGAAGCTAGAAAGAAACTAGCTGAAGACATAGATGCCAGCAACTACTTTCTTGTGGCCTCTAAGTGCTAAACACCTTCTCAAGGCTCAGCTCATCTGCCTGTCTTTGAAGTATTTACAGGCCACCCTCTCTCCTCTGCACTTCCTCCCCTCTGCACAGCGTTCCTGTCCTGGGAACAACTGCAGAGCGTGCTGGTCTTTGTGATCCCAGGACGCAACACAAAGCCTCCCAATAATACTCAAAAACTCACCTGGTGAGGTGGCTCACACCTGTAATCGCAGCACTTAGGGAGGCTAAGGCAGGAGAATCACTTGAGCCCAGGAGTTGGATACCAAGGTAGCAACATAGCGAGACCCCATCTCTACAAAAACTAAAAAAAATTAGCCGGGTACAGTGGTGCACGCCTATAGTCCCAGCGACTCAGGAGGCTGAGGAGGGAGGATCGCTTTAGCTCAGGAGTTCAAGGTTACAGTTAGCTATGATCGTTCCCCTGCACTGCAGCCTGGGGGACAGAGTGAGACCCTGTCTCTAAAAAAGGAAGGAAGGGAGGGAGGGAGGATGGAATGAAGGAAGGAAGATTGATTATCCTGAGGATGCAATTATAAGAATGTTCTCTAGACAGGAAGAAACAGAAAATAAAAGCAATAGATGGGAACGGGATTAGGAAAGAAGAACTTGGGTCTGGGTTTGAGTGACAGGGAAAAGATGATTTTATCATTAAGTGAAGTCCAAAAGAAGAACTGATTGAGGAGGGAGCTAATTTTTCATTTAGACACGTTGGGTTTGAGATCCAGAGTGATGTCCAGGGACAGATATTCACCAGGAACTGGGATCTTCGACATCTACGAAAGAAGAGCCTCCAGATTAACCTCATTGTTTGCTCTGTCCTGCAGGAGATCTCAAGAGAGAGGCAAATAGCAGATGAATTCCCACCACCACGTTCTCCGTCGCCATGCTGCAGCCGCCCCACGTCTGAAGGCTCGCCTCAGACTCCCTGAGTTCCCAGCGCCAAGTCATCCTCACGTTTGGGAATGGCATTTTCTTAACGACCGCTTTCGCATACTGTTACCTTTACATGCCACCATTATTGCCATAGTTAACTTAGGATGGGGAAGCAAATGACTCTTTAAAATAAAAATTAGAACAAAAGCTAATGATGTCCATGTGTTTTAGGGAAAGATTATGGATATTTGGATGACTACAAAGCAAAGGTGTCAGAAGTAGAATGGTCTAGTGTGAAAAGCAAATACAGTATTGAAGGACAAGGGGATCCTTCTTGATTGAAGGCCAAGTATTGCTCAATGCCATGCGCTTGTTATTAGTAGCACCAGGATGGAATGACAGGTTTGAACTGAACTTTGTCTCTGCAGAGCCTCCCTGCAGGTAAAAGCCGCAGGCATCCACCGGCTGCACGGAGTCCTCCCCCTCAACCTTCACACATTCTTCAGACATGAGTTCCACGCGTGAGCTTCCCCTTAGCTGGGAACTTCCAGGAGAGGCACTGGGGCTTCTCCCACTTGGCCCTGGAGACCGGCCTGATGCTTGGCTGGATTCATTCAATGTTTAAGACAGTGGTCCCCAATGCCATCTATTATAAAATCATGTTTTCCATGCTGATTTGAAATACCGTAGGAATCAGGGATGCTCAGTGTAATATTGTAACAGAAAAAAAAAATGGGAAAGAATGCAAATTCCATCAATATTGTAAAATAAACTGATACATCTACAGAATGGCATTTTTTTAATACATGAATTCCTAAGTATGGACTCATCATTCAATCAATGGACACCACCAAAAGACCTTCAAGGTCATGGGAACTTCAGGAAGCTTGCACTGGTTGTAACATGTTTAGAAGGAGCCCAATTCTATTTATGTGAATATGTAGGTCTATGACTGAAAAAAATATCTAAAAGAATTAACTGTGGTTATTCTGAGATGAGATTACACCAATATTTTCCTTCTGTATTATACATTTATGTACAGTTATAATTTTTGACTCTCCCCTGTCCTGTTTGCTGTTTTTTTTTCTTTGCCACCCACACCTTGCCTCCAGGAGTGCCAAGGTAGTTTTCTTCCATGATCCTTTGCTCCCCAGTGAGGAGTTGAGAGAAGAGTGTGTTGGGGTTTCCATTTAGGTACCTGTTGTCACAGACTAATAAACAGAAAATATATGGAGACCCCCTTGGTTCCTGTAGCGTTTCCACTATAGTGCGAACTGTGGAATAGATTGACTTCACCTACGATCCAGTAAAGGGCAGAGGCAGTTTGAGCACTGATTCAAGAAAAACATCTAATAAAATAGAATTCCTTTTGTTATACGAGAAGACGACAAACATGTCCATAAAGACTGCCACTCCTGATGCCCTCTGGGGAGTGAATGGGGCTCCTAGAGCTGGTAATCCCATCAGTGCAGGCTTCCGACTTCCAAATCCCGAGAGGCACACTCAAGGCCCCCTTCCTAGCATAATCTCAGGGCATTATGATAAAAGTTTCCCCTCCCTACCGGTTCGCCAGCGGGCAGGATTGCTGTGTGTTAAAAAATCTTACATCCATTTGTGACCCTCTCTTCCATGCTGACATTTTAAGCTGATCCAGGTCTGTCTATTTATCATCTAATCATGGCTCTGGGATGCCCTATAACTTGGCAGAGGGGGCGGGGTGGGGGTAAAGAGTCATTTATTTCTTTCAAGTTGACAGTTTTAACAACTAGCAGTTTGGTTGCCATGACAACCAAGACCCCTCTCCCTGCTCCCTTGGTTTTCAAACCATTTCTCCCCATGAGAGCAGCAGGGTTTGGCTTATTCTGCTTAGCTCGCTGGCCCTTATCTCCCGCTAGACCCTCTGAGCTGTAGGCTCAGGCCTCAGCCTCCTGGTGGTTTCCCACTGCCCAGGCCTCACCCGCCTCCTTAGCCATTAAAAACTCTTAATGAGCCCAATGTCAGTGACACATAACCCCCCTTTGGACAATGCCAGTTGTCTCTAGTCCTACACCCAGGCCCTTTCTCCCATCCTGGCCCAGCTGGGATCCACTCCTTTCCTGCCCCACTGGCCGGGGTCTCTGAGAGCCCACGTGAACGCAGGACTGCCTCCACCCAAGTAGCTAGATTATGACCCAGTTTTTATTCACAGCCATGCCTAATACCACATCATCTGAATTCTCAGCCCCTCAAAGTAATTAACCCTGTACTCCTAGGCCTGGTTCTGAGCTCCCAGGAGGGCTCAGGCAGAGCGGGATGCGTGGGAGAGGTTTGCGGGTTCAGCACAGGCGCGGAACCTCGCGCCCAGAGCAAAGGGCTGCACAGTGCCGTCCCGCCGCCAGAGGGCGGTGTGGACCCCTCCAGAGACCTAAGGAACTGCGGTACTAAAACTCCTGCAGGAGCCAGGAACTCGGAGAAAGGACAAATTAGTGAAGGCTTTTACGGGGTGAGGATGTTCCCAGCGGTTCTCTAACTGAGCATCCAGAAACAGGAGAGCCCCCCACAGCACGTGCCAGGTCCCCCGAGACTAAGCTGGTGAAGAACGCCCAGCAGAGCAGTCCTGGGTAGGCACATGCTGGTGAGGGTCTCCTTGCTGTGACAAAACGTCCCTTCTGTTCCTTGTCACAAGTTGAAAACCTCACAGCCAGCAGAATGAAGCAGCTGAGGTGTGCTCAGTAACGTGGTCTGGAAAGAGGGCTGTGCTTTCTAGTTTTCCATCTAAACAGGCTGGAGCCTGGTAGTAGGTGCAGCCAGGAGGGCCGACGGCTGGCTCAGACCTGGGGTCTAGGTCCTCCGATTTGCAAGAACGTCCCAGGTGACCTCTCAGGGATACTGGAGGATGAGGACGGGGTGAGGAAGCCCCTGGTGTGGGGTTTGGGGACCAATCCAGCAAATCTGACCAGTGAGTGTTTAGAGAGGGGTCCCCAGAGATGGCTGGACATCCGCCCACCTCCCAAAAAATTCTCTATGCACCGTGGCCCCAGACCCACCAGGAGCTTGTTCAAATGCAGATTCTAAGATCCTTGGCCCTGGATGAGAGTCTGTAGGATCGACAACCAGGAACTGCTGTTTTTAACCAGTTGAAGAAGTTTTTCTAGGTGACCCCCCTTTTTTTTGCCACAATTAAGTTTGAGATCCACTGTTCTAAGACTGGTCCTTTATCCAACTGAAACTTTTGACAAAAGAGCAAGTTTCGCCCATGCCTCCACGATGCCGGCAGCAGGGGAGCCTGCAACTTAACAGCAAATGCTGCCCCGTGCCCTGATAGATGTTTGTTGTTTGGTTGGTTTACTGGTGGATTTTTTTTTAACTTTAATGTTTTGTGGCTTATTTAAACATTTATTATATAACCGGCTTTTAGGAAGAGTAATAAGAATAGAATGTGAAGTCATCTGCAGAAGAAAAAGCTAAACCTAGAAGGGAAAGGAGTTGCAAGTGAAGGGGAAGGGAGGCCTGAGAGAAACACCAGCCAAGCAGGGGTGATTTGGGGGTGGGGCGCAGGACTGTTATTGAGCAGCTGTCATCAGGACTTGAGACAGAGACGGACGAGTGGAGACAACCTGTAGGATGCCCTGCTATGGGTCATGGATTGGATCCTGCTTTGAGGCCATCCTGAGAGACTTGAGATGATTACATTATTTTTGAAGGTTTTTTTGGATGTCGGGATGGTCTTATATTTGATTGTGAAATCACCCTGAGGTGTGCTGCCAGGGCCCCCGTTATGTTTGGCTGCAGGCAGTTGTGAAACGCAAGGAAGCAGTTAAGGGTATTGACAGGTGCCCGGTTGAAATGCTTTACTACTCCAGCTCTGTGCCCTGCTCCTAACCACATGGCAACCACCTCCCCCAACCCCAAACCGATGCTCAAAGCAGCAGCCAGCCTTAGCCTGTTAAACCCAGTCAGATCCTACCTGCTCTGCCTTCTGGGTGAGAGCCCCAGGGGCCCACACGAGGAGCTGCCTCCCTTCTCCCCTCCCTGCTAGGTCTGCTGCACCCACTGCCCCCGGAACCCCCTGCAGCAGGCCACTGCTGCCTCACAGGTTTTATGCCTGTAGTCCCCTGGGTCTGGCGCTTCCTCCCCACAGAAATCCCCATGGTTCACTCCCACATCCTTAGAGCTTTGCTCAAGCATCCTTGGGGAAGCCTACCCGGACTGCCACTAACAGTGGCTCTCCCACTCCCTCTTATTTGTCCCTTTCTGTCCTAAAATGTCCCATTTTTCATGTTCTAACACATGACATAATTTGTTTATTGTGTCTCGTGTCTGTCTTTTGTGACTGTCATGTAAGCTCCATAAGGACAACATTTTTTATCTATTTTGTTTGTCAGTATAACCCTACCCTCCAACTCATAGGTGCTTAATAAAGATCTGTAGAATGAGTGTGTGAATGAAAGCCTCTACCTCCCAGTTAGTCTGAGCAGGCTGGCTCGTGGGGTCCGGGGCTTCTCCAAGCAGCATCCGCCTCCCTGGTCCCGGTTCAGGTAGTCGGAGTCTACACCCGAGCACCCAGGGCTACAGCCTGACCTTTGGCAGGATGCTTCTACTCTAGGCTTCAGGTTCTGTCCTAAAATACCTACAATCAAAACACCTTACCCTGAAAAATTAATTTCCTTCTAACTCCCCTTCTTGATCCCCAGGAAAGATTCATAATCCTCCCACTTCACTTTCTTCTGTTGAAATATCTATCCTGGTCTGTTTCACCAAACGCCATTTCTTAACAGCTAAGCCTGGCTTGGCCTTTATTATGCTAAAGAAACATCTGCCTCCAGCTCCGGATTATATAAAGTTTTCTTTCGCAGACAATGAAAGTGCCCAGCCCCAAATTAGTCATCTGAATTTCTCAGAAGGGAAGGAGTGACATTTGATCCAATCACATTTGCAAAGTGCCTGGCAGACAGTAGCCACTCAATAGCGCCAAGTCACTGCTCTGGCATGAGAAAAGGAACAGCTCCCTTCCTAGCCCTGCACTGTCCCAGGTTCCTCCCTCCCCGCCCTCGCCACTGGGGCCCCTGGAGCTGAGGTCCCACCAGCTTTGTGCATCTGTCATGCTGGTCAGAATCACTGACCCCAGCTGAGGCCAGTAAGGTGATCCCCAAAGAGAACAGTGACGCCAGCCCCAGTCCAGGAGGGCAGATGGCTGGGGACTGAGGGTGGGATTCCTGAGACTGGCCTGGAAGGAAAAAGCTAAAAAGATGGAACTCAGATGGCACATAGCTCATGCCACTTAAAAGAGGGATTTGCGGGAATTAACCCTGTGCCCTGCGCTTGTCCCTCCCGGCGGTATTGCCGCCCAAAGGGATCCATTAAGAGCCTGGAACCCGATGTGAAACCATCCGGCTTGGCTCCTAGACCATCCTGTCTGTGGAATCAAAGAGCAGAGAGAGATCAATGAATGTGGTGAGGTGTCTTGAATTCTTAACCCATTTCTTCCTTAGTAGAAGAGAGAGTTGCAGTAGCTAAGCTTACTGAGGCTAAAGCCATCTAGTTCCTCCTGCGAAATGTGCAGGCACTGTCTCCAAGCCGGCTCCAGCAGCAGGGGCCGGGGACACGGCATGGCCCCTGGGGTCTCATCTTTGCCTCAGGCACTGAGAACTGATAAATCTCTCAGGGACTGAGTGCTTTGAGGGGCACTGTGGCTCTCCAGGGAGTCGGCTCTGCCCATACCTGTCACCACGGTGCTCTCTGGAGGTGCAGCTGGTGGCACAGCTAGTAGCATGAACCATGGTCTGTCTGAGGTTCCACCTTTTTAGCTCTGTCCTTCCATGTCTGCCAATCAGATCCCAGTCCTGCCTGTGCCCTCCACAACTCCTTAACCCTGCATAGCATCATTCTAGAATTTACCTGCTATTTTCAGTTCTGCCTTCAATTTCTGACCTTTCCCCCATCTAGCCAAGGAGTTCTGCCCTTCTCAATATGCCTGCCTCCTAAATGCCCCCAAGGAAATGACTACCCCACCCCCTAAAAAGCAGGACGGGGGACCAGGGGTCTCTTCAGGGCGTCTTTCTCCCTTCAGCTGCAACATTGTAGAGCACCCTTAGCACACTGACCCCTGGGTTCCATGGCCATCTGGAATGCTGGGTGTGTGCAGCAGGTGAGGAGGGGAACAGAGGTGCTCCTGCCCCCACTCCTAAAAATCCCCAGAGAAAGGCACATTTCGTAAATGCCAAAACATGATGGGACCGTCCATGAAATCAGTCGTGGAGTCAGCTGTGACAGTTATGAAACATGAGCCATGGGTCTGTTTGTTCTGAAATTATACAAACCACAACTTTTTCATCATGATAAAAATTAAAAACCTTGGCAGAGGTTTCTTTAGCATAATAAAGCCCAAGCCAGGCTTCTATTTTTGGTAGAGACGGGGTCTCACTCTTGCTCAGGCTGGTCTGGAACTCCTGAGCTCAAGCAATTCTCCCACCTTGGCCTCCCAGAGTGCTAGGGTTACAGGCATGAGCCACCACGCCCAGCCTAGTCACTCTTAAATGACAAAAAATCCTTCAGTCATTTTCAGCTTCAAAGAACAATCTGGCTTTAGTAAACATGATAGGCTGAATAACACCCTCACTCCCGCAAAGACGTCCCTGTCCTAATCCCGAGAACCTTTATGTGGATATATAGATATGTTATGCTACATTACAAGGAATTAAAGTTGCAGAGGGAGTTAAGGCTTCTAATCAGCTTCCCATACGCCCAGGTCGCCTGTGACTCCTCCAGAGTCAGAAGAGAGATTGGGAGGAGATGGAAGGGGCGGGAAAGGCCATCCTTTAAAAAAGCAGAGGTAATATGATGCTTGCATCTTCCGGCTAGGGCAGATTCCCAGGGATGATCTTTCTTTTCCACGGCATGTTCTGGGATCCTCTGGACCCCTGGGCAATCCTTGTCTCTGGACAAGAGCTTCTCTTTCCCGTTTCATCCTCTGCTGCCAGAGGTAACCTCCAGCCTCTCTGTGCTGAGGACTTCTCTCCTTAGGCATGAAGCTTTCTGGACAGGTCTGTTCCAACAACCCCAAGACCAGATCCTTCCCATAAGTCCTCCTGGCTCACAAGAACACTCTGGCATCCTTTCCCCACCCCTGCCAGCGGTAGATCTGCAGTTTTCTCTTGACTGCACATGTATGTCTTTGCTTGGCCATCAGGCGGGCAGTTCAGGCCACATAGACCTGCGGTCCCCAACCCCCGGGCTGCAGACCAGTGACCTGTCCATAGCCTGTTAGGAACCGGGCTGCACTGCAGGAGGTGAGCGCAGGTGAGGGATGCTCGATCTGTATGTACAGCCACTCCCCATCTGGTGTCACCGCACAAGCTCCGCCTCCTGTCAGATCAGCGGCAGCATTAGATCTCATAGGAGTGTGAACCCTACTGTAAACTGCACATTCGAGGGATCTAGGTTGCACACTCCTTATAAGAATCTAGTGCTTGATGATCCAAGGTGGAGCTGAGGCGGTGATGCTAGCCCTGGGGAACAGCTGCAAATACAGATTGTCATTAGCAGAGAGGTTTGACTACACAATAAATGTAATGCCCTTGAATCATCCCAAAACCATCCCTGTCCATGGAAAAATGCTCTTCCGTGAAGGCGAGTCCCTGGTACCAAAAAGGTTGAGGACTGCTGACATAGATGACCTTCTCAGAGAAAAAAAAAGCTGCTTAAAATTCATAAGTGTGGCTAATTTTTTTTTTTTTTTTAAGAGACACAGTCTTGCCTGGGCACAGTGGCTCACGCCTGTAATCCTAGCACTCTGGGAGGCCGAGGCGGGTGGATCGCTTGAGCTCAGGAGTTCGAGACCAGCCTGAGCAAGAGCGAGATCCTGTCTCTACTAAAAATAGAAAGAAATTATCTGGCCAACTAAAATATATATATAGAAAAAATTAGCTGGGCATGGTGGCGCATGCCCGTAGTCCCAGCTACTCGGGAGGCTGAGGCAGTAGGATCGTTTAAGCCCAGGAGTTTGAGGTTGCTGTGAGCTAGGCTGACGCCACAGCACTCACTCTAGCCCGGGCAACAAAGCGAGACTCTGTCTCAAAAAAAAAAAAAAAAAAAAGAGAGAGAGACACAGTCTCATTCTGTCACTCAGGCTAGAGTAGAGTGGTGCGATCATAGCTCACTGTAGCCTCAAACTCCCTGGCTCAAGTGACCCTCCTGGCCCAGGCATGCCCCCCACTCCACCCCACCCAATAGCTGGGATTATAGCATGTGTCACCATGCCTGGCTGATTTTACAGTCTTAAACTTCTTCTAAACAATGGTCTGGATTTCATTCAGCATTTTCTTATAATGAGTATTATGAACTACTACCTTTCTATTCTCGCTTTTATAGATTTTGCCCAACTTTCTTCTTAAGTTAGTCGATATGTGTTTATATAGCATATATAGATAGAAGGCAGAAATAGTTTCCTGCAGTAATAATGTGGTTGCAATTGTGGTAAATGAACTGTTCATAAGACCTTGGAAATTTTGCGATAATTCATAATATTTCCTTAAGTATTTTCTTAGAGCTATTTGAAAACTGTGTCTTCTCTGAACATTTGCCCTAAACCCCACACTTTCTGACTTTAAACTCAATATCATTGCACGATTTGTATGTGAGAAAAGAACATTTTATAAGGACTCTCAACTAATTTCAAGTAACTTTAGCCACCACTTCCTCTCTCCCCTTCCCTTTTGCATCTTACCCAAGTTTAAGTTTCCCTGAGGGCACAAAGGATTTTCACATCATGAAATTGGTTACTGCTGTGTCATGAACTATTATTCGTGACATAAACTATTACTCTAAATACCAATTTAAACAATTTTCCAATCCAAATCCAAGATATTAAAACCAAAATTATCTTCCAAATGAGAAATTCTCGTTAAATTTGCCTTTTGTAGATCATTTCTTGAGCAAAACACACAAAAAACTGATATCTGTTGACTCTTAGAAGAGAGCTGGAGACCTAGGAAAATGTGGAGGAGATCAACTTGCATTTACTAAATATTGTTTTGAACATTTTGAATTTTACACTGTATAAATTCCTAATTCAAAAAATTTTTAATTTTTAAATAATAATTTGCATTTGAAAGTATAATACTACCATTTAGCACTCAATTAATGCTCCAAGCAGAAGAAAGGCACAATCCTGTCTTTGCTCCTTCTTCTTGTTGGTTGGAAAGTGAATGTGATGGAAGGAGCACTAACAGCCCTCTTGGGTCATGAGGTGGCACACTAATCGTGGCACAGCAGAAGAGAATAAGCATGTTGACTGCAGAGCTGCCACACAGGCTTGGACAGTGTACCTCCAGATTTCTTTTACAAAAGAAACAAATCTAACTTTTTGAAGGCACTGATACTTTGGTTGCTGTTTCTATTGTTATATGTAGCCAAACCTACCTCTAATTAATATAAGTGGAATAGCCAATTTCTTATCTTCATAGCAACCACAATTTCTCAGTTTCTAAAAAACAAGTACATCCTCAAGAGCTGCCAAACTACTCAAACACAGTAGGACATGCTGCCAAAAATACTGATCTGGGTTTAAAATTAAAGACACTAAAATGATTTCACTGAGGCCAATTCAATGTACGCAGGAGTGAAGATTATAAGCCAAACAAATAACTTTGACTTACTCATATTGCTTTTAAAATCAAATCAAGGCACCAGTTTTAAGTTAAGTGAAAGGCAAGTCCTTAGTCTTAGCCGATGAATCCAACAGGACTGGAGTTGCTGATTCAAAATGGCTGAGCTTTTGTTTAAATTCTGCTGTTCCCAGCGTGGCTGGGCCACAGCTGACAGCACACCCAGCGGTGCAATCTGTGTTGCAGCTCTTTATTCCAGAGCCCATAGATCAGAGGGTTAAAACACTGAGCAAAGGCAAAGATGCCAAAAAGCACCAGATTTAAGGCAAAGTAAAACAACCCACACACCTTCCCCAAACCTATGAATACGAGAGTTGGTATTACATGTAAGCTGATCTGAACTAAATGAATAAGGATCGTTCTCCTTGCTTTGATATTCGACCTATTAAAATGGCCAGCACGTTTCCCTTCTTGGTATATCAGAGAGTAACTTACAAGAATGACAGATAAAAAAACGAAAAGGAAAACCATGCCAATGGCCCTGGCAGCAGTGCCATTCAAAATCACAGGGCAAAGGGGTTCAGACTTAAAAACAGAAACCACAGTGGGGTTAGTGCTCTCTATGAGGAATAAACAAACATTCTTAAGTATAACTGTTGCCCAAGTCCCAGCCAGAATCCTATACTTAACTGAATTGACAAAGGACGGAGATTTCAGTGGCCAGCAAATCACCACGTAAGTGTTGAGAGCCATCAAGGCCAGAGTGAAGAGAATCCCTTCTCCAACACTTAGCTGTGCCCCAAACACCACCCAGCATATCAGCAGGGGGCTGTTGGCCAGCACGGCCCGCATGCCTTGGAAAACAATCCCCAGACCGCAGTAGGAAGAGATGCACAGCAGATGATGGCAAAGGAAGATGTATCAGACCTCTCTCCGCAGGTTCAAGTTCTGTGACACTATCACGATAATGAGGGCAGTGATGAACGTGGCAAAGGAGAAGGCGACCACGTAGACAGAGGCCTTCACTGTTGCCTCTAGCCTCAGCCAGTCTGATATGTCGCAGTGCTCAGAAGACAAGTTCATGATCTTTGGGAGTAGCTTGGCTCCTGGGAGAGAAAAGAACAAGAAAGGGTGAATCCGTGTTAAAGTTTCTTGTGTGGTTTTTCAGCTCTCTGATCTTGTGTCCAGTCTCAAAGAACAGATTGCATGTTCTGCAGTATAGAAGGTGACAATTTTAATATGGTATTGCTAGAGACTGAAGAAACTGGAGAAATCATCTTGGGCCTTCTTTTCATTTCAGGGGAGGGGCAGATATGCAAATCATCCAAAATGAAGGTTTGAAAGAGGTACTATTTGGTACTCAGCAAAAATTGCATAAATTCAGGTCAAGGTTTTACTGCTTATGCATTCTTTTCCATCTTCGATTGTGAGAATCTCTTCAATTCAGATTGCAAGGCACTACATTGTCAGCCAATTGATTAACGACCAAGCACGTGTTAACACTTAGTATGTACGAAGGTCCAGGAAAGAGCGAGGGCCAGAGCTGTGAGGGATGCAAGGAAGCCACTGACTCAGAGCCCTGAACTCATTTAGGTCCACAGGACATAAAAGAGAAATTAACAATTACAATGGCAATCCTGGTGACATTTACTGAGTACTTTCTAGGGATCAAAAACCGTTTTCAGAGCCTATTTCTCACTATCCCGGAGTATGTTTTATTTCTCGCCAAGTGGTTTTATTATGAACTTTTCACAAATGGGGAAACTAAGATTTAGAGAGGCTAAATCATTTGCTCAAGGCCACATGGTTACGGCATAGTGGGGCCACAATTTGAATTTGGGAGTACGACTCCAGAGCCTGCCCTCTCAACCACAACGAAGCAGCTTATGTCAAATGTAAGATCAAGAAAATGCATTCTCTGAGTTCTCCTTTGGCCAGTTGCATTTGACCAGCCAACTGGACCGCGTTTGTAGGAATATTGTTTCTGTTCTTAGGAAGCCAGAAGACTGAACATCTAGGAAGGTACTGGAATCTCAGGGTTGCCGAGGGAATGTGACCCCTGAAATGCGAAGGCATGTAGTGACCTTATATAGCCTTCTCAAATGTGCACAGCAATGAACAGCACACTGTGTGGTAGCCTGGGAACCCCCAAATTATGTTGTCCTCATTGCTGCCATGACAGTCTACAGTGGAGGTAGGGACCGTTACCTCCCTACCTGCACCCCTTCCACGGTGATGGGCCCTGCGGCCCTTGCTACCTGGCTCCTTCCTCATGAACTGTAGCATCTCCTCCTCCCCATCAAAGGTGAGGGACATCTCACTCGTGGAAAATCATTCTGCAGACCGTGCCGAGTCCATCAGAATCTGTCTCTCAGAAATCCAACCCAAGGCACACAAAGACTGTTGTCCCAGGGTGATACTGTATGACTGGCTTGACAGCCAAGGCATGGTGCGAGTGAGCAGAAGAAAGAGACAGAGAGTGGTAGGAAGAAGCACAGAGACGTGAGGCCACGAGGCCCCAGAGAAGGCCACAGAAGCCCTTGCAAGACAAAGAGAACAACCTTCACTCCTGCTTTTCTGATTCCACTGAAATGCCCTGCATTTTCTGTCCTTGGGTTCTGAAAATATAATACACATTCTATTATTTAAGTTAGCTTAAATGGGTTTCCAGTCCTTTATTCTGTCCTCTAGACTTCAAAGTATATCAAATGGGCCCTTTATATATTTTTATATTGATTTCCTAAAGGGCATGTCACAATGGATATACAACTATTCCAACTTCCTGAGAATCTAAAATCCCATAACTCCTTATGAAGCCCCTCACTGAAGGCATCATTTTTCCCCCTGGATATTGTGTTGTCACCCTTTGTGGAGAACGTTCTTTGTTCTCATGTATTTTTGAAGCCATTGTCATGCCTTTGAACTCCAGGAATTTATTTTCTCTTCTCTCCAGCTCTCCAGAGAGGATTTGAAGTTGTTATGGTCACTGTCATCATCAAAGGCATTGTCAAGCTTTCTTTGGGGGCAGACTTTTCAGTCAAAATCTTACACAAGGAACCACCCCAACATTAAACAGAAAAATGCATGTCTGTTCTCATTAAATGCCTCCTCCTCAGTAGCTCACTCCCAGAGCACACCCCAAAACTGCCCTCAGGGCACTGCTGTGGACACTGGGGGCCCCAGTGAAGTCCGTATGAGAACCCTGGCAAGTGGAAACGAACACTCTGGATTGGGGGAATCACATGCACCAGGCTCTAAGCCTGGATCTGCTGCTAATAAGGACAGTGACTTCAGATATTGAAGTCACTTCGCTCCTCCGGTTCTTGGTGCCTTACACTGCAGCCGTGCGGCACCAACACCCTTTCTCTCTTGATCTGCAAGATTATCCTCACTCGCATCCTCAAGGGGCGGCTCTGAACTTGGGCCTGGAGCTTCGGGCTTTTGCCTTATTCCTGAGAACACGATTGCTCCCACCCCAACCCCAAAATGTCCTCATGTTTATTTCCCTATACCTGAGCCTCATCTTGCTGATCTGAATAGAACCCCCAGCTCCCTAGCACAGAGCCTGCCTAGTCCTGCCAGGCCTCCTCCCAGGACCTGAAACCCAGCTTCTCACCCCCAGACTTGCTGGGGGGCTTGCTGCTGGCAGAGTCCTCAATGGCGAGGGCCTCCCTGTCTGCTCGGCCTTTCAACCACACACACTCCTGGGCTCACTGTTGCAGGGTTGGCCCAGCTGATGGGCTAATTTTCCATTATTTGTTCTTCATCCCTCCTCTGCCCAGAATCCCAGTCATCCTCGGTAGCATCCCTGCTGGACTCTTCATTCCTGCTCAGCAAGACTCCCTGCGCCTGCAAGGAGCTCACCACCCACACACCTGCTCCACTCCATTTGGCAGGACCCTCTGAGGGCCATGGCCGGGCTCTGCCTAGCTGTGCTCCAAGTCCCAAAACCCTGCATAAGAGCATGCAATAACTGTTGTTGTGCTTTCTTTAGAAAAAAACTCTGAAAGTTTTTATTCTGATCCCCTGAATTACTGCAGATGCAGCTATAATAAAGGCTAAACTACCAAACCCCCCTTCCCTCTGGATCTGAAATGGTTTCAGGGAACTATTTATTGTTGAAACCAGGAAGGGACCCCTTTCTTTAGTTTTCTAACATGTGTAATACATTAATCACTGTGACACATTGCTTCTTCATTGTACTCAACCAACTCTCATTGAGCACTGAAACGTACAGTGCATAATCCTAAGCAGTGAGGTTATAAGGCAGTAAAATAGTCACCAACATACAGAAGTTTGTTGTCCAGTGAAAAATGCAGAATACAATGCATTTAGATAATAATAACCAAAATCTTCATGTCTAGTTTTACTCATTTACCAAATGAGTAAGAAAGCCAAGTGTGCTATGGGAGGGTTGTTCAGAAATAAAAGGGATCACTGTCATCTGATGCAGTCAAAGGCTTCCTGGAGGCGGCAAGATTTGAATCAGGCCTTTCAAGGATGAAAACTAGAGCAAAGCAGGGATGGGGGTGAGACGGGAAGGGGAGAGGAGCTGTGCAGATTCCAGGCAGAAGAAAACAGCAGGGACCCAAGGTGGAACATACCAGGTATGTCCAGGGGACAATGAGTAGATGGGTTTTGTGGGAGTAAAAGGCTTATTTAGAACACTAGGGACAGACTAAAGCCAGGACCAGATTTGGAGGGCCTTGATACCATTCCAAGAGTTAAAATCCACTTTGTGAACAATAAGGAGCCTTGCATGTTAAAGTTAGGAGCAGCCCATGGCACCGGTTAGAGCCAACATAAGATGCCTACCTGTGCGTAGTAGCATTTGATACGAGCTCTGTTTTTGGAGCAGGGACCCCAGCAAAGGAGAAATTTGCACAATGAAGACACTACTATTAACACATAGAGAGTAACTTAGAATACTTTTCATATACATGGAATCTCTGGAGGATTGGAAATCTGCAAAATCAATGAGGGCAGGTTTTATTGCCTTTAATTTATTTATGAGACCTCAGGAAGATCGGTAATTTATTCAGGATTATACATCCAGAAAGAATCCCCCCCTACATCTTCAAATTCACATTCCTTCTCAGAGGCTAGTGGCAACCAGACCCATGTTAACTCCACCTAGCCATAGTTCTTAGAGGCATCTTTTTCTTCTTCTGAAATTCTAAAATGGGGTACGTCTGTTTCCTTCTAGCCCAAAGTATTATTTGGGCTCAGCTTTGCAAAAAGACTCTGGAGCCAAGAGATTTCAGCAAATAATTACATTATATCCACAAGGGCCCTGACAAAATCAGAAGCAGCCACTACTACTCTGCACAAGTCCCGTAGGAAGCAGATGCGTGGTAAGGACTGGCCTGGGTATCTACAAAGACAATGACACATGCGAGGTCTCATCCCAGGAGCCCTGCTGCAGGCAAACCCCTGCTGCCCTCAGTGAGAGACTGAACATGCAGCTATGGCCAGACCATGTATGAAAATAGAACTCTGGCCCACAACCTGCAGCAACCAGACCAGGAAAGCAACCCATTATCCACGGTAACCAGCCTAGGAAGCCAGCCTGCTATAAGTGAGACTTGCGGGAAGTCAGATTGCTATCTCTAGCAACAATCCAGGAAGCAAACAACAACTCTGGTAACAATCAGACCCCAATGGCCAGGACTTGATTAATAACTGACAGCTTTCTTCATTTTTGTCCAAATCCCAAGTTAGGACTAACCAGAAAAAGCCAAATATGCCCCCCTCACCAATTGCACAGGATGCCCCACTTCTGGTTAGCTGCCCACAGCCATGCCGGCAGCCTCCAGTCCCGGCACACCTGAAGCCCTCCCTTTTCCCACTGTAAAGCTTTCTCCTCTGCCCGCCTGTGAGTCTCTACCACAACACGAGCTCTGAGTAAACAGCCTTTGCCTGTTCTCATTTGGCTGGTCTTTCTTTATGTCTACATCAGTACAAAAATATGGCACTGGTGACTCCGCAATGGCAGAAAACACACTTTGAGGCTGATGAGTTTGTGGGAGTCCCTGCTTCATCCCCATCCTGTGCCCTCCAGCTCAGCAGCGGGGACGTGTCAGGGAGTTTGGGCAGAGTGAGACAGATTCCTTTCAAGGAAGGTGACTGCTACCTTGGCCTCATCATGGGCTCTGGGTCATGGGGCTGGGAAAATTTCTCACTTCTCCACCTTTCAGGGACCACAAGGCAACCGCTGCTAAACTGACACCCCCCCTTTGGAAGAAAACCAAGGAGGCCCTGGCTGTGAGTAAGGGGGCTGGACTGAGAGGAAGCGTAAGAGAAGGGTGATGACCAAGACATAATAGTAGAAAACGTGTGTTGGCTGTTTACTACGAGACAGCTTTAGTGTGTGTGACTTCTCTCAGCCACACAACAAGCCTGTAAAATCAGGGCTATCATTATTCCCATTTTTCAAAACAGAAAACTGAGAGACAGAGGAAGGAAGTCACCTGGCCAAGGTTAATCAGCTCATGACAGTGACTCTAGAATTTGGACCGGGCAGTCCAACCCCTGGGCCCACTCTCCCAGCCTCTGGGCCAGGTGCCCTCACATCAGTGACGGCCAGCACTGACGGATGTGCAGGGCTCCCCACACATCCTCTCACCGGGTCCCCCCAGCCTGGCAGCACGGGCAGTGCTCTCATCCCTGCTTCATGAGAGGAGGCAGCCCAGGAATACTGAAGGGAGTTGCTGCCTAATGGCTTCAAACCCAGCTCTTCTGATTTCTGAGAACACATTTAATTATTATTGTTTGTAAAAAGATAGAGCAATTGAGCAGGTGTTATAGACTGAATTGTGCCCCCCCGAAATTTATATGTTGAAGTCCTAACCCACTAGGACCTCAGAATGTGGCTGTATTTAGAGACAGGGCATTTAATTAAGGTAAAGTGAAGCTATTAGGGTGGCCCTAATTGAACCTGATGGACGTCCTTGTGCCATTTTAGGAAGGGGAGATTGGGACATACAGAGAGAGACACCAAGGGTGCAGATAAACAGAGAAAAGACCTTAAGAAGAGGCAGCAAGAGGGCGGCCATCACAAGCCAAGGAGAGATGCCTCAGAGGAAACCAACCCTGCTGGCACCTTGATCTTGGACTTCCAGCCTCCAGAGCTGTGAGAAAATAAGCTTCTATTGTTTAAACGACCGAATCTGTTGTATGTTGTTACAGTAGCCGGAACACACTAATACGGGCAGGGAAAAGCAGCTACCAGCTACAACCTTATTTCCAGGTAGCTAAGAATGGTTCCCAGGGTTCCAGCTAGACTCCCCCTACCCCCCCAATCTAACACATGGAATTTCTGAAGGAGGAACGATCTCTGATCTCTGAAAGAGAGAAGGGCCTTTCCTTTTTAGGTGCTTACAGGCAGGCAGGCAGCATCTGCCACTAAGGTCAGGGCCAGAATCTGACTCACCATGGCTAGGAAGAACCCATCAACTGAGGAAAAAATTCAGAAATGATCTCAAGTGCTCAGCAGCTGCTGGAAAGGCCATTCCAGAACGGCTCTTACAACCCTGCCCTGATGAGCAGACCTTCTCCTCTCCCACAGTAAACATGCCCTCTGCTCTTTAAACATATCTTTCCTTTGCTCTAATTAGGGACTGGCTTTTTTGATGTTTTAAAAATCACTCCAGGCTGGGTAGAGTGGTTCACGCCTGTAATCCTAACACTCTGGGAGGCCAAGGCGGGAGGATCACTCGAGGTCAGGAGTTTGATACCAGCCTGAGCAAGAGCAAGACCTCTCTACTAAAAAGAGAAAAAAATTAGCTGGGTGTGGTGGCATGTGCCTGTAGTCCCAGCCACTCGGGAGGCTGTGGCAGGAGGATCACTTGAGCTCAGGAGTTTGGGGTTGCTGTGAGCTAGGCTGACGCCACGGCACTCTAGTCTGGGTGACAGAGTGAGATTCTGTCTCAGAAAAAAAGGGGAAAAAAATAAGTCTGTGAAGCATTGGTTATCTCCTCTGTTGTTCTCAGAGTGGGCAGGAAGGAAGGGAGGTAGCCAATATTTATTGAGTACCAGGCACTTCACATCAAGAATAAGCACTTACTAAATCTCAGCTGTGACCGTTCACCTTCCGGAGACAGCTCACAGAGATGACATGAGAACTGAGTGAAATCACAAAGCTTCTTTAATTATATCCTGTGACTCCTGAAGACAAAAAAATGACACCTGTTTCTTATGAGTGGTTTCCCAGGCAGTTAACTTTTTGGGTCTTAACCTTCCTCTTTTCACAGAAAGGGAATTCTCCAGCTTTCTTCCCCATTTTTTTTCTGACCAAAATTTTGATCTACAGACATTCTTTTAAGTACTCATAAGATTTGTTAATCTAGAGACTCATTACCTTGGTTTAATAGAGTGTTGTCCTTTTCTAAAATACTTTATGTTTAAAAACACAACTTTCAACACAATATGCACATGCATCATTTCTGAACGCAATGAGATTTTGAAAAGCCAGGCCACTTGTGGACAAGGGCAGGGTGAAACTAATTCCCAAACCTCAAATATAAATAAATATTCAAGAGGGAAGTATTGGAAAGAAGGTAGCTACTAATAATGGTGAGGAAGTTCTTTTTACTTTATAATGTAGATGATGACAAATGTGTGTGACTCTAACTTATTAACAATGATACCTGTATGAACAAAGATGATACAATATAATGACATATTTTACAGTCCTTAATATATATATTAATATATACACACAGATAGAAATAAGGCCGAGGGGTCATTCCAGGATTTCAGACAAAGACTGTTCAATACTAACTATAATGGTGTCATATGTAACAAATAACATATTTCCTGAATCTTAATAGAAAATTTAATAATGAATTTATAAGAAACGATGATACACTGGCTAAAATAGTCATCTGATTCTATGTGAATGGAGTTCTCTGCATTGGTATGAAACTAGCCCAGGAACAAAAGTGGTGGGTTCAGCAAGTGGATATTTATTCAATAAGTTGGCAAATTCCTATGTGCCCCCAGCATGGATTTAAGTGCTGGGGTTACCACAGTGGGCAACACACACCAAATTTCTGACATCACGGAGTTTACACGATCCTGAATCTTATGACAGTTACCTTGCAGGCAGGAAACACATGGCCTTCCTCCCATCCTGCCTAGCTCTCATCAATTATCAAAAGTCAATTGATACCAATAAACCCCAAAGAGCAAATGGCAATCTCTACGTTGCTGAGCATATGATTCATTGCCAATACTATTTCCCAGAATCTGAGAGGATTTTGTCTTTGGTCATTTGGTTTGTCTCAACTGAGTTCATCTTGTAACATTTACTTTTGAAATGTGCTGCCGTTATTCTAATGTTGCATTATTTCGATTATTAAACTAGTTAAAATGCCCATGCAGGACCTTAATGTTATTAAAGCTTATAACACGACACACAGCATCCAAAAGTGAGCTTTGTGGTTTGCTAGTAGGCCATACTCCACTCCATAGTCAACGATTTTCTCTCATTGCGTCGGTAAGATAGTTGCCCCATCCTAAAGCAACAAGACACACCCTTTGTGTCTCCGCAGCCATGCCTGGCTCTAGCCATAAACCAGATGCTTTATCGGTACAATCTTGGCAAAGTTGAAATCAGCTGATTCCATGAAGCTCTTTTGTTTTCTCTCTCTGACTTACCCATTGGGGATTAGTGTGAACTTTTTGTCAGGTTTAATTCTATTTCCCCAAATTAAAGTAACAATTAATTTAATTATACCTATTCTCATTAGCCATTTATATATGCTGTGATTTGTTTCATTGACGAAAAAAATCCCCTTAGTTTTGACACCTGCTTATAATATACATTGCTTGGTTAAACATTTCCATCTTTATTAGGTGTCTTTGCAAGAGACATATTATACTTGACTATACATGCCAGGAAAAGTCAGCTCTCCAGATCTGAAAACTGTATGATTTACATAAATCTTATAATTGAAACTGAAAATCCATGGAATAACTTAACCTTTGGCCTTCTCTGAGAACTTTTACTTAACACAGAATTGATTATTAACTTATAATCAGTTATAACTGATTTCTCTCAATCATAGGAAGCCTATATAAAGTTCCTTTGGCAGAGATATAAACCCACCTATCACAGAAAATTCTTTTTCCATTTGGATGGACTTGCATCTTTTCATGGCAAAGTCCACTTATGCCAAGTTATCAGTGTTCTTGGTTATTTTCATTAGCATTTGTATTTGCCTTTTAGAATTGGCATAGAATTTTGAATCATATTTGTGGAGTCAATGGCTGTTTTAAGACATATCCTTGTGATTTTTTTTAAAAATATGGCCATTATATTTCTCTCTTTATTTAATGAATTTATTCTGAAGGAGAAAATATATTACTGTTACTAATGCTATTTTTTCAAACATTATTTGTAATTATATTTTGTATTTTTCAAAAGAACTTACACTCTAAATATCAGTGACAAAGAAAATTATTGACTTTGAAAATCCCAGCTATATTATCATCAAACCACTTTTGAATGTGCAAATCATTTATAATCAGTTAGAATTTTGCAATATATGACCCAACCCAGTTTCTCAATTTATACATTCACTCCCTCACTCCCTCACTCATTCATTCACTCATTCAATAAACATGTACTGTGCACCTATCATGTATCAGGCACTGTGATAAAAGCTGGACCTGCAGAGATGAATGAGATAGGGCCCTTGTCTTCAAAAAATTTACTTTATTAATTTCAGGCTGGGAGCAGGAGTGAACCCTGGTATAGTTCATGAGAGAGATGGCAAAAACAAATCAATTTCACATTTTTTGAATTGGAGGAAATGTATGAAAACCACAGACCTTTGGTTAAAGAAAGGCAAGTTCCTCTTCTTTTATCAAGAAGAGGATGTGGGGAAAGTATTCTTCCTTCTCTCGCATGAAAAGACAGGGCAGGAGATGTTGGGATGGATCCTACTTAAGCACAGACACAGGGTAGCAAGAGAAGGCTTCTGGAAAAAGCAAAGGCACCAAAAAGTTTAGTAAGGCTGTGTGAGGAAGGCAGAAGCAAGTAAGGCCCTCTAGAAACCCACAACTGTGCAAAGAAACTGGCACTGTGGACGGGCAATGACAGCACATCTGACAAAGGCAACCTTGTAAATGATGCCTGCAGAAGGAAAACAGTCAACAAGGAACCTGATTTAAGGAAACACAAGCATCTGAAAGGTATGGTTAGCTAAATCTAGACCCCAGCCAACTTTGGGGTTTGACCTAAATGATAAGGGACTTTCAAAGCCATCAAGATGCAGGATATGGAGAATTTACCCAATCGCAGAACAAATGACCAGTCATCACAAGGATTCTCAGTGTGTAACACAACTGGAGAGACCCAGGTGACAGCACAGGTGCAGGATGCAAGGCCTCCTGGGAAGGGAGGGTGGTCCTTAGATAAGGGAACAATGGCTAGAATACATAAATCTTGGATGTGTACCCAGGAAATGCAGAGCTGTATCACTCTGGTCTAGTGAGAATTGCTCCAATACTCAAAGAAACTTCCAATAGAACTGTAAAGTTCCTACCTTCCTTTTCATCACCTCCTTGGCCACTTAAGCCATCCACATGCACAGGCTCAAGCCCACATACATTTAACAGAGAATATGGAATCCTTGGCTGTAGCAAACTGTGCTCAGGCCCACATCACCATCCTCTGGTTATTGCCAATTTTATATAACTTGAATATCTAACTTTTGTTTCAGACTTTCCACTTGCTTTCGTTTTAAATATGTGTTTGCCATTTAATCTATGTCTTGACTTTTGGATTGCTGGTCTTAAAACACTAAATATTATTTCTGGATGATCCAGGACTGGGGTCACATGAAGCCATTTACTCTTTCAGGGTGGTCAGAGTGGTGCCATACAAATCCTCACCTGTACCCCAAGGAAGTGTGGCCTGGTCAGAGGCAGGCTTACCTGTCAGAGGCAGTGTGGTCTGTGCACGGAGGACTGTAGGCAACAAAAGAGAGAGGCCAAAAGTGAGTGGGGACCAGATTGGGGGCTTCAGCTTGTGTGACCAAAGCTGTAAGAATCTATGCAACTCAAGAGGCATGTGCTGTCTCTAGGAGGTCCTCCTGGAAATTATACAACCTGCCCTAAGACCTGCAGATGGTTTGCTAATGACATTAAGGTGCCTGTCTATGTAATATCAAGAGATGGCCACTCCAATCCTGGAAATGTAGTTCATTGAAATCACTCAGCACCTTTTGTGGGTTCAGCAAATATAGAGAGTATTGGAATAACAGCTGAAAATAGAAGGGTGGTTATTCCCTCAAAAGCCGTGAAAAGCAAAGAACAAGAACTTGCTAATGCATCCCCAACATTGAAAAAGCAAAGGAGTCATGGTTAATGTAAGATCCTGATCCACTTAAAAGTATTCCCACATGCTAGATATTTATGAGGCTGCCACGCTCTTATTATTTTATTCAACAAGTATCTACTGTGTGCAAAGCACCTATAGGTAAATGAAAAAATGAGGCAGAATCTCTGCATTTGTGGAGTTCACAGTCTTTCAGTGGAGACAGATACATAAACAAAAACTTTCAACACTGTGAGTTAAGTGCTTTAATTTAAAACGGTATAGAAACCCAGAGGAGAGAATCTAATCTTCTAGAAGGGTCAGAGAAGACTTCCCAGAGGACACTGACCCTCAGTAAAAGGCCAGTTAGCCAGCCTTCCATTCATTCATTCATCGCATTAAGTATCTCTGACTGTTCTAGACGCTGTGGATATGACACTGAACAAGACAGACAAGGTCTTTACTCTTGTAAAATGTCTATTCTGGCAGAGTGGATGACATTTCCAAGAGAAACACAAAATGATTCCTTAAGACTGTTCAATATCCACCTTCTGGCCTCACTTTCTCCCCTGCTTTGTATTTTTCTACCGAGACCAGAGTGCCATGACTGCTTAACCTGGAGCTTTCCGCTCCTTTTTGCAAGTATAGTGCTCATCATGACATTAAAATGCCAGTTTATTGCCTATTATCACAACAGAGTAACTCCAGAAGAGCACAATCAGATATAATCAAGTGTCTGAAAATGCAGAACTGAGAATCAACTTCAAGCAGAAATCAAAGTGAGAATGCATAGCCTAGCCTGGCATGGGACAACCTTACCTTACTTTGCCAGTCGGGATCTTTCTCCAGTGCAGCAATGAGGAGTTCTCTTTTCCAGGAAAACCACACGTGGAAGAACAGTGGGAGTCTCTTCGTGAGTCCTAGGAAGAACTTCCAATGCCCACCATCTAACAGCTGGGAACCATGCGGCATGCCCCACTGCACCTTCCAAGGCCCTTGAGCCTTCAGACCTGAGGGTCCCTTCGTGGTGGCTGTTGCCAGTTTCGCACTGTGATTCCCCGTGTGGAGAGGTGCAGGAAGGTTGAGAAAGCCGGGGACTTTCTGCGGTGGCTACTTCGTGAAAGAATGCTCAGCTCCTTCTGCCCAGGAGGAAGTGGAGGAAGATAGAGCCAGCACCCCCACTTCTGCATACGGGGTCCTTCTGCAAAGAGGCACACACTCTCTGTGCACCTTCTGGGGTCTGGACCCACCTCATGGTATTTAAAAATGACGAGGACCATTATCTCTAGAGAAAGCTGAAAAATCTTCCACTCCCTAATACAAAGGGAAAATTCAAGCCACTGGAACTGGTGCTTTTGAGCCAGATTAGCCTTCAAAGATCGCAGATTATGCCTGTAGAAGTGACCACAATTGCATAACAGAGGCAAGAGAAAGGCAGTTGGAAGCTTCTGCAAGGCACAGTTGGTTCCATTCTGAAAATTCATATTTTCTGTTTGCCAACACGTCTGCTTGAAATTCCTCAAGCTGCTAATTACATTGCAAGTGGTATACACCAGCTTTTCCTCATATTTATAGCTTTCGTTTCTCTTAGAAGTTATTCAAGTAATATATGTTGGTTGTCAAAAATGTAAAATACAGATAAGCATAAAAAAGAAAATAAAAGTTCCCAATAATATCACCACTTGAAGACAACTACTGTTGGCACTTTGGTGTCTTTCCTTCCAGTCTTTCTCCTGTGGTGAGGTAGATATTAGGGTGAGCTCCTCGACATCCATTCCACCCCACACCATCGGGGAACATCCAGGCAGTTTTGCTGGGATTTGCTCCATCCTCAGCTCCAGCACAGGTCCTGATTTGGCCAAATTGAATTATAATTATATTCTGCTCTTTACACAGTATTTGTTTTAGGAACCAGCACCTAACCCAGACCTAAGCCAATCAATGCATGGCATTCCCCTAGCCCCAGGAAAGATACATTATCAAGATGGTCCAATCTTAATGGCTGGGGGAGAGACAGTCACTCCTCGGGGTTTGGAGGAGGTGGCTCTGGATGGTCTAGGCAGCCACCTTGCCACCACTTGAGGAACCAGCTTTAGGATGAAGCAGATGCTTCAAAAGGCAAAAAAGAGATATAAAAAAAATTAGGTCCTCAAAGAAATTTCTGAGCTGCTAAATTAAGTTAACGCCAAAACCTGCCTTACTTCTGGAGTTTCCAGTTATGTGAACAAATGAATTTGCTTGCTGAAGCCAATTAAATTGAGTTTTCTATTCCTTGTCACTAAATGCATCCTAAATGACTCACGTATATTTTTATAAAAACGCAAACATACATGCACACCAGCACAAGAGAAGATAAAGAAAATTACATATAAAACTGTTAACAATAATTAATTCAGGGATTGGGATTGTAGGAGTTTAAGGGGAAATTATAAACTTTTTCTTTTTAACATTATTTGTTTAAAATTTTTTAACAGAGTTTTGTTTTTTTTTTAAATCTGGATAGCCCTGACTCCACAGCTCATGTTACCCTAGATGGTTAAATACTTTTTTTAATAGCCCCTGTTACTTAAAGTCACAGTCCTATTCTCTATAGACAGAAGAAAAATATAACTAAGGAAAGGGTGCAAAAATTATGGCAGGTAGAATAGTGTCAAATTCTAACAGGACTGGCTGAGATTTGAACTATATCATTAATAGTAAATGTGTTTTAAAACTACTATGAACCAGTATTCAATGACATCCATGTATTTCTTTTCAGAGGTGCATTTTTATTTCTTTTTTAAAAGGTTATTAGAGAGTTATTGCAGGAGTATATTCTGGATCATGAGATAGAACATATAAAATGTATCTCAATATAGTGTTTTTCCCATTAAAGGAAAAATCTCTAAAACACTTTATATATGTGTGTGTGTATATATATATGTAACAAAAAGCTCTTATATTTAAAAAGTCCTTGCAAATTTTAAGTATTCATAACATATCCAATTAGCAGTGGCAAAAAAAATTTTAAGTATTCATTCACCTATGCCTATAAATGTGCAAATAAGTTATAATTTAAAAATATATATATACAGGCACCTCAGAGATATTGTGGGCTCAGTTCCAGACCACTGCAATAAAACAAATATCACAATAAAGCAAGTCAAATGATTTTTTTTTGTATATAACAGTGACATTTGCACTATACACTCACTCTATGTGTATTAGTAGTCTATTAAGCATGAAACAGCATTATGTCTAAAAAATGTACGTACCTTAATTTAAACATACTTTGATAAAAATGCTAATGATCCCCTGAGTCTTCAGCAAGTTGTAATACTTCTGCTGGTGGAGGGTCTTGCCTCTCTGTTAATGGCTGCTGACTGATCAAGATGGTGGTTGCTGAAGGTTGGGTGGCTGTGGCAATTTCTTATAAAAAGGAAACAGTGAAATGTGCCACATCGATTGACTCTGGATTCTGCTTTGGCATAAGGAATGTTGTGGCTGGTTTGATCTCTAGCCAGACCACTAAAACTTTCTCCACATCAGCAGTATGGCACAAGAGGCTTTGCTTTTATCTTGGCTTTTGACATAGCATCCTCACTAAGCTTCATCATTGCTAGCTTTTGATTTAAAGTGAGAGATGTGCTACTCTTCCCTTCACTTGAACACTTGGAGGCCACTGTAGGGTTATTAACTGGCCTATTTAATATTTTTGTGTCTTAGAGAATAGGGAGGCCTGGTAAGAGGGAGAGAGATGGGGGAATGGCCAGTGAATGGAGCAGTCAGAACACACACATGTGTGGGTTAGGTTCGCTGTTGTATATGGGCACAGCTCATGGTGCCCCAAAACAATTTAAATAGTAACATCAAGGATCACAGATCACCATAACAATATAATAATAATGAAAACCTTGAAATATTATGATAATTACCAAAATGTGACACAGAGACACAAAGTGAGCACATGCTGTAAACATAAACTTGCTAATAGACCTGCTTGACACAGGGTTGCTGTAAGCCTTCAATTTGTAAAAAAAAAAAAAAAAAATGCAATATGTGGGTAGCTCAATAAAGTAAAGCACAATAAAATGAGTATGCTTGTATATGTCTCTTTCATGCATAGAAAAAGATCTGGAAGGATGCTCATCAAATTGATAACAACAGTTATTTTCTAGCAAGGGTACTGGGTTACCTTGTGGGAGTACTGAAGGAAAACTGGTTTCTTTCTATTAATCGGGTTTGTATTGTTTGGACTTTTATGCCTGAATTCATATATTAAATTTGTAGATTTAAAAAACAATATGAAAATTTTAAATAAAGAGTGGGGAAAATAAACTAAAAATAATTTAAATGAAAAATCCTTACCTTGTTATTTTTCAGGGAGGTATTTTAGCTGTCTAATAGGAATGAGTATACTAGATAAATTGATTTCCACCACGTATAACAGAAAACTCTGATTCAAATTGACTTGAACAGTCACAAACAATCTTGTTCTCACATAACAAGAAAGTGTCTCGTAAGCTACAAAATTTGTTACTTTGGTCGCTCAGTGTGGTCATGGAGGCCCAGAGTCTCTACCTTCTTGCTATGTCAAGTTGGCTGTTTGCCTTCCTCTGGTTCCCCTCACAGGATGACTGCAACAGTTCCTTGCATCGTATCTAGACATTACCACATCCAGAAAAAGAAAAGGTCCCCTCCCCCTGTGACATCTTAAGACTGAGACTCTCTTCCCAGAACTCCTAGAGCCAATGTTCCCTCAGCCTCATTGGCCAGAATTGAGTCACAAGCCCTTTTCTGAGACAACCACAGACAGAGGAGGGGAATTATCACCTTTGACTTAGACTAACCATCCATCAGGACAGAGAAACACAGAAATAGTGCAACACAATGAGCCTTCCTAAAAACTATCTGTTCATGGATATGTTCATACATCAGAAAACTCAATATTGTTAAAAATCTCAATTCTCCTCAAATTGATCTATACATTCAATGCAATTGCAATCAAAAACCTAGCTAGCACTTTTAATAGAAATTAACAAGTTGATTCTAAAATTCATATGGACAAAGGATCTAGTATACCCAAAACAACTTTGGAAAAGAAGAACAAAGTTGGAAGAGTAACACTACTAAACTTTAAGATTTACCATAAGAGCTACAGTAATTAAGACAGCATGGTATTGCCATAAGAATAAACCTACAGATCAACGGAGCAAAATAGAGTTCAGAAAAAGACTCATGCATATCTGGTCAGTTGATTATTGACAAAGGTGCCAAGGTAATTTAGTAGTAAATGGAGAATCTATTCACCAAATAGTGCCACAATAATTGTATTGTACACATATATGTATGCACTATTCACTATTGATTCTATTTCCTATTACTATATACTTAAAAAGTATATAGATATTGCTCAAAAAGTATACATATATTCAGAAAGAATGACCCTTGACTTGTACTTTGAATCACATACAAAATTCAGCTTAAATGGATCATAGATCTAAATGTAAAATCAGGCCGGGCATGGTGGCTCACGCCTGTAATCCTAGCACTCTGGGAGGCCGAGGCGGGTGGATTGCTCGAGGTCAGGAGTTCGAGACCAGCCTCAGCAAGAGCGAGACCCCATCTCTACCAAAAATAGAAAGAAATTATCTGGTCAACTAAAATATGTATATAGAAAAAATTAGCCAGGCATGGTGGTGCATGCCTGTAGTCCCAGCTACTGGGGAGGCTGAGGCAGTAGGATCGCTTAAGCCCAGGAGTTTGAGGTTGCTGTGAGCTAGGCTGACGCCACGGCACTCACTCTAGCCTGGGCAACAAAGCGAGACTCTGTCTCAAAAAAAAATAAAAAATAAAAAAAATAATAAATGTAAAATCAACAACTATAGAACTTCTAGAAGAAAATGGGAGGAAAATCTTTGCAACCTTAGGTTAGGCAAATATTGCTTATATAGGACACAAAAAGCTCAAATCATAAAATGAAAATATATAATTTTTTAAAAATTAAAACTGCTCATTGAACTTTTACAACGCAACAATAAAAAGACTAATAACTCAATTTTTTAAAGGACAAAGGATTTGCATAGACATTTTTCCAATAAAAAACCACACATATGGCTAAAAAGACATGAAAAGATGCTCACCATCCCTAGTCATTAGGGAAATGCAAATTAAAACCACAGTGAGATACCACTTCACACTCACTGGGATAGCTAGCATCAAAGGAGAGACAATAGTGTTAGCAGTTCCTCAAAAAGTTAAACATAGAATCACTATATGACCCAGCAACTGCAAGACATATACCGAAGAGGAATGAAAACATATGTCCACACAAAAATGTTCATAGCAACATTATCCATAATAGACAAAAAGTGAAAAACCATCCAAATGTCCACCAACTAATGAATGAATAAAGTGTGGTATTAATATATCCATGCAACAGAATATTATTGAATCATAAAAAGGAATCAGGTTCTGATACATGCTATGATGCAGGTGAACTTTGAACACATTATGCTTAGTGAAGCCAGAGACAAAAGCCACATATTATATGATTTCATTTACATGAGAAGTCCAGAATAGACAAATCTATGGAAACACAAAGAAGATTAGTGGTTGCCAGGATCCAGGGAGAGGAGAAGGGGGCTGTGACTGCTAATAGGTATAGGGTTTCTTTCTACAGTGATGAAAATGTTCTGAAATGAGACAGTGGCAATGATTGGACAACTTTGTGTATATACTAAAAACCACTGAATTGTACACTTTAAAAGGGTGAACTTTATAGTATGTGAATTGTATCTCCAATTTTTAAAGCAGATTTAGAAAACAAAATTTCTGATCTTTGAAAGACATTAAGAAAATAAAAAGATAAGCCAGAGAATAGGAGAAAGTATTTGCAAAATGTAGATCTGATAAGGGAAAGGTAACCAGAATATAAAAGAACTCTCAAAACTCAATAGTAAGAAACCAATCTAATTTTTTAAAGCATAGAAAATTTGAACACTTTACTAAAAAATATGGGAAAACAACAACAAGCACATTTAAAAAATGCTCATTAAAGAGACCATTACACACATATTAGAATGTTTAAAATCGTGAGAGGAAAAACCAGCAATATCGAGTGCTAGCAACTATGTGACTCAACTGGAATTTTCATACACTGCTGGTAGCAATGTAACATGGTATAACCAGTTTGGAAAACAGTTTGGCAGTTTCTTAAAAAGCTAACCGTACATTTACCACATGACCCCGTCATTCCACTCCTCAGTATGGACCAAAGAGAAATGAAAATATATGTCCACACAAAAACCTGTACAGAAATGTTCATAGCAGCATTACTCATTAATAGTCAAAAAGTGGAAACAAACAAAATGCCCATTAACTAATGAATGGATAAAAAACATCTTGGTATATTTATGCAGTGGACTACTACTCAGTAACAGGAAGGAATAGCTGTAATAATCCACACTGACCCACACAATATGGGCAAAGGCATCATGCCAAGTGAAAGAAACCAGACACAAAAGGATATCAAGTGTATAATTCCATTTATATGACATTCTGGAAAAGCAAAACTTCTAGAGACAGAAATCAGATCAGTGGTTGCTGGGTGTTAGGGGTGACGGAAACAGATGATTACAAAGGGGCACCAGAAAACCTTTTAGGTTTAATAGAGGTTGTTCTATGTCTCAATTGTGGGGTAGTTACACCACTGTAAACACATGTCAAAATTCAGAGAACTGTAGGCTTCAAAGGGTGATTTTTTTCTTATATGTAAATTTTACCTCAGTAAATTTGATTTTTTAAAAATGGACTAGATTCTCTTAATCTACCTCCTCCCCCCAAAAAAACCTACACTGAAACTTATTAAAAGAAATTTTGGTAGATTCCTATAAAAGGAAAGAAAAATCAGGTATGATTACTCTTTCACAAACTTACATTTCTCATTTTCCAAAGCGCTAGTAAGCACCTGTGAGCATTCATACTTTACCTTCTTTGTAAGTGTTTAACAACAGACTCCTTACTTCTTTTGAGAAAGAAATTAGCTTTGCTAAGATTGTCTCTCCCTGTTCCTCCAACCTAGTCACACTTACTTTAAGGCTAGCAGCCTGGCTGCTAGTTGGAAAGCTGTTTTCTTCCAAGGGTTTTCGCTTCCTCTCAGAGTAGGTTGCTGTGGGCAATACTGGATAAAATCAGGAGAGAGAAAATGGGATCCAATCTCCTGGTCTGAGAAGCACGGCTGGCGAATCCAAGTTCTGCCCACACTCCTTCTGCTCTCTTCCCATTTCCCCTGGTCGTGTGCTTTCCCTCTTAGCCGTCAGTATCTGCTGCTCTTTGTGGGAAGACTGGCCTCAAGCTGCCAGAATCCACCTCCCTGCTGCACTTGGTAAACCAGATGTTCCTGGGAAGATTTTGTTTTTTTTTTTTTTTTTCTTCCCCTGGGGAAGCCCTGAATCAGTGACTAGCAAATACAGGAGTATAAATACCTCCACTCCCTTTCCCCTGAAGAAGACAGCTCCACGATGTATTCCACATGAGTGCTTCTCACACTTTAATAAGAATTAGCTGGGGATCAAGTACAAATGCAGATTCTGATGCACTAGGTCTGAGAGTCTCTAGGTCTAACGAGCTCCTAGGTGATGCCAATGCTGTCCACCTGCACATCCTACTGTAAGCAGTAGGTGTCTCTTCTTTTCAGAGCTCCCAATGCTTCTTTGTCTATCACTGCAGAGTAAAAACCCCAGGGACACCCTGGACAGGATGTGGTGCCACAGGCAGGCTGGAGAAGGATTTTTATCTCCAGAATTGCCCTAGGATTTAGGAATTCAAGTGTCATTCTTACGACGGTTGTGTACTTGTGGGCTAAAAGACAAAAGAAATCCCTGCCTCCTTGACTACTGAGGGGCAATGACCTGCAGCCTGTCTTTCAGCTGTGGGGAGGGGCAGGGCAAGGGAGGCTGGGAGCCAAGAACACAGCGAGGGATGCTGCTGTGCCTTGCAGCTGGAGAACCGGGGCAGATTTCAGACCACATCAAGAATAAAAAAGAAATTCTGGTGGCAACTAGCACCCGATGGTTGCTGGCAGGAGGACTGTGGTGTCTTCAGGCTCTGTTGGGGGATTGTTTTGCCAGACCACATCACAGGGCACATAGTGCAGTTCACCCATCTAGTCTACATAACAGCCTCAGGCAGCAATTACCGGATAGAGTGTCGAAGTTATGGAGCTAAAAAATGTCCGCTCTTCTGTGCTCCTATGGCACTCTTTAAAACTACTGCTAGAACACTTATTTCTCCCCTTCATTGTCATTCAACAAATATTCACTGAGTGCCAATTTGTGCCAGGCAATGTTTTAGGCACTAGGGATCCAAAAATGAGCAACACAGAGGCATTTTCACAGAATTTATATGCTAAGTGGGAAAAGGTAAACAATAAGCAAGCCAACAAATATGAATGACATCTATCAAATAGTAGGAACTGCTATGCAGAGAATTTATAAGGGGTGGAGTCATAGCAAAGGACTAGGTAGACTTCGAATGAATGGTGAGGGAAGACCTCTCAGAGGAGGTGACATCTGAGCTGAGATTTGACTGACTTCAGCCATGCAATGAGGAGCAGGAAGAGCATACTCGGGGAAGTGAACAGGTAGTACAAGGTCCTAAGGCATGAGTATACTTGGCAATTTCAAGAAACTGGAAGAAGATTGGTGTGGCTACAACCAAGTGGTCAAGGAGGAAAATTATTTGAAAAGATGTAGAAGAAGAGCCAGATTGTGTAGGACTATATCAACTAGAGTAAGGTATTTGGTTATGATTTGATTTGCTTTGATTCTTCCCCAGTATGGTAGCCAGCATCCAATATGGGTCCCAATGATCTTAACCTCCTGGTGTTCATACTCATGTGTAGGCCCCTCTCACACTGACTTGGGGCTGGCTTGTGTGAACAGGAGAAAAAGCAAAAGTGATGGCATATGACTTCTAAGGGTAGGTCATAAAGATATTGCAGCTTCTGCCTTTGTCTTTAGGATTGCTTACTATGTTAGTCCATTTTCTGTTGCTTATAACCGAATAAGTGAAACTGGGTAATTTATAAAGAAAATTTATATCTAGGTGCAGTGGCTCATGCCTATAATCCTAGCACATTGGGAGGCCCAGGCAAGAGGATCGCTTGAGGCCAGGAGTTGGAGACCAGCCTGGGCAACACAGCAAGACCCTGTTTCTACAAAAAATTAAAAAATTTAGCTGGGTGTGGTGATGTGCACTTCTAGTCCCAGCTACTTGGGAGGCTGAGGCAAGAGGATTGCTTGATCCCAGGAGTTTGAGATTGCAGTCAGCTATGATTGTGCCACTGTACTCCAGCCTTGGTGACAGAGCAAGATCCTGTCTCTAGAAAAAAAAATTAAAAAGAAAAGAAAATTTATAAATTTATGAAACCTATTTCTTACAGTTTTGGAAGCTCGGAAGTCCAAGGTTGATGGATCACATCTGGTGAGGGCCTTGTTGCTGGCGGGGACTCTCTGCAGAGTCCGTAGGTGGTGCAGAGCATCACCTGGTAAGGACGCTCAGCAAGCTCGCTCAGATCTCTCTTCCTCTTTTTATAAAGCCATCAATCCTACTCCCAGGATAACCCATTAATCCATTAATCCATTGATCCATTAATCCATGAATGGATTAATCCAATCATGAGGGCAGAGCCTTCATGACCCAATCACCTCTTAAAGGCCTCACCTTTCAATACTGCCACATTGGGGATTTTCAGTATGAGTTCTGGAGGGGACAAATACTCAAACCATAACACTTGCTTTGGGGAGGCCAGCTCCATGTTGTAAGGACAGTCAAGCAATCCCACAGAGAGGCCTATGTGGACAGGACCAAGCCTACCAGCAGCAACTGGCCAGCCACGGAGTGAGCCACCTTGCAAGTGGTCCACCAGCCCTAGGAAAGCCTTCAGATGACTGCAGCCCCAGCCAACATCTGACTGACAGACTCTGAGCTGGAACAACCCAACCAGGATACTCCAAAAAATATAGATTTTTTTCATAAACTGCTTGAAAGTAAGTTACAGACATCAGGACACTTCACTTCTAAATATTTCAGCATGCATCCCCCAAGAATAGGGACCTTCACCTACATAACCACAATTACATTCCCACATCGGAGAAAACTAACAATAATTCCACATCATCCTCTAATAATCAGCCTATATTCAAATTTCCCAGTTGTCCAACAAATGTCTCTCTGAGACTTTGGATTTATTTTAATTGTGATGATAATCATGAATAAGTTTTAAGCAAGTGATTGGTATGGTCTGATTTTCACCTATAAAAGTTCGCTTTGGCTTCTGTGTGGAGAATGGATTGAGGAGCTGTCTTAGTCTCCTGAGGCTACTGTAACAAATTGTCACAAGCTTGGTGGCTTAAAACAACAGGAATTTATTCTCTCATGGTTCTGGGGGCCAGAAAAAGGAAATCAGTGTGACTGGACCACTGGTGTCGGCAGGGTCACACTTGCACTGGAGGCTCCAGAGGAGAATCTGTTCCTGCACCTTCCAGCCTCCAGTGGCTGCTGCAGTCCTTGGCTTGTGGCTGCATCACTCCGGTTTCCGCCTCTGTCTTCACATGGCCTCCTCCTCTTCTCTGTGTCAAAGCTCACTCTACCTCCCTCCTATAAGGACATTGTGATTGCATATAGCACCCACTTTGATAATCCATCTCAAGATTCTTGACTTAATCACATCTGCAAAGACATTTTTCTCAAGTAAGGCAACATTCACAGGTTTCAGGAAATAGGACCAGATGTATCCAAGAGACATTATTCAGCCTACCACGGGGGCGAAGAGTGGAAGTGAGGAGATAATTGGCAGCCATTGCTGACATCCAGGCAAAGATGACAGAGCAATGGACAGATTCAGGGTAAGTTCCTGAGCTCCAATTGCTAACAAATTTAATGGCAAAAGGTATGATGTGTGGAAGGAGTGAGAAAAATGAAAGAATCCCCCGGGGGCCTGTCTTGTACTAAGCTAATCTCCACTGATTGGGTTGTCACCTCCCTGAGATCCAGAGGCCTTTCATTATTTGATGTCCTTAGGTGCTCAGGCAGGGGCTTCTGTTATATTCGATCTGAAGAACTGTTTAGCTGAATTGAGAAGAGATATGGGATTCGGAATCAATGAGCATCTTTGCCAGAATGTAGCAAGGTACAAAAATGTCCGAAAAACGCTATTCGGATTTTTTGCTCTTTGAATGCCAGTGACTCAGTCTGAATCTCTCCACAGAACTTTCTTCTCAATTCTGGGTTCCAGTACCTGCTCTGCCTCTACCTGACCTGGGTGGGTGCAGAAAGGAATCCCAGAGAAATCTCTGAAAAGATGTTTTACTATCAAGCAAAAGCAATTTGTCTTTTTTTCTTTTGTATTGTCTTCAGTACTGTTATCATGTTTAAATTTATCCAGTCTTGCTGTTTTAAGACCAACAACCAATAGGCTGGGAAAAGCACTGATAAGCATATCATTTCCTGATAATTTTATCTTTAGTAGAATGTGACTAAAAGCTCTCATCCATTGTTATACCTTAAACAAAGAAGTCTAAGACAAAAAAAAATCTTTGAAGCAAGTAAACACAATGCTCAACTACAGCCATATTCCAGGCAAGTACAAATATCAGGTGCATTTCACGACTTTATCCCAATAATAATGAATCAACTTTCAAAAGACTCCATCATCCGATGTCTGTGGGGGAAGGGAGCACAATGAAGCAGTGATTTTGTTCAATACCATGTAACAGGTGCTAGAATGGACAGACGCACGAGTTACTCTGGAAGCACAGGTGAAGGGCACTCACTTCAGTATTAGGAGGGAATAGAACATGGGGTCAGGGATAGGGTTGCCAGATTTAATAAAATATATGATGTTCTGTTAAATTTGAATTTCAGATAACGAACAAATAGTAACTATTTTGTGTAGGTTCCAAGCAATATTTGGGGCATACCTATACTAAAAAGTATTCATTGTTTATCTGAAATTCAAATTTAACTGGACACTTTATTTTTTTAATTACTAAATCTTGCATCCCTACCTAAGAGAAGGGTCTGCAGGGGAGCGGTGCCCTCAGTCCATCAGGAGCCCTTCAGACGGAGCTGGTGGAAAGCCCTCTTTTTGATCCAGCCCTCTCCTCCCCCAGCCTGCTTTCCCCTTTCATCCTGCTTCTCTTTGCTTGCTCTCCTCATCCTGGGTCCTCTGACATCCCTCATCTGCCTCATTTTTGGGGAAACCTTCAGCTCCAAAACTTATTTAATTACCCCTCCTTGTCTGACAGTCCATCGAGCACGTCTTCCTGGATGAACACGGCACTTTCCTCCAATGGGACTCTGGTATTTATTTACCCTCCTTAATTTTCAAAGTGCGGTCCAAGGACTGGCAGGAGGATCACCTGGGGGCTAGTTAGAGCCTCAGAATCTCCCGCCCCACCCCAGACCTGCAGAATCAGACTCCGAATTTTAACAAGATCCCAGGTGATATGAAGGCACATTAAAGTCTGAAAAGCACAGCTCTGGAGACCACTGGGATTTCTGTTAATTTTGTTCCTAAACCCCCCTTGAACTCAGAAGGGTGGAAGAAACTTCTCCCCTCTCAGTCTTGGGGGAAGAGACCTCTAATACCTCTCACCTCCCTAGGTGCACCCCTGAAACGGCTGTTTTTGTTGCCACGTCATTTCACAGGTGCTCAGAAGCCTGCTCAGCAGGAGACCAGAGAGAGGATGGAAGAGAAGGGCTTCTTTGATAAACTGCATATTTTGGCCCAATTCCACCCCTGGCCAGATGCCCTTTAGGCTAAGAAATCAGGTTTATGCTCAACTAAATGAAGGGCATAGAGAAGGAGATTTATGTCTTTGCCCCTCAGGTCTCGGCTGGTCTCTTTCTCTCTCTCTCTCTGGTGGTTTAAAATAAATGGGGCATCACCTAGGGGGGCAGCTGAGATCAGCAGAACGCTGGGCAAAGTGCTGATGGTAAGTGATTCCTGGGCCCCACCCCAGCCTACTAAATCAGAATCTTCAGGGGTGGGGCTCAGGAAGCTGTGTTTTAACAAACACTTGCGGGGATTTTCATGCAAATAAAGTTTGGGTGCATTTATAGCATAAGAAAATGGCTCATCAACTACAGGATGGAAAAATTAGATACTGGGCTCCCAAACTACATCTTCTACCTGCTGCCTAGATTGTCAGAACACCAGCAAGGACTCACACATGGCTTTGAGGAAAGATACACTATTGGATGAAAACTGGTAGTAGAGGTGAACTAGCTGACATAGCAGGAACATAGCACACACAGCAAGTTCCTAACAGTGAGGGAATGGAAATGATTCATAAGTCATGTGACGGATTCACAGGATGGGTGTACATAAATTTTATGTATATAAACACACACATATGTACACACACACACAGTTGCCTAATGCCTTCATATAATATTGCAAATTTTATGTCTCTTTGGTAAGTTCTCCCTTTAATTTTGATACAGACCTGAATGACATCAAGTTAGAAAACAGCTTAGTCATTGCTGTGGTTGGTCCCCTCCAAAGCACTATGTTGAAATTTAATTGTCATTGTGATAGTATTAACGTGGGATCTTTAAGAGGTGATTAGGTCATTGGGGTTCTGCCCCCACGAAGGGGTTAATGCTTGGGCGTGGTGGCTCATGCCTGTAATCCTAGCACTTTGGGAGGCTGAGGTGGGTGGATCATTTGAGCTCAAGAGTTCAAGACCAGCCTGAGCAACAGCGAGACCCCATCTCTACTAAAAATAGAAAGAAATTAGCTGCACAACTAAAAATATATATAGAAAAAAATTAGCCAGGCAAGGTGGTACATGCCTGTAGTCCCAGCTACTCGGGAGGCTGAGGCAGGAGGATCGCTTGAGCCCAGGAGTTTGAGGTTGCTGTGAGCTACACTGACACCACAGCACTCTAGCCTGAGCAACAGAGTGAAACTCTGTCTCAAAAAAAAAAAAAAAAGAAGGGATTAATGCCATTATCTGGGAAGTGAGTTAGTTATTAGGGAGTGGGCTCCTGACAAAAAGGATAAGTCTGGTTCTCTCTGTCTCTGTCTTTCACGATCACTTGCCTTTACGTTTTTCCACCACAGAATGATAAAAGAAGAAGGTCCTCACCAGCCAGCCACACAGATGCTGGCATCATGCCTTTGGACTTCCCAGCCTCCAGAACCACGAGCCAAATAAATCTCTTTTCCTTGTAAATTACCCAGTCTGTGGTATTCTGTTACAATAGCAGAAGATGGACTAAGATAGTCATATACAAATGATGAATAAGATACTTATCAATAAAGAATCCAATTTTTCTCCCACAAGCTTTTACCTGTTTCTCCTAAATAGCTTGCCAAGTACTAGCATTGCCGGTACAAGTTAGAAATATTTAAATGTGATTCATGTGTTTATTCATATATTTTGCATAAAAAGTTTTTTCCCAAAGCAACTATTCAAAAACCATAAGATAATCTTGAGGCCAAGGAAAAGGGAGAGGGGGAGGAAAGGCTATGGCAGTGAATCAGGGGCTGTGCCAGGCAAGATTGCATAGGCCACGCTATGTAGAATCTCAGCATCAAGAGACCGTCTTAGAGCAAATGGACAATTTCCTAGGGAGGGTGGGGAATGGGTTCTCTCACCCTTCTGGAAATTTTCCAAAAGACTTCCCAGAAAGTGACCAATTACCCTCTATTGTCATCCAACCCTAATATAAACATCGGGGGAGGGGGGGAAGCTGTTAAAGCAACATACACTAGAGAAAATTATTGTGCAAAGTCATAAATTTAGTATCACAATACAGTAGAACCAAATGGCACTGCCACTGATGTCCAAAACTAATATAATAGGCAATCCAGGGGGTGCTGGCTAGTTCATTTGTACCATTGCTATGCATGGAGGACAAGAAGCAATTGAGAAGAAAAGGACTAAGGAATATAAAGTGAAGGACACTTCTTTTAAAGTTCTTCCCACTTGGGTCATATTTTGGGGGTGCCAAGGCTGCTGAAAAAGCAGGAAATACAATTTCAGGACAATACCTGTAGCAGATTGCATTTTCCAGAGATTGTTATAATGATATGTCCCATCCCACCTGGTCTTCTACAATGGGACTTTGTCATTCCTGACATCCATGTCCCCTCCCCCTTGAATCTGGGTGGACTAGTGACTGCGTCAACCAATTGGGAATGCTTCCACCATGTTCTGGAACACTTGCACTTGCCATGTAAGTAGTCCAGTGACACTGAGGCGGCCATGCTGGAGTGGCCATGTGTGGGCACTCCAGTCAACATCCCAGCTGACAGACAGTATCTGCTGCCAGCCATGTGAGTGCACCATCTTGCAGGTCCAACCCAGCTGACATCTGACTGTATCCACATGAGAAACCTCAAACCAGAACTGCCCAGCTGAGCCCTTCCCAAGTTCCTGACCCACTAAATCATGAGCAAAATTAAATGGTGATTTTAAGCTGCTATGTTTTGGGGTTATTTGTCACAAAGCAATAGTAAAGGAAACAGTATCCAAATGAAACCATGAAATTACAAAATCTCAAACTCTTTTCTTCCCTTGCTTAATCGTTTCTCTTTTATTATTTCTCTTTTTCTGGGAGAGACATCTGAAATCCACACTCTCTATGTGTGTGGATCACAGACAATGATGTTATGAGCTGACCACTTTCAAAGGGCTGAAAAGGGAATGCTGGCGTGGGGTTAATTCCACCTCAAAGACTGACTTGGCTCAGCCTAGAACAAAGCTGAATCTCCAGATTTTCAGAAATAGGGTGCAGCTGGAAAGTGGGAAGAAAGGAGGCAGCTATCTACATCATGTGGTTTGAAAGGAAGTCACTTCCTTTCCTTCTTGCCAACTATCCCTTCCACCAATCTGGAAAGGTGTTTGTAATTCCACCATTAGAAATTTGCTCTTTGAGGTCAGGCAAGGTGGCTCATGCCTGTGATTCTAGCACTCTGGGAGGCCTAGGTGGGAGAATTGCTTGAGGCCAGGAGTTTGAGACCAGCTTGAGCAAGAGTGAGACCCGGTCTCCATAAAAAAATAGAAAAATTAGCCAGGCATTGTGGTGCATACCTGTAGTCCCAGCTACTCAGGAGGTGGAGGCAGGAGGATTGCTTGAGCCCAGGAGTTTGAGGCTGCAGTGAGCTATGTTAATGCCACTGCACTCCAGCCTGGGAAAAAGAGTGACACCCTGTCTCAAAAAAAAAAATTAGCTCTTTGGGATTATCTGACTTTTTAGTTTTCAAATAAAGTAGTAGAAAAAAGAAAAACAACAAAGCCAATGCAACTTAACATAAGAATAAACCATCTAACATTAAATAAAGAGCTGAGTATTAATTAGGAAGCGTCACAGAAGGTGTTCAATAGGACAGTCACTTGTAGAGGAGGCAAACAGGGTTAGGTTGGATCAGGTGTTGCCAAACTTTGTCTGGAAGGAGCAAATAATAACTATTCCAGCTTTGCAGGCCATGTGGTCTTGATTGCAACTACTCAGCTCTGCTGTTGTGACGCAAAAGCAGCTATAGGCAACATGTAAGAGAATGGGCATTGTATTCCATTAAAACTTTATTTCCCAAAAATGAGTATCAAGCTGGATTTGGCCCAATTGCTAACCCTGGGCTTGGATGATCTCCAACATCTTTTTCAACCCTCAGATTCTCTGGTAAGTTAACTTTCAAAATGCCAACACCCCCAAGAGTGGTCCTTTAACAGTTTGAGCATTAGCCTGGAATTAGTTTGCCACCCAGGCCCATGAGAATAGACACGGTGGGCCCCAGGGATGGGTGGGGAGAAGTCAGTGTGCAAAGGAGGAGAAAGAGTTGCTGAAAACTCTGGTCCTGCTTGACCTTCAGAGTATAGATGTCCTAAAAACAGAGACGGTCTCTACGTGCCCAGCTTCTGTTCCACCCATCTCCCTACTGCCCACCCCCCTCCCCCGCCCGACCCCCAGATGCAGATCAGGAACAAGGAGAGTGCTGCTTGCTTCAACCACGCGGTATGTTGAAATGAATGACATAAATGCGTGTTTATGGCTAGAGCAGAAGAAAGGCCAATTTCATCATCCCAGTGGTGAGGCAAGTTGAAGCCAAAGGCCACTAATCCCTAGAGTAGGGGCCTTTATGCTTCATAGCCTTGCTCAATCATCCACTCAACAAAGAGAGCCTACTCTCAAAGGGCCACTGAGACGGACCCTGAGGACCCACAGAGGAGTAAGACAGGCTCTCAATGGATAAATAACAAGAAAAATATTGAACACATCAGCATTTTTTTGCTTTGGCTTTTAAAAAATTCTTTCCATCTACTGCCTTCATCTTATGCCATTCCCAACTGAGTCCATTTCATAGGAATCATCCAAAGATGACTTGTGCATTTTAGGGAAAATCAAGAATTCAGGACAGAAGAGAGGCTTCACTGCAAAGACATTATCCATCGTCAGAAACTTGAAAGAGATTCTTGCTCCCAAAAGCCCCAGGCATTAGGAGGCTCTTCCCAAGTTGTGTGACCTGTTTTCTGCTGCCACTTCAAGTGCTACCGCCTGCAGACTCTGCCACATACTACAAAGCCCCTGCCATGTAGCCACCCACTCTCCAAAGCCTTCACTCACCCATCAGACCTCAGGAAATTGGTCCCATGTCCTCTCCATCATGGTATTCACCTTTTGTCTTCTCTCTTCCTGTTTCTCTGCTCCATAGGAAACCGTAGACTGAGCCATGCAAGCAGGCATCTGGGCATTTGTGGGGTGCAGTGTGTCCACGTGGGGATGCACAGCCCTCTCCTGCATTCCACCAGGACTGCCACATAGAGCTCACAGAAGGCTTATCTGTAGCAGACACTCAAACAGTGTGGGTTTGCAGCAAATGGCTTGACTCAGTACACTTAAATGTCTAAATGTATAGCACAGAATTATAGCTATTTACTGCAGCAATGTGAGGTATCCCAGCAGTGATATTCAAACTATTTTATATCTAGTAAGGCAAGATCACCCACCAATCAGAATGAACTCAGCCTGGTCAGGGAGTGGGGAAGGTGTAGTGAGGGACTAACGTCCCCAAAGTGGACTGAAAGACAGACTGGTTAAGTGTCATTTTCCCAGTGCATTAAGAACCACTTCAAAATGGTAAAGGGTACAAAGTTGTTTTAAATCTCGGTGCCTTGCTCACAACAGAACTTCTGAGCACAGGGATCTCATACTTAGTGTTCACAGCATGCCAGCCTCAGGCAAGACAGGATGTAGACTAAACCTGTCTTGGCCACTCCTTTATCTCTCTCCCTTCCCTGCATGCTCACTCTTTCCTGGCCTTGGCCTCCTTGGGCTCCGGGCGCTCAGTACAGGCATGCTGTTGCCTAGCCGAGAAGCCTCCATTGCACCAAGAAGCATCTCATGCTCTTGACACACTCATCCTATGTGAAACGCCCCCACCCCATTCCCATTCCCTCAGTTCTCCGCTGTCTGCTAAGTGAGAAATGCATCTGTGTTTAGTCGCTTATAGTTGAAAGCGGGTCTTTCCCAGCAGCACTGGGGTATTAAGAACTGCAGTGAATGCTCCCAAAACATAAGCTTTCAAGGGCCTATGGGGAAAGGAGGGTTTAAAGGAGAAGTGCTTCAAAGTGTGCTAAGTAGTAGAGGGCGAGGGTGAGTTCTATCCCTAGTGCTTAAAGTTGGCCTGGTCCTCAGGAACACATTCTTACTGGGCTCTGTGGGACTAAGTCAGATAAATACGGAGGGGGCCTCTCTGGCCATGCCATGCTGCCTGCCACTACCCACCATGCAGCTGTCTTACCCTACCTGGGCACCTGGCAGGTGAGAGCTGAGGCAGGAGGCTGAGGGGCCACGTGACCCAGCCAGAACAAGTGTTTCAACTTGAGGACTTAGACCTGAGATGAAGAGAGCCCTACAGTATATGAAATGGGGTAGGGTGGGGGAAGGCTCCTGTCTCAAAATATTCTCCTCCCAGCCCACCTCTCTCAGATGCCCCAAATCCACTGAATCATACGAGCTTCTCAAGATTCCAGAATCAATGAGAATAAACACAGCACTTGAGGCAAGATCCATTCATCTATTCATCTTTCCCAAACATTTTAGGGCATTGGGAACATGCAAAACATCTACAATTTGTATCACATAAGAGTGATCAAAGGCCAGGGGAGATGGCCCACACCTGTAATCCTAGCACTCTGGGAGGCTGAGGCGGGAGGATCGCTTGAGCTCAGGAGTTCAAGACCAGCCTGAACAAAAGTGAGACCTCATCTCTATTAAAAATAGAAAAAACTAGCCAAGCCTCATGGTTCACCTATAATCCCAGCTACTTGGGAGGCTGAGGCAGGAGAATCACTTAAGCCCAGGAGTTTGAGGTTACTGTGAGCTGGGCTGACACCACGGCACTCTAGCCCAGGTAACAGAGCGAGACTCCGTCTCAAAAGAAAAATAAAAAAAAAAGAGTGATCATAAATAGACCTGATAGGCTGGGCGTGGTGAGTCACACCTGTAATCCTAGCACTTGGGAGGCTGAGGCAGGAGGCTTTCTTGAGCCCAGAAGTTTGAGGTTGCAAGGAGCTATGATGATGTGACTGCACTCTAGACTGGGCAATAGAGTGAGACCCTGTCTCAAAAGAAAAAAAATACACCTGAAAGCCTCCCAGTCCCTGTCTATCATATCATTTTGCTGTTGTTTTCACCTGTCACCGTTTGTTTATTTACTTGTCTCCTTTCTCCTCTTCCGTAACATACACCTCACAAGTGTTCATGCATCTGATCTGGTTCATTGCTATAATCCCACTGCCTAAAACAGTGTCTGGCACAAAATGGAATTCCATGAATATCTGTTGAATGAATGAGAGCAAGACGATGGCAATGATGATGATAGCTAACACTGTGGGTAACTACTCTGTGCCAGGCACTGCTCTAGTCTCTTTGCATATGTTATTTTATTTAATCCTCACAACAATTCCATGAGGTAGGTACATTATTATTCTAAGACCAGAAATGTTAAGTAAATTCCCAAGGTCACACAGCCGGTGAGGGGCAGGGCCAGATTTCAAACCCAGGCAGCCTGGCTGCAGAGCCCATGATCATAACGGCCTCAGTGCACCGCTCAGCAGAGATAAGTAACCCTGGTCTCTTCAAGAGCATTCTCCTGGGAATGCTCGACATGAAACATGACGATGGGTAGCTATACCCCGAGGTAGGATGCAACAGATGCCAGGAGAAAGCATAGACCAAGTGACGGGTTAGTTCAAGGAACAGCAAGAACACTCCTGCTGAGTGACAGAACAGGGTCAGGGTGTCCTTGCGGTATGGGAAGGACCAATAGGACAAGATGGGAAAGAAAGGCATCCTAGGAAAAGGAATTGTATGACAAAACGCACACAGGTAGAAAAATATAAGGACACATTCAGAGGATGGGGTGAGTAAGGCAGGGTGGCTGGAGCCCAGGACATGCAGGGGCCTGAGGCCTAAACGGTGGGACTGAGGCTAGGAAAGCGGACAAGGGGAGGGCAAGGTGTGCTCCACGTGGAAGGGCTGGAGTCCACAGAGTACAAGCCACAGGGGAAACACGATCCGACGCTTCTGAACTGCCCGTCTCTTCTAGGGGAGTGATCAGCAGTAATGGTGCCACTAAGACACAAGGGACTCGGGAGGTGGGCAGATTGGACGGAGGACGAGGAATGTAACTTTCAAGAGTCTAAGGTAGAGGGTGTGGGCGAGCCAGCTGGACATGACGGAAGGACCAACTGACCTTCGTGACCTGATGAGCTAGAAGCCACCTGGAGAGGAATGACAGGTGGGAAGAGACCGACCACTGAGTTGGGGATGAGTTGGGCTCGAAAACACACCTAATTTACTTTACAACTTCACTCTGGACTGTCTCTGTTAAGAGATGGCTGTTTTAAGTTCTGAACCTCAAGCCTTTCTGCTGAGGCTTTTCCTTTGTTATCCTCCCCTGTTCAGGAAATTGCTCCCTCCAAGCCCCATGTCTCTGTGCTTCTCACACTTTTGGGTTTTCTGCTCAATTTAAACAAAACATAGAGATTATCTGCTGATGATCTGTAGTGGTGCTTAAAACGCTGAAACAAACTTCAGGAGAACACACCCTTCTAACCCCATGGCAGAATTTTTCTAAGAAAAAAAGGGAGCAGATGAGCCACAGTTCTGGACTGAACAAGTAAAATGATGCTTTCCCACGGCAGCTGTTTTGCTGCTGGCAATTAGGGAAAGTTTGATTTCCAGAGAAGGAAGTACACCTAGCTCCCCAAGGCCGCTAGGAACAGTGCGGGAGGCTCAGACGTCCCCAGCCGCAGGAAAGTGAGCTGTCCGATGAGTCAGCAGGCATTACTGAATACCTACACCATGCCCACTTGTGTCCTTGTCTCCCAGAACTCAGAAGCATGAATCAGTCATAACATACGGCACACGGGCTGTGTGTGAGTTGGGATCTTTGCACTTGCATAAGATGAGCGCCTCAAACTGGCTCAAGAGCACACGTTGGCTCAAGTAACAGAAAAGCACGGGAGATTCTGGAAAGCACGAGTGGACTCAGCTGCTCAAATGAGGACATCATTTCTTTGTTTCTCCAACTCTTAGCTCTGTCCCCTTTGTGCTGACTTTAACCTTACATAGCGCTATGCTCCCGTGAGGTAGCAAAAGCTCCCCCCAGCAGTTTGAGGCTTGGTTCCCACCTGCTTAGCAGGCCCAGCAGAGCGTGCCTCTTTTCCAATAGCTACCACCACAGAGCTGAGATTGGGTGCAATTGGCTTGTTTTGCAGCACAAGTCCATTCCTAAGCCCATTTCTTTAGTCAGAGGAAAAGAATGCCCTGAGAAGATGGGTTTGGATCCTGGAAAAGCAGCTCAACCCTGAGCAGAGACAGCTCACCAAACGGAAGGCCATGTTGCTGTTAGGAGGGAGGATGGGTGCTGGGCAGGCAGAAACAGCAGAGGTGTTCTGCAGGGCCCCAGGGTGCACACAAGCCCCATGGCTTCTGGAGGAGTTATGTTTGATCTGAGAGACATGACCGTGAAAGAGCTAGCTTGAATTAAGCCATGGGCAGCAACAAAAAAAGGATTATGATAAATAACAAAGTACAGAACCAGGGGATTCTATGGAAACACAAAGGCATGAACATCTTCTGGGAATTGAAGGAAATCCATTTAGCCTGGAACAATGACAGCACAGGAATGTAGCAGAAGGTGACACTAGTGAGCTGAGTTGAGTCAAGGAGGCCTTTAAACACCTGGTTAGGGAGATGGGGACACATACTCTTCAAGCCAACTACAGCCTGCAGGAACCAGGGAGGTGTCCCCTGAGATTGTTTTTCCCCTAGTAATGTGTATTTAGGACAGCATGCTGTAGTGGTTGAGTGCAGGGACTCTGGAGCCAGAATGCCTTGATTCAAATCCCAGCTCAGCCAGTTACTAGCTGTGTGAACCAGGGCAAGTTCCTTAACCTGTGTGTGCCTCTATTTCCTCACCTGCAAATGGGAAAACAGCACCATCTTCCTCATGGAGATGTTGTGAGGATTCAACAAAATAGCTCATAAAGATCTGAGAATAGAGCCAGGCTCACAGTAAGCACTGTCATTAATCACACCGATGGTGGGCCAGTGGTGGGCACCTCCCACCAGCTCCCACCTCTGTGTGACCTACCACATTTGTGATGGGATCATCAGTGCCCATTCCCTAAGGATGGGTCCTCCCCCCAGTGTCACTGCTGGAACCTACTTTTTGAAACCAAATTAACTTAGCAGGCGTAGATTCAGAATTCCTTCCTATAGCTGATTAGAAGCTCTGTGTTCATGGGCAGGGAAGGATATGCCAAAGGAGGTATTTCGCTGGTTATTATTGGGTAGAAAGCCAACTTTTTCATCAGGTAACCCCAAAACATCATTATATACAAATCATCGTTTTTGATCCCATTTAATTTCTCCAGGGAAGAATCTCCTAGTCTCCCTTTTGGGAAATACAATTCAGACTGCTGGTGTCCTGGGAATAGGACAGGTGAAAGGAGTGCAGAGGGTCCCACCACTTAGCATGCACACTTCTCCCAGCCCTACAGCTCTCTGGATCCCCAGCTCCACCTCTGCCCTGCCCTGCTTCTCTGGTTCAATTTCCCCATAAAATAAACCCCCTGTGACGTTAGGGGAATAAGGGTTATTTGGCTAATTTTTCTGATGCAAGTGGTCTGGAGTGTGGTTTGACTGTCCGGATTTTTCAAAAGCGTCCCAGGTGTTCTAATGTGCAGCCAAGGCTGGGAACCACTGCCTTAAAGCAATGCTTGCCAAATGTCCATTATTTCCCTACCACCTTGCTGGACAATTATTTACTTACCATTTTCTTCAAACGAAATCAGTTTTAACTTGAACTTATTTTGATAGGGGTCATATCATTAGTGTAAATGGGAAGCAAGTCTACCACTTATCAAGACCAACCTAAATGTAGAAAAGAGCAAAGCAAGACCCTACTCACTCCCTTCACCCTGCTTTGCTTTACTTCAAAACGCTTGTCAGCACCTGAAATATTGCATATTTTATTCTCCCTTGGAATGTATACTCCATGAGAACAGGAACTCCTATCAGTTTGTCTGCAGTAAGGTCTCAATAGCCATTGCTAAATAAAAGAATAAATAAAGGAAACCACAAATAAATAAATGAAAGCAAAGTATGGTTATTAAATTCCAACTAGATAGGGCTACTTGTTGATGACTTGAAGGCTGAAGACTGGTCTGTCCCTTAATAAATCAGAGGATGTTAAAGACCATTTAGCTCTAAACTGACTTTCTCCTTAACTATTCAATGGACCAAAAAAGAACTGGATGTCCTTGTGTTTATCACTGATTCGTCAGCACCTGGACACCTAGTGTCTGGCACCACGTAGGAGCTTGAGAATATTTTTGAATGCAGGAAGGAAACTCAGTCATTGCTAATTGAGGTAAGTCTAAAAGTCACCAGTGCCCCCATCTCACCCTCTGGGAGACACTGTGTCAAATCATCCTGATGGTCAGTCCTGAGGGCCAGAAAGCACCCGCTTCCTTGTCTGCAGCCAGTACACCTCTGTGGACAGCCTCCTCAGTCCTCCGCTAGATGCACAAGTTGAGGGCCAAACCATCTTTCTCATCCTTCCCATTGGCGGACTTCTCTCCATGGAGGTTTAAAACTCCATGAAGCATATTTGATTGTGATTTTTTTTTTACCTCAAGTATCCCAAAGACCCCACTGTGGTCCAAGTGGGTAGGACCCAAGGCTAGTGAGACATCCATATCAAATGCTGGCCTTTCTTATAGTGAATGCAAGTCACTGTGGTTTATGTAGCCAAGGTAACCACAATCATTCGGTCCACTCATCCCCAGGTCAAAGTCACTGAGGACTGTGATTCAAGATTTAGCCATTCATACGTCACAAGTGTTTGGAAAGACGGCTCTCTTGCCCTTATCTGTCAGTCACAAGGTAACTTGGGAACCAGCACATGGCGTAGGTAGGCATCTTTACTTACCACCACCCCTCCCCTACATCCCACTGGATTACCCCATCCCACATGGGAGAGAGGACCGCAGTAAACTATTTAAAGGTCCTCTCTAGGGAGCTTTCTTCTCTGCAAACGTCTCCTCCTCTCTGCTAAGCAGCCTCTCCCTGTTCAGCAGCAGTTGCTCTATCCACCCAGTATTGCTCCCCCTCCACAGTCTGAACACGGGAAACTGAGGCCCATAAAAGGGGAATGGAGAGAGGTAGGGAGGGCAGGAGGAACCAAGAGGAATGGAGAGGTATTATGTGTAAGCAAAGGAAACTCCTCATAGCTTTCCTATGTTTTGAGGGGAATGCATACGATCTGAAACCAAACTCTGGCAAACAGGAAAAGAAAAAGCAGTTATATTAGGCAGTTTCCTGCAACATTGTTAATGAAGGTCACAATGGCTCTGTTTGCTACCAAGTGGAATTCACCATTGCAAAAACTCAGTTAGAACATAACAGCTAACATTCACGTAGTGCTATGTGCCAGGCATTGTTCTAAGAACTTTACATACTTTAAAAATCGTTCTTTACTCCCAAATACTTCAGTGAGCATTCCTTCAAAAGGGGGCATTCTCTTACATAACCACAGTACTACAGTTATTAAAATTACAACATTAACAAAGTCATAGTATTATTGCCTAATCTCCCGACCTTAGTCACATTTGGTCACTCACGACAATGTGTGAAAGCAATCCTGGATCATGCCTTACATTTAGTTGTCACATCTCTCATCTCCTTTAATCTACACTGTTCCTGGAGCTTTATCCTTCACAATGCCAACTTTATTTAGTAGAATGTCCCTCAACTCAGGTTTGTCTGATATTTTCTCAGGATTGGATTTAGGTTTCGTATATTTTGTCAAGAATCCAACAGAAGGGATGCTGCATCCTCAGTGTAGCCCATTAGGAGACACATGTTGATTGACTTCACATACTTTAAACCATTTACACTTCCCAACAACCCAAGTAGATATTATTGTTATTGTTATTACTCTCTGTTATGGTCTGAACGTTTGTATCCCCCCAAAATTCCTACACTGAAATCTAACCCCCAAGGAGATGGTCTTAGGAGGTAGGGCCTTTGGGAGGTGACTAGGTCACAGGGGCAGAGCCCTCATGAATGGGATTGTGCCCTTATAAAAGAGACCCCAGAGAGTGCCTTCACCCCCTCCACCACGCGGGTGAGGACAGAGCAAGAGGACACTGTCTATGAACCAGGAAATGGGCCCTCACTAGACACTGAATTTGCGGCACCCAGATCTTGGACTTCGAGTCTCCAGACCTATGAGAAATAAATTTCTGTTGTTTATAAGCTACCCAGTCTATGGTATTCTGTTATAGCAGTCCAAATGGACTGGACATTCACGTTTTACAGAAGATGACACTGAGATGTAGAGATGCTGAGTAACCTTACTAATAGGTAAAGAGGTAAGTGGTGAAAATTGGGATTTCCATTCAGCCAATAGGACTCCAGGTTTTACTCTCTTAACCACTAGTGTATGCTGCCTTTCAAGAGGGCTCTCATGTCAGGCAATTTGATCTATAAGGTGGGATGCATATGGATGACACTGTCATCACCACTTTAGAAAAAGTCCCTTAATAATGTGTCAAGTGTGGTACCTTTCATGTGTTATTTTATTTAATCCTCACAATAACCCTTTGATGGAGGTGCTGTTATTATACCCCCTCTATGGCTGGTGTCTAGGCCACACAGATACAGATAGGCACTGGGCTTGCATCTCAGGTCTGGCTGATCTCAGAACCTAAACACCTCAACTCTGTGTTTTCTTGGCTTTCAACCCACATTCTCCATTGCTTCACAACGAGGAAGAGGATAGCTCCTTGGATTTCACAATCACTGATTACAGTCTTAAGAGTTCCCCAGTACTGGTATTTGGTCTTCATAAGACATTGAAATTGTCTGATCCTCTCTTGCAGAGTGGCCAGAGTAGGCCTAGCTCCTCTCTTACAGAAACTGCCTGGGCTGGCAGGTCCATTGGTGTTCAAGAGGTGTCCTTCCATTTATGTAGGTCTTTAATTTCTTTTAACAATGACGTGATCATAGCTCACTGCAGCCTCAAATTCCTGGGCTCAAGCAATCCTTCCACCTCAGCCTCACAAGTAGCTAGAACTATAGGCATGCGCCACCATGCCTGGCTAATTTTTTTTTTTAACTTTTTGTAGAGATGGGGTCTTGCTATGTTGCCCAGGCTGCTCTACAACTCCTGGCCTCAAGTGATCCTTCCACTTGGCCTCCCAGAGTGCTGAGATTACAGGTGTGAGCCACCACACCCAGCCTAGTCCCACTTATTACAATTCTTTCTGATGCTATTATAAATGGAATTGTTAGTGAATAGAAATACCATTGGTTTTTGTACGTTGATCCTGTAAGCTGAAACTTTGCTGAACTCATTACTCCTATTTTTGTTAGATTTATTATGATTTTCTGTATATAACTCATATCATCCAAAAATACAGATTTTACTTTTTCCTTTCCAATCTAGATGGCCTTTATTTCTTTTTTTAATTTTTAGCTTTTTATTTATTTATTTTTGCCTAATTGCCCTCATTAGAACCTCTACTACAACATCAAGTAGGAGTGACAAGAGTGGATATCCTTTTCTTGTTCCTGGTCTTTGGAGGAATGCAGTCAGTTTTTCACCATTAAGTATGATGTTAGCTGTGGGTTTCTGTAGATGCCCCTTATCAAGATGAGAAAGTTCCCTTCTACTGATAATCTATTGCATGTTTTTATGATGAAAGGGTGTTGGATTTTGTCAAATGCTTCTGTCTATTGAGATGATCATACAATTTTGTCCTTCATTCTGCTGACACTGTATATTACATTAGTTGATTTTCAGATGCACACCAACCTTGCATTCCTGGGATAAGTCCACTTGGTCATAGTGAGTTATCCTTAATAATGAAATAAGTGTCCATGAACCCAACACCCCAACAAAAGCTATGAGCCTGACAATAAGGCACATCTAACCATACCCACCCCATCTCCCTGTCCCCACCAACCTGATAAACCATGATCGTAAAGCCCATGTTCATCATTCCTTTGCTTCCCTTTTTATATAGTTGTATTGCATCTAAATGCATTCCAAAAATATTTGGTTTTAGTTTTTTAAACTTTATATAAAGAGTATTATACTTTTATTCCACTTAATATTTCACTGCTAAGATTTAAACATATTATAGCGTGTTGATACAGTTGGTCCTTCTGATTGCTGTATATAATATTCCATTGTGTGGCTATCAAGAAAGCCACATTAAAGCAAAATATTAATAGGTCCAAACTGAACTCCTAATGTCTCCTCCAAACCAGCTCCTCCTGCAGTCTTCCCCTCTTGGTAAGCAGCAGCTCCATTCTTCCAGTCACTTGGGTTGAAACCTTGGAGTCATCCTTGACTCTTCTTTCTCTCATACCCCACATTCCTTTTGTAAGCAAACCCTGCAAATCTGACTTCAAAGCATACTCAGAATCCAATCCCTTTTCACTGTCTTCATTGCCACCTCTATGGTCCTAATAGCCATTGTCTCTCACTTGGATTGTTGTAATCAACTCCTAACTGGTTTTTCTGCTTCTACCCTGTTCTCTTGCAGTCTCTTCTCAATCTAGTAGCCAGAAGGATCTTGGTAAATGTCAGTGTCTTCATGTCACTCTTGTGCTCAATTCCCCATGGCTTCCTGTCTCTGAATAAAAGCCCATTTTTTCTATGATTTTCAAGGCCTTAGGATGACCTTGCCTCAGGGCCTTTGCACCTGCTACTCCCTCCACTAGAATGAGCTTCATCCTGACATTCTCGTGGCTCATTCCTGCACTTTCTGCAGATGTCACCTTCTTGTTGAAGCTTTCCCTCCCATCTAAAATTTCTTACCACCACAACCCTGCAAATTCCCTATCCTTGCTTTATTTCTTTCCTCCTTAGCACTTATTACTATTTAACCATATTTATATATATCTTACTTTGCTTTGCTTATTATTTCTCTTCCACTTGCTGGAATATAAACTTAATGAGGGAAAGTATTTTTGTTGGTCTTGTTCACTGCTGTATCCCATGCACTTTATAAAAGCACATAATAGACACTCAGCAAATATTTATTGAATGAAAGAATAAATGAATAGCTGAAAAGTAACTATTAGCACATGTGGTTCATGGATAAAGCATAAAAATGAGGTCTTGTTGAAATCTGAAAACACATTTATGGGGCACCTGGAAGCCATGACTGATGTCCTCCCAGTGTGGCAGTTGTCATGAGCCTCCAGGCTGCTGAAGGCTGCTATAAGACCTCCAACCTCCTTCTGTCACCCCAGGCCCTCCTACCCACCAAGTCTTGCTTAAGTCTAAAACCCCTGGAGGCTAGTTTGGTTGCAGCAAAGATTGAAGATGACTGCTAAGAACAGATGTAACCAGGATCCCCACCTGGTAAAAGCACCTGCACTTAAGGAAAGATACATTCAGTCACAGGGAGAATGCTGGGTGGGCACAGACTGATCCTACAAGGCAAGAGGTGGTGAGGGTTTTGGCACAGCACTGGGTGTCTGATCTTGGGTCAGACAAAGCGTTTCCTTCCTCCTTCATAAAGTTTCTCCTGAGTGTGTCATGTGCTTGAACACATTCAGGCACAATGTGTTCTGGATTCTAGTCTTTGGTCGCCCTGAATTAAGCTCAGAGGAGTGGGGAGGAGAGCTACCTTCCACACTGAGAGATGAACAGAGGATGTCCCTGGGTGACCATGCAAGTTTCAGGTCATCTTTATCTCGACTGGCTACAAAAATGGAGCAGTCAAGCTGACACTTTGGGGTAAACCCTTCAATGTTCTGTGCTGGCAACTTCCTCAAAAGTTGATTTTATCCACTCTGTTCTAATCCACACCATTAAACCACTAAAATTAAGGCACCAGATTGTCCAAATTCTCAGTTCCACCCCAACTCCAAAGTAGAGTTATACAATCCGTTGAGTGCATAATTAGAACTAAGAGGGAAGGGACTTTTAGAGGCAGCACTTGAATCATTTTACCTTCTTAAGGGGCAAGGTTGTTATCTAATACAACTCGATTAAATGTAAGATAGCTATTGTAAGATAATATGTAATTTGTCTAAAAATCAAGAGACAATGTCAGGTTCCTCTACTTCAGATGCATGAAAAGAGTTTAATGCTTGTCTTTATATGCTATTTGGTAGTGGATTTCGATTCATTTAACCCAGATATACAGAACCATGAATTACAGTTAGGTCCCTCTGCTTTGGGTCTGCTCTCAATCTACCTGTGTCAATGAGAGACCAGGCAGGTAAGAGCTATGGTACTCATGAAGACAAAAGGATTTATCAGAAAAGTGCTTCCTGGTCCAGAGCAGAAGCTTCTCAGAGAGCAGATTAAAGACTGCCTGGGGATGTGGAGGTGGTATGAGGACTGGATTGCCAAGTGGCACAAGGAAAATTCTGGAGTCATTTGATTGAGGTGAGGTTCCACAGACATGCTGAAACTCCTCAAATTGTACATATAAGTATGTACAGTTCATACTACATCAATCATACCTCAATAAATCTGTAAGGTTTCAGAGAAAAAAAACAGACTTAAAAATCATATAGACTGCTTTGCAAACAAGAAAGATCGTCTGTGCTTGGGGTACTTGCCAGGAACCCCAATCTTGACTTGCTGTCAAGAGCCTGGTTGAAATAAGTGATATCTGAGAAGGATGGCCAAGGGCCATTAACCATCCATTTGCTCATGTTCTCATCAGCAAAAGTAAGACACTTAGACCATCTAAGCCTAGCCTCTCATCAAAATGCCCTCACTTAGCCACAGTTTCTCACAATGTTCTCAATTATTTTTTAATCAAAAGCTCAGGCCAGGTGCGATGGCTCATGCCTGTAATCCCAGCACATTGGGAGGATGAGGCAGGAGGATTGTTTGAGGCCAGGAGTTCAAGCCCAGCCCAGGCAACAAAGAAAGACCCCCATTTCTACAAAAAATAAAAATTAAAAAATAGCCAGGCATGGTGGCATGTGTCTGTAGTCCCAGCTACCCAGGAGGCTGAGGCAGAAGGATTGTTTTAAGCCTAGGAGTTTGAGGTTGCAATGAGCTCTGATGACACCACTGCACTCTAGCCTAGGCAATAGAGCTAGACTCTATCTCAAAAAATAAGAGTTCATATAAGACATGGCAATGAAAAATACATGTGATTTTTTTTTTGCCCAAAAAAAAGAGAGAGAGAAAGAAAAAAAGAAAGAAAAGGAAGGGAAAGGAAGGAAGGAAAAAAGAGAGGAAGGAAGAAGAAACTCTGTGGTAGGCAGAATAATGGTCTCCCAAAGATGCCCACATCCTGATCCTTGGAACCTGTGAATATGTTACCTTACATGGCAAAAGGGGAATTAAGGTTGCTAATCCACTGATCTTAAAACAGGGAGATGATCTGCATTATCTAGCTAGGCCCAACATAATCCCAAGGATCTTTAAAAGTAGAAGAGGAGGTAGAATAGAGGAGACAGAAGGGATGTGAGTATGGAGGGAAGGCGCAGAATGATGCAACATTGCTAGCTTTGCAGACAGAGGAAGTGGCCACAAGCCAAGGAATGTAGGCAGCATCCAGAGGCTGGCGGCTCTTCCCGGGAGCTGCCTGAAGGAACAAAGGCTTCAAGGTGCCAACACCATGATTTCAGCCCAGTAGGACCCATTTCAAACTTCTGACCTCCAGAACTGCAAAATAATGAATTTGTGTTGTTTTCAGCCACTAAGTTTGTGAGAATTTATTACAATAGCAATAGAGAACTACTACAAAATCTTTCAAGTGAGGTAAAATAGCACTGGCTTCACTGATCCACACACTGACTTAACAAATAGGAAAACTTACCAAAGGCAAAGCATTGCGTTGGGTGCCCTGCTGGGAACAGGGTGAAACACAGGGAGATGAAATCTGTGCCTGGTGCCCACGACACTGCAGAAAAAGCAGACAGAGGCGGTAGCTAGAATGGGACAAATGAGAGATTTTCAGTCCCCTTTGGCCAAGAATACTGCAGGTCCTGCTCCCCTGTTCGCTCTACAAACTGCTATGTTTTGTGGCCCAGACTGGGGGGAGGGTCTGTTTCATCCCTTCTCTCCTGTTTCAGAGAAGTGGAAGATACTTCTGTCCTCACCTGCCTCCTGGATTAGGCTTCAGGCCCTTTCCCCCAGTTGTAAACGTGCAGAGCATTAGCGGAACCTCAGCCAAAGAGCTATAAACTTCAACCGGCCACAAGAGTGTGCATGTGAGGTGACTGCATTTTTTTTTTTTTCCTGCCAAACCAGAATTAGCCGGTATAGGAATGAACGAGCATGAGGATTTGAAATCGCGCCGATTGGAAGGAAGCCCTGGCTAGGGTCGGGCACCTCCGGACGCACCTCTTTTAAAGCCGCCCAGACCGGGGCGTCGAGCGTTGAGCTCCACGAAACGCTCACCTGGCCTGGCAGCGAGCGGCAGACGGGCCCGGGCGCCCCGCACGAGCGCGCGGAGCCGGCGGAGAGCCGAGGCGCGGGCATGCCCAGGATGACAGGCGACATCGCAACGCATCTCCATGCCCGGCTGCTCGGGGGGCTCGGAGCAGAGCAGCAAGCTCGGGGAGCCGGGCGGGGAGCCGAGTGAGGCCGCAGCCCGGCGGGCCGCGGGCGGTGAGTATCCCGAGGCCGCGCGGCGCCGCGGGCATCCCGGAGCCCGGGATTCGGGCGGCCGTGGCACCACGGGGACCCTCGCGAAGGGGCGACGCGAGCCTGGGGCAGGGGCGGGGAGGGCTGCCCGTCTGTGCCGGGGCGCGGGGGTCGTGCCCAGGCCGCCGCCAGGGGCCGGCGAGCTGCGGGCGGGTGCGCGGGGGAAGCCGCGGCCGCCCGCCAGGCTGGGCGGAGGGACGCGCGCCTCCCGCCCACCGCGGCCGGGGCCCCGCGCCCGCCTCGCTCCCCCGCCGCGCTCGAGGCCCCCGCTTGGGACTCGGACGGGACCGGGATGAAGCGGGAGGCGGACACCGGGGACTGCGGCGGGAGCCAGGCTGTGGCACTGCGAGCGGCCCGGCTTCCCCGCGGGGCTGCCCCGCGCTCCTCCGGGCGGGAGAGGGGGAGCTGGCCTGAGGCGAGGGGCCGGGGACGGCCATTTCGGGGCGAGACGCCGCAAGGCCCTCAACTCTGCTTACCCCAAAGCCGTTTTCTTTCTGAGGAAAAGTTGAGGCAGCCTCGTTAACAAGGATGACTGAGGGCTGCCGGGGGTTAGTGAGAGCTCTTGGGCCTTGTCCGACTCCTTTGCGTGTCGGGTGCGTGTGTCAGAGCGGGGAGTGAGTTCGGGGCGGCGGTGAAACAGGCTTCGGAATCCTGTGGCCGGGGTTCAGGCCGGGGGCCCGCACTCGCTAATTTGACCTCTCCAAGCTGCATGGCCCCATTCGACATGGGGCTCAGTTTCCTCACCTGTGAAATGGGGCCATTAACACCATTTGGGCAGGATCGTTGTGGAGAAGCCACCCAGCACAGCCCTTGACACAGAGCAGGCATTCGCGTGTCGAGGGCGCCCGAATCCAGTGGGAGCCCGGCCGCGACTCGCGTCCTGCCGCGCGGGCGCCGCACCAGCTCCGCTCCGCTCAGCCCTTCTGGCCTCTCGGCCTGAGAGGCGCGCCCTCTACCGGCCCAGAATGTCCTGTGCACAGCAGGGCTACAGGGCAGAGGCACCCGCGAGCCAAGTTAAAGGTGACCCCGCCACACACCTGCGCCCGAGGAGGAACCTGCTACCGCCTCGCTCCGTCCACCATTTGAGGACACTGACGTTAGCGTTAACCTGGCGTTTCCGCTTTGCTTTTCACGCAAAATGAGCTCACCCCATGCGACATAATGACAAAGCCAAATTAAAAATGAATGACTTGCTTGGAAAACTTCCTCCCATAACAGAGTTGTAGAAAATTAAATTTTGTACCAATGTCAGATACATTCCAGAAAAATCTATTATTTTCATTTCTGCCTACTACCGTGTAAATATGCAGCCGACCCCCTTCCATAGCCGCCATGTATTACCCCCGCCCCCAAACTTATGATTTCTTTTTCATGGTCTATGAACTCAACTTTTGGGGGGAATGGAAGGTTAACTGTTGTTCCCGTAATCTTACCATTTCCTTCTTTCGTCTTCTTTAGGGTGAGGCCCTAGTGTTACATGCCGAGCTTCCAACACAGGAGTGCCTACTATGAATTACATTTTCCATGTTGATCCTTAGCGGAAGCTCCACACTCACTGCCTCCATTTACCCCCGTGTGCCATGCACATGTCATCATGTCACTTGTGTGTCACATGTGGAAAAGGTCGGGGTGCTTGAAGGCCATGTGTTGGAGAAAGATATGGAGTCTGGGGAGCCAGATACCTTCCCGAGTTCTCCCTCTCCCCAGGTGCATAGCAGGATTACAACACTAAAATGATGCTTTTGTATCTATAATCCTATAAATGCTACAATGCTAAAAGCAAACTTGAATATGGGGGCATAAACATTTATTCCTGTAGTCTTTTATTTGTTTTAGTTAACTAGTTGGACAATAAGTTAACTGTGACTAGTCAAAATACTAATTACTGTTTGAGAAATTTAAGTGTGAAATGCAGATGACTCTATTGCCCAGTAGGTCTGTGGGGGCCGCCTGAGGATCTGAAAGGACTTCTTTTGCCCCGCCCCCACCCACTGCCAGTGCTCTGCATTTGACACTGTATTCTGCATGCACGGTTGTGCCTCTTGAATAATACTTGTCCATTAAATGCTATTCAGTGTCATTTATTTATGAACAAATGAACTGGAAATGTTGAGAGCAGTCTCATGGCAACTACATCTCTTAACCCATAAAATAAATAATTCAGTAAGAATATAAAGTTCTTAACATTGCTTTAGAAAAGTGCTTAATATTTCAACCCATGGGTTGAAAAACTGTAACTTTTTATTATTATTATTTCAAAGTCCTTCTTAGTTGAAAATGGACTTTAGAAAAATGTCAAGTTGTTGTTTTATCTTATTAAACATAGTGGGACATTGTCCCACGAATTGTAAAATGACATTATTACTCATGTGGGCCCTTCACACCCTGTGTCAAGCTGCCTGGTCCTCCTCTTTCTGGCTCCTTGGGATTCTGCATAAAACTTACAGAGACAGAGGGAAGACAACCACCAACCACCCCTTCTGAACCGTTTCTAGGCTCATCCCTTCTAGCCCCAGGCAGGTTCATGGGTTGGGAGGGGAGTGGATGGCAGACACACACACACACACACACACACACACACACACACACACACATCCTGGAGCCCAAGACCAGCTGGAAGATTACCCAAGAGAGGTGGTTCTTGAATTGTCTGTCTTGTTTTTTTCTCTTTTACAATCTAGCCACTAATTTACCAAATGATATTTAAAAGATAAAGGCAGGGACCTTTATTTTCATATAATAAAGTTAATATATGTTTATTTAGAAATGTTTTACTAGTAAGTAAAAAGGGGGAAATTCCTTGTAAGACTCTCATTCAAAGAATAATCTCCACCAACATTTTTCTTTGTTTTGTTCCAGTCTTTTTTTTTTTTGCTATGGATACATGTTTTGAGCAGCAACAACAAAGGGATTATCGTATATGTCAAAAATAAAGTTGTCCAAGGCTCTTTGAAGATCTGGAAAGAAGGTCATAAAGTGTAAACTTTATTTTTGATGGCGGACTTGCATTGCATAGCTATACCATGATTGATTGATTGAACAAGTACTCTGATGTTGAATATTAGAGATGTTTTCAGGGTTTTTTTTTCACTATTTCAAGGTTTCACTATTATAATTTAGTTGAATCTTGAAGGATGAGCAGATGAGGGCCAGGAAGCTAGAAGGAGTGAGAGATGGAAGGAGAGAAGGTTGTGCACAATAGCTGAAGAGACTCATACTAATGATAACTAGAAGGGCTGGGGAAATTGCATGGCAAGCTCAGCATTTTATCACTCCCAGCAAGCTGGGTAGTGGGGAGGTGGAGGGAGGCACAGGGGGAAAAGGACCCCCAGGCAGGAGCAGCAACGCACACAGGCAATGTAGCAGTTGAGAATTGGACAGCCATCTGAGGAGACAGAGTAATTTAAAAGGTAAAAATAATAATGAGAAGGAGGTGTGAGAGAATGGAAGAAGATGAGCCCCAGGGCAGATCCGCTGGCATCTCCTTGCTCCCCCTGCACCCATCTTTTCCAACAGACCCACCCAATAAACCCTTAGCCAGAACCAACGCTATGGTCCAGGAGTCAGAAAACTTTTCTTGTAAAGGGTCAGGGAGTGAGTATTTTATATTTCGTGAGCCAAATAGACTTTAAAAAGGTAAAAAAAACAATTCTTAGCTCAGGCGTGGACAGAAACGGGATGTAGGCACTCTGCGTTTGCCACAATCTGCTTCCCTCTCCTGCCTACCTGTCCACGTGAGAACGCCCCTGAAGCCCCACAACTGGAGGCTGCCCAGTGTCTTTGACACCCAGAAAGGTTCGTTTTTTACATCACCCTCTTCCATGGCAACAAAACAATTTTCAGTAATAATCATGTAATAAATAGTCAATAGTAATTATTATGTTCCTACTTATTCTTTCTTAAAATAATTTTTAAAAATAGACTTAACTTTTAAAGATACTATTCAAATTATGTAAAACATATTAACTAAAAATGTCACTTTCCAAAACAAAGTTTTTCACCTTGTAGTCTTGCATTCTGTTTCACTATTTTAAATTTTAAACAAAAATAAAATCTACTAGTGGGCACATAGAGGGACAGAAGAGAAGTGATTCAAGTCCTGGTTCTTTTTCTAGACAGTAATTTTGCTGGCACAATTCATCTCGAATATTCTGTTAAAGGCCGCAATGTGTAGCCTGGCAGGAGTTGCAGACACAGATTTCTCAGGTGAGCTCCAACAATTCTAAACTGTTAGGAGCTTACTTGTGAAACGAATGTGTTTAGCTGGGGCCACACCTGTGCCAGGGTCAACCATAAAACCAGGAGTTCTCTAAAATAGCTTCCACATAGAATACAATGGTTACAGAAAATAAAAACTGGCTAATTTGAAGGGTACATATATATCATTCAAATTCAACAAAATTGTTTAGAACTTAAACCAGCAAAGTATGTTTTTCAGAGAGGAGAATTTTTATCAGTGTCATTGTCTAGAATTGCTGGCAGGGAGTGATAATTTAAAAAGCAGACCAACTTTTAGTCGTTTGTTGTTTTTAAGTTTTCTGTGGACAATGTTCCATCTTATTGCAGGCTCTGGGGCTGAGTGCTCCCTGGCTCTGTCCTTGGTGCTCCACAGCCCATAGCCAGGCAGCGAGGCCCTGCAGGACCCCACTCGACCTTTGGAACTGCTCAGCAATCATTTCCACTTGTTGTAGGCAACAGTGTGTTCCATTATCCTAAACATTGAGGCTCCTACACAACTTCCACCCTCCTCATTCTGGGCCAGTGACCTAACTTCCTGCTTCACCAAAGAAATTAAATCATCAGATGTGGCTTTCCATCCCACCACTGACCATCTTAGCTCTATCCACCCTCCCCTTCTTCTAGACTCAGGGGATGGGTATTTCTTCAAGACCATCCCTGTCCCTCCTCCTCCAGGATTAGTCACCCTGCCTCTCTCTCTCTCTTCCCCCCACCCCCGACTCTTGCTCCTTATCCTCAGTCCTTATACACACTCTTAATTCTCATCCTAGAAAAAAAAGAAAGAAAGAAAGAAAGAAAGAAATCAAAAACTCTCCCTGACCTAGCATATTCTAGCTCCATCCAGCCTCCCTCCTCTCCTCCAAACATCTTAAGAGATGGACCTATGCAAACACCAGCCCCATTTTGTCTCTTCTTCATGTAAATTCAGCCCATGGCTGTTCATTACATGCAAGATAAACTCCCTGCTCCTTATTTCGCACAGGAGGCCCTGCATGATCTCCTGCCTACCTGGTAGCCTCACGTGGTAACTGGTACCATCACTGTACTATCCAAACTCCCTTAGTCCTATTTCCTATTTTCCAAGTAATTTTCTAGTAACTAATTAAATTTCCCAAGTAAATGCTGGGAATCGGGGTGGGTAGAAGGGATAAAAGTGTGTGTCTTGTATCATCAGACCATTATTACAAAGCCTATCTCCCATTGTAAAATAATGCATTGACTTTCTACTAATCAGTCTCTCCTGAGTTGGCTTATTGAGAGCCAATCCCCCTGAGGCTAATCCACTCTGGCCATCCTGAACAAATTGAACACTTGCACACACGAAAACTGAGAACCAGATCCTCTGCCAGGGTCCCACCAAGGTAAAACTGCCCTGAGGTAGTCTCCCTGAGGCCTGGCTTTCCCTTCTGACATCCTTCTTGACACCTGTCAGTATTCATCTCTGGGAGGGAGAAAGGGTTATGGGCATTGCAGTCAGGACTAGCTGGGTTCAAATCCTGGTTTCCCATCTGGCCACACTCCATACTGGCCATGAGACTTTGGGAAAGTCACCTCCCTTCTCTGAGTCTATTTCCAGGATTGTAATACCTACATATACGGTGGCTATGAAGATGAAACAGGTTCTATAAAAGCACTTGATCCTGTGAAAAAGTAAGGAGTGGGCCGGGTGCAGTGGCTCACGTCTGTAATCCTAGCGCTCTGGGAGGCTGAGGCGGGAGGATTGTTTGAGCTCAGGAGTTCGAGACCAGCCTGAGCAAGAGCGAGACCCCGTCTCTACTAAAAATAGAAAGAAATTATATGGACAACTAAAAATATATAGAGAAAAATTAGCTGGGCATGGTGGTGCATGCCTGTAGTCCCAGCTATTCGGGAGGCTGAGGCAGGAGGATCACTTAAACCCAGGAGTTTGAGGTTGCTGTGAGCTAGGCTGACACCATGGCACTCTAGCCCAGGCAGCAGAGTGAGACTCTGTCTCAAAATAAATAAATAAAAATAAAAATAAATAAATAAAGAAAGAAAGAAAGAAAAAGTAAGGAGTGTTCCTAAATCCACATAATGACAAAGATGAATCTGCAGGCTTGAGGTGATGTTGGAGCCACTTCGGTTATGACAGGGAGGTACAGCTATCCAAAGAAGATGAAGATATTTTTTGTTTTGATGTTCAGTGAAATTATTTGTTATATGTATTTCAGAAAAATCTTGGAAAATGTATACAAGTCATGAAGATATTGGGTATGATTTTGAAGATGACCCCAAAGATAAGAAGACGCTTAAGCCCCACCCAGACATTGACCGAGGCTGGGCTTGGATGATGGTCCTTTCATCTTTCTTTGTGCACATCCTCATCATGGGCTCCCAAATGGCCCTGGGAGTCCTCAATGTGGAGTGGCTTGAAGAATTCCACCAGAGCCGCGGCCTGACGGCGTGGGTCAGCTCACTCAGCATGGGCATCACCTTGATAGTGGGTATGTTCGTCTGTGACCTGTTGTAAAACTGAATAATTATAAAATGACATTTCCCCGCTGTAAGTAATGCTTTATATTGTCAAAACATTAGATATTAGATGTTAGTGATTACCATTTTTTAATTGTGGTAAAATATATATAATTAAATTTACCGTTTTAGCCATTTTTACATATACAGTTCAGTGCCATTGAGTACATTCGTATCATTGTGCAACCATCACCACCATCCATCTCCAGAACTTTTTTCATCTTCCCAAACTGAAACCCTGGGCTGGGCGTGGTGGTTCATGCCTGTAATCCTAGCAGTTTGGGAGACCGAGGCAGGAGGGTCACCTGAGGCCAGGAGTTCAAGACTAGCCTGAGCAACATAGTGAGATCTCGTCTCTACAAAAAATAGAAAAATTGGCCAGTCATGGTGGCGCATGCCTGTAGTCCCAGCTACTTGGGAGGCTGAGGCAGGAGGATTGCTTGAGCCCAGGAGTTTGAGGTTGCAGTGAGCTATGATGACACCACTGCACTCCAGCCTGGGTGACAGAGTGAGACCCAGTCTCAAACAAACAAAAACTCTGTACTCATTAAGCATCAACTCCCCAGTTCCACCTCCCCCAGCCCCTGGCCACTACCATTATATTTTCTCTTTCTATGAATGTGACTCTTCTAGGTACCTCTGGAATCATATAATATTTGCTCTTTTGCGTGATATGTCTATTTGGATGGTGTAAAATTTGGAGTATTTTAAAAATTGATCATTTAAAAAATTTTCTTTGCCCCGAACTCTGTTTTCTTTACTGTTATAATTCATTATCTATCACTATAAAACTCTTCTTATTTAACATTTATGAATGTTTTTAAAAGATAAAAGTTTTAAAGAAAATACTATAAAAGTGAAGTAATAATCTTATTTCATGAATTCTAATGTTTTTAATTTGAAATATTATTGATCATCTGTTACTGAAAAATCTACTAAACTCTTTTTTTAGAAAGGTTACTGATATAGAAAACAGGAAGAAATAATAATATATTCTTGTTTTTTCTAGTTAAGCCTAACCATACAGCAATCTATGAAACCAATTCTTACATAGTTGGAGATACCAAACCTGGAAGTTATTATAAATATAATGTTATTATGGCTAATGTATTTCAGTTTGGGAAATAAATAACTCTTACTGTCAACTAATATTTAATAAGCACCTATTATATACTAGGTGCTTCCTTACTTATTTCATTTAATTTTATTTAATTTTCTTAACAGTCCTCTGAGGTCATTACCAGTATACCCTAATGTTTTTTCAGTTTTCTTCACTTGAAAAGAAAAGCCATATGTTTATATCTAATTTATTTTTAATTTAAAATATTTATGACATATTTTATGCTGGAAACATAAATGGCCTCTGATCTTTTTCTGGTTTTGTGAGAGTGTGTGTATGACGGGCATGAGTGTGAAGGGAATCGTGCCTTTGCAGGGATTTCCGCCATTAGTAATTATATGCTTGACTCCAATTCTTGTTGATCTTGGCTGGCATTTAGTCAGTGTTATTTTTGATAATACAAGCAACGTTAATAACAGTGGCAGTGCTACTGATAGGAAACAAGGACAAGGTGTTATTTCTCAAGAAGTGTGGTGTGTCTGTGTGCATGTATGTGTATGTGTGTGTGCTTGTGCTTGTTGATAAAAGGGAATTAATACTGATAGTTTTACAATTAAATAAAGGCAGCATTATGTGTATCAGATAATAGTTGATAAATCATTTTTGTCTATAACAGTATTGAACTCACTTCTTCAACTCTGCATTGGTCTTGTTAAAACTAGGACTGTTTGTCATATGAAAAGTGTAGGTAGGTTTGTTTTAGTGTAGGCAGTGTTTCATGTTGGCTGTGATTCTACCTTCTCAATAAATTAGTAAAAGAAAACTGTGCTTTTAGAACACTTAAAACCCAACCTTCTTACCTTTTTAAAAATATTTTTTAAGGGATAGAATAAGACACATATAGATTCCATCAAGGAAGTGTGTGCGTGCAACAACAAAGACTCAGAAAAAGGCCAGGGTATGAAATGTCGCAATATTTTCTGAACCATCCAATAAGGTTGTCTTAGGTATTGTGTTTCACAAGTTCTATGGAAATAAGCAGCAGAAACCAGTCCTGAAATTACTGGATATGGTTTCAAAGGTGATTCTCAAAATAAGAACACCTAACTCATAGATGGTGAAATGTGACGGACGTCTTTCATTTAATTGAGCGATAATTGTGTGTTGGGAATTCTGTCTGAGAGTCCCTGAATTCCAGACGGCGGAATTTCAGATTGTAGACTAGTCTTTTTAAAGGGAAAGCCGCCTGCCAGATAAACATTTTTTGCCCTTGGTCTCAGAAATCATAACACAGCAGACCTCGTAGCTGTGTAAATGAAAGGTCTTTTATTCCGTCTATTGTGACCTTAAATTACTGTTCATTATCCTAAGCTTCCTGGTACAGGGTGGCTGCAGAGTGGTTGAGCAACATGAGGGAACTTTTCCAAGCCAGAATCCAGCATCCAGCAGTAGCAGCTCTCCTTTATGTATCACTTGCTACATGCCAAGTGTATGTTATACACATTATCTCATTTGATCCTGCAACAACACTGGAGGCAAGACCGTCATCTGCATCTTACAGAGAAAGAGCACGCAACACTCAGAGGCATTAAGTAACTTACCGAAGGTTAAACAGTCAGTTTAAGTGCAGGATAGGCTTCAATCCTGGTCCATTGTTCTCCAAAATTGTCTATGCTATGACACTCTGCCTGCCACTACATCAAATGAGAACTGAAAATATATCTGAAGTGAATAATATAAATCATTTTTATTTTCTAATCATTGTAAGCACATGTGGGCCTACCCCTTTTAAATAAAAAAAAAAATCCACGAATTATGTTACAGTAGTTGCAAGCCATCTTCCTCTTGGGCAGTGATTTGCAATGGGAAATTCAATAAATTTGCACTGCTTCATTCTTTACTAGCATGGATTTGCCAGTGTCCTGCAGGAGGTCCCAACTTTTTTTTTTTTTTTCCAGAGACAGGGTCTTACTCTGTCACCCAGGCTGGAGTGCAGTGGCGTCATCCTAGGTCACTGCAACCTTGAACTCCTGGGCTCCAGCAATCCTCCTGCCTTAGCCTCCCAAGTAGCTGGGAGTACAGGTGCACACCACCATGCCTGGCTAATTTTTAAATTTTTGTAGAGATGGGGTCTTGTTATGTTGCCCCAGCTGGTCTTGAACTCCTGGCCTCAAGTGATCCTCCCACCTCAGTCTCCCAAATGCTGGGATTACAGGCGAGAGCCATTGTGCCCAGACCCAACTTTTAATAAAATCAATCACCTCCTTCATATCTACAGCAGCCTTTGTGATGATAGCTCTCTGAATAATTAATTCTTGGAGGACACTGTATCGTTAGTTGAATCCATGGGCTGCAAAAGGTAATTGACCTGCAAAGTAGATGTAAAGCAGTGGTCATCAGTCCTGGCTGCACGTCCCATCTGCTTGGGGAGCTTTAAAAAACCCTGATGCTCAGGCTGCACCTGAAACATTAAATCAGAATCTCCTGGGATGGACCCCAAGCATCAGGTCTTTTTTTTCAAAGCTCCTAAGTGACTCCAGTGTCCAGCCAAGGCAGAGAGCCATTGATTTAAAGGCTCCTAACTCTTTGCTGCAGTGAGGGGTTACACTCAGAGAGCTACTTCCATCCCTGAGCGCTGCCAAGGCTCATCCCACATTGCTCCTGCCTTCACCTGAGCTTTTTCCACCCCGTCCACTGCTGGGATAGGCCAAACATGGTGACTTCCTGAGAGCGTTCCTGGCAGCTATGTGATAATTTAATATGTGGGAAATGGTCCAAGATTCAGAGTCCTTCTGAAGAGGAAAAAGTCTGATAATGCATATACTCTCATTCCCCAACATTGAATTACTCTACAAAAACGTGAGTCATGGCCAAAGAACTGTATCTCAGTTGTATGGTATCATTCCCCTCTCCTTAGATTATGTGGAGAAGTTCTTTTATTTTGTTGAAATGGCAATTCGATTTTGGAGATGCCAGAGGACCATCACTAAACAATGGGTAGAAAATGAAACTGAGAGTCAGAAAGCTTCAGTTGGAATTTTTTTTTTTTAATGTGCCTATTTTGTAACTGTGGAGGAGTCACAGCATTTGTGGGTCTGGTTTTGCCCATCTGCAAATCAGAAATGTCTGAAGCTCCAGCATGCAAGAGTTGATTAACTAAAAAGCCAGACACTGTTACCGACTTAATGTTTTTATCAGTAAAGCAGTTAATACTTTCTTTTTGATTCATAAAATTCCTCCAGACATAAATATTTGCACTAATTTGGGAATTATCTCCTTTTGTTTTCCTCAAATGCCATCTTAATGCAATTTTCAGAGACATACAGTATCTCAGAAAAACTTGCTTCTGGGCCCTTTCCGTAATGTGGAAAATATGATTGTGCTACTGACCTATGATCTGTTGACCTTTCAAAGGGGTATCAACAGCAAACTGACAAGTCATGCATTTTTCTGTCTTTTACCCACTCATCCATGTTTGGCATGATCAAGTGACAGTGAGTTTAGAAAAATAAAAATACATGTAAAGAAATCAAAGAATATCTTTAACTTATGGTATCTGAATTTCAGTTACCCCCAATAATTCCCTCAGATGTTTATATCAATGTGCTTATTTTATATATTATTTCTCTAATGTGCATATTTTATAATATATAACATATAAAAATAGACTTAACATATTAAATCTATTCTAAGAGGTTTATCTACTGGATTACTTCCTGTAATGTAACAGAGTTAATTACATTAATAAGTCTTTACCTTCATAATTTTTAGGATTAGGCACTCTCAAAACCACTAGACAAAATAAACTCGTTAGCAGACTATGTACCCAAATATGCACTTAAATACAGTTAGAAATTTAAAGGAAAATTTTATTTCACTTTGGACTAACAAGGGGTAGCTCTTGAGAGTTCAACAAATTTTTAACTTGAAATAGTCCCACCTGCATTATAGGGTTTCATAACTATGTAAAGTAATAATGATCAAAAATAGGATGTTTAAAATGTACCATCCTACTGAATATTGAGTACTATCTCCCATTGTATTGCTAAGATCTGGATTACTATTTGATCACAAGACAAGCATTCAGCTTCAGTGACATCAGAAATTACCACAAAATCAGGAAGAAAACAAAGAGGGTTGACAATTAGAGACTAGCATGTCAAAGCAAAGGACGCGATCAGAATGTTTATCGTGTAATACTTACTGCAGTGAGGACTGTCCCATCTTGCACGAGGGAGCGTACTCCTGGATCTCCACACAGTGTTGCAAGTGCACGGCCTGACGGGTCCAGACAGGGAGTGTGCAAGTCAGCAGGGGCTGGAGGATGAATGAAGCGGTGATGAGACTTTCATCAGGGTGTCCTCGTGAAAACAGGCAATACGTTCACTGCTTCAAGCACAGGAGTTCTTGCACTCCCTTTAGGTCTGGAGTCAAAGACCTACGTGTAAAGAGGCCGCACAGATAATGTGAAGGAGGCCAGGTGTGAGACCAGAGGGAAGGGTAGAGACCGTGGCAAACTCCAAAGGTATGACCCACCCCAGCGGGGTCTGCCACTGCACAGCTCCAGCTGATTTGGGCCCTGCGGGAAGATAGTCTGTGTTGTCACTGGTCTTTTGGTGAATTCTCTTAATCTTTAAACATTGGCAATAGATTCCAAACATTTTTAAAAATTTGTTTGGGATCCACAGAATGCACCGCAGAGTGGATGTAGCCCCTAGACCACTAGTTTAGGGCCTCTGTTATAGACAAAAGAAGGAATGTTTTTATTTTATTTTTTTTTATTTCAGCTCTTCATGGGGGTACAAAATTATTTATTTCGGATCTGCCTTCCTTGCAAACCTAGAACTTTGTGCTCTCTGATGAAATTATTTAAAGCCATCTTTGTATGGGAACAGTTTTTTGTCATGTAAAGCAATGTGGGGTTTTTGTTTGTTTGTTTTATTTAACAGCTCTAATAACATTTTATTCTTTGTCTTCACATGAAGATTGACTAAGAAAGAATGAAAATCAAGCGCCATTAGTCAATTCCTTTTCCAATGCTCTGTGACAGGACCTTTCATCGGCTTGTTCATTAACACCTGTGGGTGCCGCCGGACGGCGATCGTGGGAGGGCTGGTCAACTCCCTGGGCTGGGTGTTGAGTGCCTATGCTGCAAACGTGCATTATCTCTTTATTACCTTCGGAGTGGCAGCTGGTAAGCATGTGGATTTTTTTTTAAACTTGATTTTTAATGTTTTATTGGACATTTTGGCAATACTTTAACTGTGGAGAAAAGACATGCACTAAAATAGTTTGATTTGTTTCCTCCGTTCCACCCCAACCCCACCCTACCCTCCAGGAAATACTTTTTAATAAAAGATAGAAAATACACCTTAAGTGAGGAAAACCAACCTAACAACAGTTCCTGGCCTGCCTAATTAAATCAAATTAATTTCCCTTTCTCCTATGAGAAAAAGGAAAAGGAGAATAGTAATACAGACCAAGGTGAATAGACCAATTGATAACATTCTCTCTTTAATAATGGCAGAATCAAGTGCAAATCACAGAATAATCATTTATTCCTTCAGCTCTGTTCAAATTAATGAAATAGCACGAAACCCACATACATGTAGACTCTCTACAAAGCAAATCTAGAGCACAGTTAGGGTGTCATTCCCCAGTGAAGAGGTTAAAGTTGGCTGGCAGGCAATACAGTTGGCATATTTGTTCTGCAAAATATATTCCCAGGCATAATTTCCTTTGTCAACAGGTAATGGGATTCACACGGACAAGTAGGTTACTTACTTGTATAATTGTATTTTAATGAATCTAATCCAGCTCAATTTTCCTTTTGTGTTCAGAGCTACAGTCCTAATGAATGCGTTAGCATAAGAATTAAAAGTTAGTTTGGAATTCTGGTGTTTTTTTTTTTTTAAACCACTTATTATCTGTGTGACTTTGGGCAAGTTATTTAAACTACTTATGCCTTGGTTTTCTTATCTACAAAATGGGGATAATGAAAAGAGCCTGGTGCAGGGCTGGGGGTGGGAGGAATTGGGGAGGCAGGACATCTTGCCCTCCAAATTCCCTGAGGAACCCCCCCAAAATAAATAAATAAATAAAATTTTTTTTAAAAAGAAAAGTGCCTGGCTTACATGGTTGCTGAAATGATTAAATGAGATATTTGTATAAAGCACTTAGCACAATGCTTGGCACATAATAAAGTGCTCAGTAAATGTTAGCTAATACATAAATATATAACAATATATTTACTCAATATATTAATATATAAATATGATATTTTATTGTATTATAAGCTTAAGTATATGCCTTATGATAGCAGGAAAATGTGAATGCAAATACCTACTGTTGGCCAGGCACAATGGCTCACACCTGTAATCCCAGCACTTTGGAAGGCCAAGGTGGGAGGATTGTTTGAGGCCAGGAGTTTGAGACCAACCTGGGCAACATAGCAAGATGCCATCTCTACATAAAATACAAAATATTAGCCAGATGTGGTGGTACATGCCTGTAGTCCCAGCTACTTGGGAGGCTGAGGCAGGAGGATCGCTTGAGCCCAGGAGTTCAAGGTTGCGTGAACTATAATCATGCCACTGTACTCCAGCCTGGGTGACAGAGTGAGACCTTGTCTCTAGAAAAAAACAAACACCTACTGTCCCTATAAATCTATAAGCCAGTTCTCCATAATGTACATATCATAATGTACATCTGCATACATGTACACATTACCATATGTATGGTAATGTATACACCATAATGTACATCTATACACATGTACACGTACACTTCTGTATCCTTTCAAGCATAGTTTGAAAACCATTGATCTGAAGGACTTGATGACAACTCTTTTTTTCCATTATTATACATAATACATTTTTTAAAATTTTATTTTTAGTTGACAAGTAACAATGGTATATATTTATAGGGTAAAATGCTATATTATGGTACATGTATATATTGTGGAATGATTGACTCAGACTAATTGACATATCCATCACCTCATATACTTGTCATTTCCTTGTGATGCAAACATTTAAAATCTACTGTTAGCTATTTTGAAATATACATTATTATTAGCTACAGTCACCATGCTGTGCAGTAGACCACTAAAACATACTCATACTCCTCCTGTGGTAACAGTTCTTAAAGAACTTAAGATGTTTTCGCTGAGTATTTTAGAAGCTCTTTTCCCCATAACAATCCAACAAATAGAGCTAGCATTGAGATTTTTGTATTATAGGTAAGGAAATAAACACTCCTTTGCTGAGACCAAGGAGCCGCATTGGGGTATCTGGGGACATACGTGGGACCCACTGGGACCTGATGTGGTGGTGTGGACTATGACTTGATCCTAAAAGCTGGGACTTGAGATTTAATGTCCTCATGCAGAGATTTCTATGGTTAGACTCTGTTTAAGTGGAATTTTATTTCTTGGAGTTCATTGCTTATTGATTCTTGAATAATATGATCTCTGTATTCATTCATTTATGTAATTCATTCACTTAGCTATTCTGGAAATATTTATGGAGCCCAAGAAATAGGAAGAAATTCAGGAGGCTGGTGAAAGGAAAATGTTTGAGACGCTATTACTGCCACTTTTTATACATTAAAAAAACCCAAAGGAAATCTCTGAAAATAAATTTATCCATACTATATCTCCAATTACTATATTTCAGTGGGAAATTCAGTCAAATCAGTTAGGTTACATATGTAAAGTGCTGTTGGGCTGTCATTGGTGAGACATATTGGAGCCAGTTGGCAATCTAGCTCCTGTTTAATAGAAAAAAGTTAGATGCAAGGATCTACTGCAAAAACCAGTGTGTATTACTGTACCATTTATATTTGAAAGAAACTGTGTTGATATCCTTCTTCATTCCAAAAAACATTTGAGGCAGATTTGTCTGTATCTTTTTTTTTTTTTTGACACTTAGGCAATTAGAATCACATGGGAGTGTCCTCCTATTAAGTAGAAAATTAATGTCTGTCTGAGCAACCTTTCTTAGCCCAGGGTGTCTGGCAGATGTCTTCAGCTTTGCCACTGCCCCATTCTCTTCAGCCTGGCTCCCAAAGGCACCTTCTTCACATCCAGGACCCAGGACCGCAGGATTTTCTCTCCTGACCTGGGCCTCCCTGCCCGGCTGTCAGCCCCTCCTCTAATCCTGGGTGTGGTGTGGTGAAGAATAGGTCCAGGGCCCTGCGAAGGGTGGACATTCATAGGGCTGTGCCTGACCTGCCATATCCCTAAGGCAGTAATAACTGTGCTAATTATGGATTGCAAAGTTGCATTAGGAAGCTGGTGGTGAATGCTGGTAAGGGCATGGACAGTCAGTGTAATAGGAAAATGGACACTTACAACATTGGCCATGACTTTCCCCCTTACACATGGAAGCATTTATTGTTCCCACTAGGTTAAAACGAACACTGTTCTTGTGCTCATGCCCCTCAGTTCTGTTTCTCTTAGTCATTTTGTCCTGCTGCTGTGTAGAAACCATAACCACATTACATTTAGGATGTTGGTTATGGTCACTGACACATCAGATATTTTGTTATAGAAATTAAACTTTTTTTGTGCCATCAGCAAAATCCAGTATATGGCAAATTCCATAGGACAACTGATGCTGTTTCCTCAACAAATAAATTCTAAGGAAAAAAAGAGAAAGACTAAAAGAGACTTAAAATATATATCAACAAACAGTAATGTATAGGTCTTATTTGGGTACTGATTTAAACAAGTTTTTTAAAAACATCATTTATGAGACATTTGGAAATTTGAATACCTTCTGGATATTTAATGATAGCAAGTTATTCATTTTTTTTCAGATGAGATAATGATATGATTATGTTGTTTAAAGACTTCTTATATTTGGAGATTTATACTAAAATATTTGCACATGAAATGATATATTTGGGATTTTCTTCAAAATATAGTATGGAGGGTTGGGCATGGTGGCTCATGCCTGTAATCCCAGCACTTTGGGAGGTCAAGGTGGGAGGATCACTTGAGGCCAGGGGTTTGAGACCCCTGTCTCTACAAAAATAGAAAAATTAGCCAGGCATAGTGGCACACTTCTGTAGTCCCAGTTACTTAGAAGGCTGAGGTAGGAAGATCACTTGAGCTCAGGAGTTTGAGGTTGCAGTGAGCTATGATGATGCCACTTCAGTGTAGCCTGGGAAACAGAGCAAGACCCTATCTCAAAACAAACAAATAAAAATAGTATGAAGAAGGGAGTGCGGGGTGGGAGGTGTCAGAGGGCAAGACTGGCCACGAGTTGATAATTGTTAAAGCTGGATAATGGGTACACGAAGATTCATTAAACCATTCTGTTTTTTAAAACTTACTTTGAATTTGATTTAAACTGTTTCATTAGCCAATAGCCTAAGAGGCAAGATATGAACATTAATTGAAGGCTTGCTATGACACAGGCATATTACATGTATATACACACAACACACTACACAGCACCACACAATAAGCAGGTGGTGGTGTCTTTGATTTACCAATGAGAAAGCTGAGCCTCAGAGTGTAACCAACTTGATCAAGGTCACACGGTTACTTATGGGGACTAGAGCCAGGATTTAAACCCAAGACCATCTGGATTCTTTCTGGTATACATCCTCCCAATTCTATCATAAGGGTGACAATATTGTGGCACAATATTTAATATTAAAGAATCTCTTGGTTCGTTAACAAATACAGTAACTAGTTTCTCAAAATAACCAGAGATGCACCCATTTTGCTGCTGAATTTTTTATACTTTAACCTTGGAAATGTAAAATTAATTTTGTATGGAAAATGTTGCTATTATTTCAAAATATGACTGTTTCATATTCCGGTAGAACTTTCTTTCATTCATCTCATTCCTTATGAGTCAGGCACTGTTCTAGGCTCCTGGCACAGAAACATCAGTGAACAAAACACAAAAATATCGCTGCCCTCATGGAGCTTATTATCTAGCAAAAGGAGAGATAGGGAAAGACCATAAAAAATACACATAATAAATAAGTAAATTATGTGACTAAGTGCCAAGGTTATTAATAAAAAGAAAAGATGGATAGGGTAAGGGAGATTGGGAGTGGGGCTGGGGGAGGGTTGCATTTGAAAATAGGGTAGTCAGGGTAGGCTTCACTGAGAAGGTGAGAGATGGGCAGGAGACGAGGGCATGACTCCTAGGTCAGTCTGAGAGTAAGAGCGCTCCAGCAGAGGGAAAAACCAGCTTATACAAAGGGACAAGGTCCCCAAAATTCATATTAGCCATAGAAATCTACCAGGAATTTTCATTTCTCAGAGGGCATTCACTCATCACACAGGGTTTCTGCATAAGGATTTACAGTTGATCCTTGAGTAGGACCAACCTCCCATGCAGTTGAAAATCTGCATGTAACTTCTGACTCCCCCAAAACTTACCTACTAATAGCCTGATGTTGACTAGAAGCCTTATGGATAACATAAACCGTCGATTAACACATATTTTGTGTATGTGTTATATGCTGTATTCTTACAATAAAGTAAGCTAGAGAAAAGAAAATGTTATCAAGAAAATCATAAGGAAGAGAATATACATTTACTATTTATTAAATGGATCATGATAAAGGTTTTCATCCTCATCATCTTCACATCTAGTAGGCGGAAGAGGAGTTGGTCTTGCTGTCTCAAGGGTGGCAGAGGCAGAAGAAAATCCACACATAAATGGACCTGAAAAGTTCAAACCCGTGTTGTTCAAATGTCAACTGTACAATCATTCAGTAGATGTTATGTAACTCCTACATTTCAACTTCAAATTTCTATTAATTTTCTCAAACGGTATTCAGGTATTTCAGATAATCAAAAGCCAACAAACTTGTCAGAATGTAGGCCTAGCTTATCAGCTAGTGAATATTTTTCTCTGACTCTTTGAATATTAGGAAATTAGAGATTTCTGCCTTTTATAGACTTAAAAGCCATTAATCCAGCATTTGACTAAAGGTAAAGATAGCCATTTTCTTCATGCTCATTTCCTCTATAAGGCAGAGTATTGGGACACTGTAGCCCTCACTGAAGCTAATCAGGAGGCTTGGGGACCTGCCACCACTTCTGGGAGTCACTTAGAAGCTAGTTTAATTGTCTTTTTTTTCCCCAAAATATTACAGGGGTACAAATGTTTTTGGTTACATGGATCGCTTTTGTAATGCTTGAGTCAGGGCAATAAGTGTGCACATCACCCAGGTAGTGTTCACTGTACTGGTTTGGTAGGTTTTCACCCACCTCCCCTCTGCTTGATTTCCACTGAGTTTTACTTCCCTCTGTGCACATGTGTGCTCATCAGTTAGTTCCAATTTAACAGCGAGTACATGTGGTGTTTGTTTTTCCATTCTTTAGATACTTCACCTTAGGATAACGGTCTCCAGCTCCATCCAAATTGATGTAAAAGGCATTAATTCATCCTTCTTCATGGCTGAGTAGTACTCCATGGTATACATATACCACATTTTGTTAATCCACTCATGAATTGATGGGCACTTGGGTTGATTCCACATCTTTGCAATTATGAATTGTGCTGCAATAAACATTCGAGTACAGTGTCTTTTCGATAAAATGACTTTTCCTTTGGGTAGATACCCAGTAGTGGGATTGCTGGATTGAACAGTAGGTCTACTTTTAGTTCTTTGAGGAATCTCTGTAGTGTTTTCCATAGATGTTGTACTAATTTGCAGTCCCACCAACAGTGTATAAGCATTCCTTTCTCTCTGCATCCACGCCAGCCTCTATTGTTTGTGGACTTTTTAATAAAAGCCATTCTAACAGGGGTAAGGTGATATCTCATTGTGGTTTTAATTTGAATTTCCCTAGTGATTAGTGGAGTTAAGTATTTTTTCATATGTTTATCGGCCATTTGTCCATCTTCTTTTGAAAAGAGAAGCTAGTTTAATTGTTCTTAAAACAAGGGTACCCACATGAAGAGTGACTGGTTGAGGCTCCCCAGCTTCTGGCGGTTGCTGTAGACATCACATATCTCTGAGGGAAATAAGGCACACAGCGCACTGAGGTGGAGGAGGGGGCGAGAGGCACAGGTGAGTAGGGCAGGGTGAGAAACAGTGTGGGTGGAGGAAAGGCACCAGGTGCTCCAGCTGGATCTGAATTCCAACCCAGATTCTCCAATTACCTGCTGCAGGGTCTTGACCCTCCAGGAGGTTCAATACCCCTTTCTCTGAAATGGGGGTAACCACAGTTACTTTGGGGGGTTATTGTGAAAACTAAATCAGATAAAGCAAGGGGCACATCATCATCGGCCCTCAGTGCATGGTAGTTATCGCATTTGTATGTATGACTGCTCTGGTCTCCTTCCAAATTCAAACCATTCTGAAACTGTTAAGTGATGCTGAACTAGGGAGGCTTCAGCTTTGGAGAGCGACGCTGGGCAAATCCTCTTGTACACTACCGTGCTGCTCCTCTATGTCAGAGCTATTGCATGTTGGGTCCACGTGGGGGCCCATGAGCATCCCAAGTGGGACTTATGGTTTCCCCCTCTCTGTACCTGGAACACAACCTCCTGACCAGTATTTTATTAATAGACTTCATTTTTTTAAAGAGAAATTTTAGGTTCATAGCAAAATTGAGGGTCAAGTATAGAGTTCTCAGGCCCTCCCTCCCATGAACACGCCCAGCCTCCCCCACCAGCATTTTGTTTTTGTCAATGTAAATAATAAACTATCCCTGTTTTAATTGTTTGAATACAATTAAAAATCAGTGATACAGTAAGTATCGTGTGGTGTTGACATCTAGTAGCCATGTCTATGGAGACATTATAATTCCTTTTATTCTTCCAATTAATTTGTGACCAAATCAGCCCATTCCCGAGGCTTCTGCAAATGCCTGCAGTTGCTCTTCATGCCCTGGAACATGTGCTTTCCTGGATACTTAATGCAATTAGCAGAGGCCTAAGACAACAGAGCCTCTCAGGGAAGCCAATTATTTTTCCGGCAAATCCCTAAGCACATACTGTGTGTTCTGGGCGTGCCAGCGGGGAAGTTACAGACACAGTCCTGCCTGCATTAAGCTTATAGTCTGGGAACGTGGCTTCATTTTGTTATTGCAGGAACCTGTGCTGCAAAGCCTGTTGGGGGAGACGATGGGCTAGACACCCCTTCTGTGGACAGTCCCCCTCCTGGTTCTTATCCTCAGTGCTGCTTTTTTAAATCACTATTATTTCTTTGCAGAAAGAAAAAGTATACATAGACACTAATTTAAGAGAATGCAGATGATCTTCAAATGCTGCAAATTCTGCTTGTCCTGTGTGCCTTTTTCCCTCTCAACCCGTGCAGGCCTTGGCAGCGGGATGGTCTACCTGCCGGCGGTGGTCATGGTGGGGAAGTATTTCCAGAAGAGACGAGCCCTGGCCCAGGGCCTCAGCACCACGGGGACAGGATTTGGAACGTTCCTGATGACCGTGCTGCTAAAGTACCTGTGCGCGGAGTACGGGTGGCGGAACGCGATGTTTATCCAAGGTGCCGTTTCCTTAAACCTGTGTGTTTGTGGGGCGCTCATGAGGCCCCTGTCCCCTCAGAAAGGCGGAAACAACCCAGGAGGGAAAGATCCACGCGTCCTCCCGGAGCTCTCCACTGAGTCCGTGAAGTCAAACGGACAGCCGGGCAGAACAGAAGAGAGGGACGGCAGGCTCGGGAACGGGTACACCCTTGGTGACGTGCAAGCCCAGGAGTGCCCAGATCAGGCCCTGCCCAGGAAGAACATGTGGGCCCTGCGGGTTCTGAAGACCATCAGCCAGCTGACCATGAGGGTCAGGAAGGGCCTCTCGGACTGGTACTCGGGCTATTTTGGGACGGCCTCGCTCTTTACCAATCGAATGTTTGTAGCCTTTATTTTCTGGGCTTTGTTTGCATATAGCAGCTTTGTCATCCCCTTTATTCACCTCCCAGAAATAGTCAATTTGTATAATTTATCGGAGCAGAACGATGTTTTCCCTCTGACTTCAATTATAGCAATAGTCCACATCTTTGGAAAAGTGATCCTGGGCATCGTGGCCGACTTACCTTGCATCAGCATTTGGAATGTCTTCCTGCTGGCCAACTTCACCCTCGTCGTCAGCATTTTTATTCTGCCGCTGATGCACACGTATGCCGGCCTGGCGGTCATCTGTGCACTGATAGGCTTTTCCAGCGGGTATTTCTCCCTAATGCCTGTCGTGACTGAAGACTTGGTTGGCATTGAACACCTGGCCAATGCCTACGGCATCATCATCTGTGCTAATGGCATCTCTGCATTGCTGGGACCACCTTTTGCAGGTAAACTCTCCGAGGTTTGAAGACCTAGCGTGCATGCAGATAGTGAGGGTGTGTTGTCATTAACGTTATAGTGAATATTACATTGAAGTTAGGAACTTTTTTGATCCTTCTCTGCATGCTAAAGCTGCCAAGCTGGTAGACCGCGGAAGCAAAGCAGGTGAGGATGGTGGGATACTGCAGGGCCCCTGCCCGTCTGAAGATCGCAGCCTCTGCCCAGCTCCAGCTGATTTCTGTCACCAAGAAATACTGAGAATTGTTGCCAGATCTTATTGTTATTTTCTCCCCCTAAGCGAAGCTAGAAATTTGGACTCTTAGGCGACACTTTCAGATTTTCAGAACACCTTGTGTTGGTCCAACACGACACATCCGTGGGCTAGATCTAGCCCTGTATTCTCTTCCCATTGCTGCTGTAATAAATTGCCATAAACTTAGTGGCTTAAAACAATGCAGATTTATTATCTTACTGTTCTGGAGGTCAGAAGTCCAAAGTGGGTCCCACTGGGCTAAAGTCAAGGTGTCGGCGGAGCTGCACTCCTTCTGGAGGCTCCGGTGGAACTTGCTTCCTTAACCCTCTCCAGCCTCTGGAGGCTGCCTCGTTCCTTGGCTCATGCACCCGCTTCCTGCATGTTCTAAGCCAGCAGCGCCTCATCTTCGCCTCTTCCTTCCTCCCTGCTTCCTCCTTTCCCCTATAAGGATGTCTGTGGTTACATCCGGCTCACCTGGACAGTCCGGGATCATCTCCTCATCTCGAGATCCTTAACTTGATCACAGCTACAAAGTCCTTTTTGCCATGTTAGGTTACACATCCACAGCATCCAGGGATTAGGACAGGTGCATCCTTGGGGGTGGGGGCATTCTGCCTCCCACAGGCCTAGAGGCCACCAGTTGGCAACATCGAGGGTGAAAACTCTCCCCTGCATTCACTTCAGTTCACCAGAGAATTTGCTTCCTGCAGTGGGTGTACCAGAAGTCATGGGCACTGAGGAGGCTTGTATCTGGGCTGGTACCTCTCTTAACCTGTCATTGTGAAATGGGTTTTGGTTTTGTGGAAAAGCAAATTAGGGTCAGGCAGGTGGACTCAAGCCCCAAGATGCCAGGTACTGGGCAAAGGTGACAAGGTCTATCTTATGTCCAAAAATTGGAAGTTGGAGCCCACATAGGGTGGCAGGGGATGGGGCCAAATGTCAACACAAAGGTGCTCTCTGGAGGTGGCTGTCAGAGAGTGAGCCAGGACCAGTGGTGATTGTCAGCGCTGCTAGAGATTTTGTGCAGTGTTTCAGGATAACTTAATGGAGCCTCACCTGTTCAGATGTTCTCCCTCCCCTCCCCCCCCCCCCCCCACCCCTGCCTGCCTGGCCTCTCCAGGCCTTTTATTCTCACATCCTCTGGTAGGAATACTCTTTCCAGTGGATGGGGGAACTCCATGGTGTAGGACAGAGCCCTCCCTGCCCCTTCCTTCCCAGTCTCTCTTTAAATCCTAATCACCTCCTCTCTTAGGACCCCACTGGCAGAGGGCTGTGCCAACAAACCCATTTTTAAGTACTCATTGAAATTTGAAGTTCAAGAAATCACAGATTTTTGTCTATTCAGCTGACAACTGGCAGCTAGCTGACTAAAGGTTTAAGGCCTCAGGAGTCACTTTAGGAAGCCCCAGATCAGGGTTTCCTCCCGGATCAGGGTGCTCCTGTTGTCTGCAAACAGAGATGCAGATGCAGCATTTTTAGGTAACAGTGAATAACTATAGAAGTGCAGCAAACTATACTGGCAGTTGAAAGAGCTGAAATTGCTCACTGGTCTCATGCAGAATTCTCTATCGGGTAGGGATGCTTTTGGTTATAAGAGAACATCTTGACCACGATAGTTTAAACAGACTTAATTGTGTCACATAACCAGAAATATAGAGCCCAAGCACTGGCTGATAGTGAGACAGTGTCTCAGAGATCCTCTTGGCCTTTTCCTCTTGCTAGTTGCCTCATGACCACACAATGGCGTTGTAGCTCCAGTTATTACACCATCGTTTATCATCGTGTGCTGCTAGGGGCACTCCAAAATCAATGTTTTGACCTGCCTGTCTAGGCCAGCAACATAAAGCGGCTTTTCTTTCTTTGTGTTTGTTGGTTTCTTCTCCTTCCACTGAACTCATGCACCAAGAAATGGTAAACAACATTCATGTGCTACCTGCATTGTGTTTAATTCATTGACTTTTCAGACCGAGCAGCCGACATTGCAATGAGTTGCAAGCCCAGCATTTATACACCAGAGGGTCAGAGTGCCTGGCAATGTGAGTGATTAAAGGACCACATTAAATTCTTGTCAGAAATTTGAAATGGGCTAGAATTTATTACCCAGCTGGGTTTGCGGCGAGGAAAATTACTGTTCACATTACCTGTTCTAAAAAATTCATTCAGAAATAAGTGTGTTTTCCATTTTTCAAAGAGGTTTCTACTGGCATTAAAAAACCTGGTGCAATTTAGTACCATGGTAGATAATCACACATTTTCATTTAGGAGAATAATGTACTGTACAGTCAGAGACAGTAAACAGACATTCAACCATGTCACTTACCAACACAAACTTCTTGATTTAGTTCATTTATAGTATTGCTGGGCATTCAATTCAACTCTTTTAAAGATCTGGCTGACCAAGAATAGACACATTATCTCCTCCAGTCCCATAAAGTCTAACACCTTAACAATAATTTACAATGCTTTTCACCATGAACTGGAAGTACTTAATTAATTAATAGGAAAAACAGCCATTCTCATTTGACAGACTCAAATGAAAAGAGAATGCAATTTAATAGGGAGCCAGGTTTTCCTTGGAAGCTGTTGATTTGAATTGGTGGTTGGGTCAGGGTTGCCAAGGCTTCCAGGTTCTCAGTCAAGGAACTGAGATCAGACTTCGAGGGAGAAGCGGGTGAAGGATGAGTGGGGAAGGCCGCTTGCGGGAAAGGGTTGTGTCGACACATGCTGAGGGTCCAGGCTCCAGGTGAAGTACTGTCTCTCCTGACCTGCTCTGCACCCGACTGGGTTTGAGTTCAAAGTAGAGGAAATATTGAAATAGTCACCAAACGGAGAGGGCTGGATCCAGAGTTATTGATGAATAAGTCCTAAAGGTAGATTGAAGGAAACCTATGGGATTGGTTGAACATAAAACTTAAGACAACTCCCATAAGTTGTACTATATTAAATTGTTTGCAGTTGGGTGTGCTTTTTAAAAAAATTGACATATGAGTTACTTTTGAAGCTCGGAGCATGTGGAGATGCTTTTACTTTTAGAGGAAAGAGGCAAGATTTTTTTAAAAAAATAATGAATTTAAGGCTGTAGCAACACATAATATACTTAACAGACATTTTCTGTTAATATATTCTGCAGAATAAAGATGGGGGTGGGGCGGGGACCCTACGGGGTGGTATTTCTTACTGTCCCCGCCAGAGGGGGGAGCAGTACATGTGCAGATGGAACCAAGAAAAACGCTATTGAAACTCCAAACTCCTGTGTGACTTACACTGGTGAGGAAGCCCAGGGCAGCAGGGAAGAGAGGTAGGCAGGGGCCACATCACAGAGGCCTGGAGCTTATAATCAGCCACCTCAGACAAAAAAGTATATAAATAGTCTGCACTAAAGACAAAATTAATTTTCTAGTTGAGTAGGATTTTGTCCTATTTCTGAGGCTCACTTTAAGCAGCAATAAATAAATAATAGTTCAACTTGTTTCAGCTGTCGGGGTTTGTTACTTGGAGCCATCATTTCTACTCTCAATCACTTGATCATACGAAAAGCAAGGATTCAGCTGTTATAGTGATATGGTCAGCTTTCACACGGGATGAGTGGAACAGGAGAACCTCATTCGTATTTATTGATGTTTTTACATTGCAGATTATAGATAGTGCCATCGTGCACTCTGCATACATCCACCCCACTCTGCGTCACAAGAAAGTGGATGGTTCACTTTGTCATAATTCGCAGCGGTCCCTAGCTGACAATTGGTAACACTGACCAGAAGTTCGGTGCATTTTTGTTCATAAGTCAGTGTCATTCTGATTCGATTTTGAAACTGAATCATCATTTTTAGGTTATGTTTAATCCTTTTTGCCCTTCTTGTTTCAAGCTGTAGATTAAGGAAAGATGACAGAGCATTTTACTGAGCCACTTCTAAAGAGTCTATTTTTTTTCTTTTCTATTTTTATATCACATAACAAATTCAAAAATTTGGTTTACTTTTAAAGTATATCCAGAATTCATTGCTTTAACTTGTTAAAAGAAAAGATTATAGATTTTTTATGCTATTAAGTGTTTTTCTTTATGCATGCCTTGACTGATCCCTGTAAATAGATAATCCAGGCACATTAATTATGCACTAGATACAATAAACAAAGAGACACATACAGACAACCACTAGGAAGTCAGAGGGACTGGTTTCCACCTTGCCTGGTTGCTTTTGTGTGGCTGCTGCTCCGTGGGAGAAGTTTCAGCAACATTTATGCATTCCTTTGCCAGTTAGCTATTTTTTAAAAGAAGAGTGGCCATGGAAGACTATGTTTGGTCATTAAATCATTTCTATTTTCTTTAAGTCTTTGCTAATTAATATACTTACTGTAATGGAAAAAGAGGGTGTTGAAAATTTACATTTTGACCACATATAAAATTCTTGTGTGTAGCTCAGGCCTCTCAGTTCACATAGTTGGTATATGGGAACCATGACAGGTGACCAATTCTTAGAATTATTACTGAAGTGAAAAAAAATCATATTTCATAGTTTCCAAGACATATTTTTCCACATTTTAACATCTTTGAAATTAGAATGCATTTTACAAAGTCCTAAGAAAACACTGTCATATTTGAACTTACAGGGATATTTCTTTCTTCCTGAGACATTAAATAACGGCACATTAATGTCTTAGAATCCATGGGATATAGTGATATTTTACAAGTGTCTAATAAGATTATTATGTGAAAATGTTAGATTATAATTTGAAAAGAGCTGATAATTTAGTCAGCATCTAAGGCTGTAGCACTGGAAATTTACAGTTGTATAAAGTTTTATGTCTATAAATGTGAAATTTATAAAAACTTAGAGATTTTGATTCTTCCTAGAACAGATATTTACCCGCAAATACTTCAGAATGAGTGAAAGTTCAAATGTCTTCAGCTTGGCCTCTTTTGATACACACTATAAATTTCTTCAGAAGAGTTTTGAAGGATTTAGGAAAGATCGGTGTTTGTACTTGTGAAAAAAGATCACTGGATTCACTTTGCACTGCTGGCTTTGTATCTGCCTGGAGTTAACCGTAGGTTCTCCCCATGGGTCAGCCAGGTACTGCCTCCAGGACCTTCAAAAGCTCCTGAGTGGCTTAAAAGATGAATGCACCCATCCCCAGGCACTGGGAACACTGGCTCATATAGCAAATGGCTAAATGAAACATTTTGGCATTAAATGACATGTAAATAAATTCTTTTAGAAATATTTGTAGTAGCAATAAATACCTGCTTTGTGTTCTTGACTTTTATTGTATCAACTACGTCACACTGAATATATTCTTTTTTGTTTTGTAGGGTGGATCTACGACATCACCCAAAAATATGATTTTTCCTTCTATATATGTGGTTTGCTTTACATGGTAGGAATACTCTTTTTACTCATTCAACCGTGTATTCGAATTATAGAACAATCCAGAAGAAAATACATGGATGGTGCACACGTTTAGTGTCATGTAATGTTTCGTGTCAGATTTCATTGTGATACTCATGCCTACCTCACCTGGTTGCTGGGAGGCACCTATGACAGAATGTGGGAAAGCACTTTGTATGGTAACTGGCATTGTCATTTGTAAATGCCATTGTCATGGCCTCATTTGTAAGCAGCACTGCCTCTCTGGGGACAAGCAATGCTAGAAGGTATTAAGGTCTACATATGTTTTAGAGATGACAATGTTCTTCAAAGACAGCCTATTAAATAATGGGTAGAAATGCCCTTATAAAAACTATTCTCTCCTATCCACTGCAACTAGGGTTTTAGATACAGCTTTTAAGGCAAAGACAGGGAATAAAAGCTTTTCAACTCAACTGCTTCTTTGTAAGGTGAAACTGAAGTATCTGTATGCTTCTGGAAAGCTCTCAGATAAATGGGTTTCAAGCACAAGAATATGACTTGATTCCAGAAATTAATTATTACAGGGAGCTATTGATCTAACAATATAAAACAAAGGCAGGCTCTAACAATTAAACATGGGTTTTTTTGTTTGTTTTTTTTGTTGTTGTTTGTTTTGTTTTGTTTTTTGAGATAGGCCTCACTCTATCACCAGGCTAGAGTGCAGTGGTGTCATCATAGCTCACTGCAACCTCAAACTCCTGGGCTCAAGTGATCCTCCTGCCTCAGCCTCCCAAGTAGCTGGGACTACAGGTGCACCACCATGCCTAGCTAATTTTTTGTAAAGATGGGGTCTCGCTCTTGCTCAGGCTAGTCTCGAACTCCTGGCCACAAGCAATCCTCCCATACCTGGGCCTCCCAAAGTGCTAGGATTACAGGTGTGAGCCACAGTGAGTGCCCAGCTGGTTTATATTTTTATAAAAGAATTCTGCAGCTAGGGTGTACGATTTATAAATCTTCCTCTAAGAGAAGGCATTTGACATCAATCCTAATTCAATATTATCCACTTACAAACTGAATCTTGAGACAAAACCTTAACAAATAAATAGTATTAATGATGTCCTTAGCGAAAGCTGTCTTTGAACACACAATCATTGAATCAAGGGCTACAATTCAAGCACTTATATTCATATCCATTGGCTTCTGTCTTAGATTATGAGCATGATCTGGGGCCTCTAACAATTTTTCTGAGTTTCTCCTCCCCCCAAAATATTACATACAACTAATTGCTAATTGACATATAAAGTTGGTGGTTAAATCATTTGTAAAGCATGTTGCTAATCCAAAATATAAGACCATCAAGTAGTGAGGGTAGTAAATGGAATGCCTTTGGTCTAGATGCCACCTGTGCACCGGACATTGGAGGAGTGGTAACAAACAGCCCACCTCCAGTCCCTCTTCTTGTGATATAGATCATTCATTTGCTTGAGCGCAGTTTTAAAAATAGTTCTCTTGACTGATTTCATACAGAAGATAACTGTGATCCATGACATCAAATAATGCCCTTCCATTATCTGAGATGTCTATTTTTCTATGCCAAACATTTTCAGACTGCAGAATTTTCTTCCCAGAATCATTATGAAATTTCTGGCTGCCTTACTTGTTTATACATATTTTAAAACTATTTAAATTTCTACTCACATTTGCCCATGCCCCCCTCCCCCCAAAATCCTTTAGTATCATTGCCAGTGTCTTCGGTCAAATTTATCTAAAGTGAAATACAGCCCATTCTCAGTCATCCTTGGTAATTAGAGGCAGGAATGCTACTAGGAACTGGAATCACAGAATGTTACCCCTAGCCTAATTTTAGCCAGCAGTTTCAGTTATACTCTGTCGAGCACTTCCAAGATGTTAACAAGTGATTCAATGGACAAGTTTCCTTTTTGTTGCATCTCCATTATTTCCTGCTCTAATGTCTAGTGGGAGGGGTTGTGTAATGAAAGGACCACCAAAATAATAAAAGGCAGCTAATGGAAAGAAGATACAAAAGCATAGCTAATATACACACTCGATATTACCTCCAATGGTTCAAAAATTGCATGTAAATTATTATAGATAATAAGTTGCATGTCATATTCCATTTGGTTCAACACAGTGACCTGTTTGTTATCATTACAGCTTTGGCTGCTGTTAAAGAATCCAGCTCTCTATTTTGATAAAGGTAATCTTAAAAGCTGAGGCAATGCTATATATAATATATATTTACCACAAAATTAGGATGATTAGATTGAAAAACATGTTGCTTATTTTAAAACTGACTACATCACTTCATTACTTTTATTTTCTAACAACATCAAATTAACAAGAGGCAGTGTTAAATATTTTGAATGGTGCTATAGCCAATGCATTTGCACGCTCACACTGCTGGCTGTACATCATAAATATGAACTTTTTATCCAATACCCCGGCTCTAATTACATCCAAGTTACACTTCCTCACATTCAGTTTGTACAGTTGTTTGTTGACTTACTATGTTTTTGGAAGTGGTGACTTCTAACAAATCAGTAGAAGTTTCCACATTACAAAAATAGAGTAAACCCTGCTTGCAATATTCATGTTAACAACACAATAATAGAGAATGCTATAAAGAATTACAGCAAATATTTCCTATTTGTCTTATTATTCACAGTTCTTTGAAGATATTTGTTAACTGTATATTTATATCATGTGCTTTATAATTTCCCCTCATATATCCAAGTGATTTTTATTTACATACAGCTAAATAAATTTTGTCATCTTTTAAAATGATCAGTGAGTTTTTATATTATGTAAAATCTCTGTGTTTTTTGGCCTTAAAGGGAACATTCCTAAAATGTAGCTGATGATTGATCATCTGTTTCATTCTTTCCCTTGAAACAGTATTTCTCTAGGTGTGGCCATAGGACAACCTGGAGAGGATCACCTAGGGGGATTGTGAAAAGTACTGAGTCCAAATATTAAATTAAAAATGCACACACCGTTGAATCCAGCAGTTGCATTTCTAAAATGTTTTCCTGCATATGAACACAGACAAACAAACAAAGACCCTTTGCTGTATTGTTTGTTATTAATATATAAAAGACTGGAAATAATTTAAGTGTCCGTCAATAAGGAACTGTTAAATTATGGTGTAACCATACAGTGGAATTTATGCAACTATTTTCTTAATACAGATCTATATGTAGAATTAGGAAACAGTTTTCAAGATATATTTCTAAAGGAAAAAAGCAAGTAGATGGCCAGGTGCAGGGGCACAGTAACTCACACCTGTAATCCCAGCTACTCTCCAGGCTGAGGTGGGAGGATCACTTGAGCCTAGGAGTTTGAGATCAGCCTGGGCAACATAGCAAGATCCTCATCTCTGAAAACTAAAAAAATTTTTAAAAAAGAAAAAAGCAAAATAGAGCAATATGTTTAATATTCTCCCAAAGGAAAAAAAAGGTCATTCATGTATAGGTATGTATATGAATAATATACATGTTATATATATATATATGACATTTCTAGGAAGAAACACAAGAAAACATGAAAAGTGGTTGGCTCCGAGGAAGAAAATTTAGGAACTAGGGTGGGTCTGACTTTTTTTCCTTATGCACCTAAAGCTTTTTCAATTTAAAATTTGTATCCTAATGATGCAGATTCCTGGGCCTACTTAAAACCTAGGAATCTTGGGGAAGGAGGGCCAATAAATCTGCCTTTTAGATAAGCTTATCAGTTGATTCTTATGCACACTAAAATTGGAGACCCACTCTCAACATATTTAAGAGCAAAACATTCCAATGAATTTCCAATATTTAATACTTGTCCTGACTCTCTCTCATTGATTATTTCCTTTTATACAGCATTCTAGTCAATTACTATCTATGGAGCACTCACAGAATATAACATTTTTATTCTACAAGTCAGCTTACTCAATCCTTTTCCAATCAACAAAAAGTAAAATGGCCTTCTATAGGAACAAGGCAGGCTGGTGCAAAGTAGCCTGCGTGCGTGCGTGAGTAAGCTATTACAGCGCACTAAAAGTGATAACAAAGCCAAGGGAAACTGGACTCTGAACCTGTTTAAATGAAACTGTAATTGATCTTATAAAAGAAGCTGAGAAGTTCAATAAAAAGCTTAAAGAACTATCACTAGGAATGACCACTTATAAAAGGAAAGACACAGACCACAAGTGCTGGACTTGCAGTTCTCAAATGCTTGGGTTTTAAGTTCTCTTCACACTCTTAGAAGCCAATGAAGACCCAAAGATGTTTTGCTTATGCAGGCCATATCTGTCAATATTTACCATATTAGAAATCAAAACTGAGAAATTTAAAAAAGATTTATATATTACTTCATTTTAAAACAATAATAATAATATTGAGCTTACAATGTTAATATAAATAACATTTTTATGAAAAGCAACTATATTTTCCAAAAACATTTAGTACGAATAGTGGCATTGTTTTTACATTTTTGCAAATTTCATAAATGCCTGGCTTAACAGAAAACAGCTGGATTCTCATTTATTTCTGCAAATATAAATATGTTTTTGATACCACATCAAGCTTAATTAAGTGGTATTTTTTCTAAATGTTGGTTGCAGTGTGGAATCTGAAACCACATTAATGAACTTTTCATACACTGTTACATTAAGATCCATTGATCTAGCTTATACTCTGAATGAATCTTTTGCCCATTTATGATTTTGTAACATAATGCTTTAGTCATTTGAAAAATATCGGTCCACTGAGTTTTGTAGATCTTCCAAATATTTTCAAATTTTGTACAGCATTTTAAAAATCACGGTTACTATGTGATTAAAAAAAAATCACAGTTATTCCATTTATATGAAATATCCAGAGTAGGCAAATCCACAGAAACAGAAAGTATATTAGTGATTGCTAGAGGCTGGGGGCAGATGGGAATGGAAGTGACTGCAAATGGGTACAGGGTCTCTTTTGGGGGTGATAAAAGTGTTCCGGAACTAGATAAGAGCGATGGTTGCATAACTTTGTGAATATAATATAAAAACCACTGATGTGAATTTTATGGTATATGAATTATATCTCTTTTAAAAATCACCTGTGTTAATATTACCAAATCTCATCAGAAAAGTACTTAAAGTATTTAAAATATTTTAAAATACTTTAAATATTAGAAAGTGGACAAGCTCATAGAGGTTGATGTAAGTTACCCAAAATTCGAATTTCCTTTTGAAAGCTTGAATATTATCATTGGCAACAAATACAGCGGTTGTTTTCCTTGAAGGGATAACCTCATTTCCAGTAATGTTTCTGCCAAGTATAAACATGGTGATTCATGAAAAAAGCAGTAGTTCAGCTTGCAACTCAGTCGTACAACTGCTTTTCTTCAAGACAACCATTATACTTTGGCTGGTGTGCTTTATACTTACTTCCCATTTTGTCACACAGAATATTAAAAAAATACGGACTCAAGGGCAAAGACTTAATAAAAGTTAATAATTTACTGCCTCATCAAGGAGGATATATCCTTAAATGAATCTGGCTATTATTAGACTGCATTGCTGAAGAATACAATGACTACTGTACATTTTGGTGTCATTGCCCTGACTTGTGCCAAAGCATCAGCAGTTTTACTTTACCATCAGTGCAAACATCAACAAGCTTGGTCCAGGATCAACCATAAGAGTAAAGTTATCTGGCACTTTGAAAGTTCCAGCACCACTTGTGCTTGTTTCCAAGTACTCACATAAAAGAAGGTCTTTGATTAGTCGCTGTTGATGCTGGATGAAAATAAGCAAAACAGCAAGTCCAGCCATATCTATTGATTTGGCCATTTGTAAGGCATCAGTACAATTCTGCAGAGAAGATATTAACTCAGCCTTCATGTTTGCTGCTAGATCTTTAATTTGACAAGCTACTACATCATTAGAAAGTGGCACTGTTGTGATTTTCTTTGGCTGACTTTCTGTTCAGCAGGCATTCAGCAATGTCAGCTGTGCAGGCCCTTGTACCTTTCTCGGGGCAATTCAGAACAGTAACTTACCCTGAATGGTACTTCAATGGCTTTTTCATTTCTGGTTTGAAAAGCTGTAAATGATCAATTTTTGGCTTTTAACAAACTCACAGCATCTACATTTAAAGTATTTAATTCCAATTTTCTTTGAACTCTAAATGATCCCTCTCAAAATGATGACACAATTTAATAGGTACCAAAAAGGTAAATTTTTAACATTATAAAGCCAAAGAAAAAATACCTTTTGAGTCATATTAACACTTCTTTTTTTTTTTTTTTTTTGAGACAAAGTCTCCTCTATTATACCCTGGACTAGAGTGCAGTGGCATCATCACAGCTCACTGCATCCTCAAACTCCTGGGCTCAAGCCATCCTCCTGCCTCAGCCTCCAGAGTAGTTTGGACTACAGGTGAGCCCCACTACACCCCGCTAATTTTAAACTTTTTGTAGAGATCAGGTCTCACTATGTTGCCTAGACTGGTCTCAAACTCCTGGCCTCAAGCAATCCTCCGGCCTCAGCCTCCCAAAGTGCTGGGATTATAGGCGTGAGCCATTGCGCCTGGCCTATGCTTCCTTTTGTTAATTGCTTTTCTCTTATGTGAGTTTGAAAACTCTTTACTATGTCAATTTCATCTTTTTCAGCATCTTTAGTCTTAGATGGTGCAGATGTGGGCTAAGAAAGCAGGATTTCTTTTTTTCTTTTTTTTTTTTTGAGACAGAGTCTCACTCTGTTGCCTGGGCTAGAGTGCCATAGTGCCAAGGCAAGTTTTCTATTTTTTAATTTCTTTTTTTTTTATTTCAGCATATTATAGGGATACAAATGCAAATGTTTAGGTTACATATATTGCCTTTGCCCCACCTGAGAGAAAGCAGGATTTCTAATCTTCCTTTTTAAAGCTAATGACCCATCCATAAATATAATAAAAATATAATTTTTTAAACTTTAGAAAATATTAAATTCTAAAATTAGGGGAGCCAGGCACAGTGTTACATGCCTGTAATCCCAGCTATTTGGAAGGCTGAGGTGGGAGGATCACCTGAGCTCAGGAAGTCGAGACCAGCCAGGCAGTATAGAGAGACCCCATTTTGAAATTTTAAAAATTGTTTGTTTTAATTAAAAAAAATCTAAAATTAGAGTTTTGGTAAAGTTTAAAAACTTATAAACTACTTTGAAACATACTTTAAAATATTATTGCAAAATAAGACAACAAAGTATACCTACTCTTGTATTTCCACATAGAACACTTCAGGATATTTATTTATTGGATGATGATGAGGTTGCATAAATGATAGCAGGTATAACAGAGATAACTAGCAAGAGTACAGTAGAAGTACTGAAAACAAACTGAGCCTCTGAAACTCAAAATATTTATTCCCTAAACCTGCTACCTTAGAAAATTCCAGAAAACACAAAAATAGGCAAGCATGCATTCCATTAGTCATCAGAGTGATAACATCGCAGGTCATGTAGCCTCTGGAAAAGTCCACCATTTACTTGTGAAAGAATGAATGAAAAAGGTAAACAATGTCTTAGTATTATCATGAAAATAGTTTTGACCTCACAGACCACCAAAAGGAAATTGGGGACCCCCAAGGGTCCCTGCAGCACACTTTGATAACTGCTGTGCTAGAGGAATCTGAGAGATCGCTGGAAGTTTAAGTGGCTGTGGAGGCTGGGCGGGATTTGGTTAGGGTGTGGCACACCTTCTGGGGGATGGCACAATGACTGGGGCAAGAGGGGAACAGCATGGCTGGACACAGACTCAGAAAACACAGGAGTTTAGGTTCAATGAGTAGTCTGAAGCCAGCAGGATTAGGGATGTGACCGGGCTGAACAGGTAGGTAAAACCTTGACAGACAAGAGAAGAAGCCGTGAAGTTCACATGGATAAGCTTAACCTCTGCAAAGTGGGAGCTCAGGTTGATTGTCAGGTCAGGTGTCTTCGAGGGTCTTGGTCAAAAGAACAGGACGGAGCAGAGAAAACCCTCCACACAGGGGAGCATATCAGAATCTCTAAGGAAGAGGTTTTGAACTCGATCACCCTCCTACTCTTCTACCCCGTCCACTATCACCACCAAGGAAGCTGCATGAGAACCGTGACCTGGTCTGTTTGCCTCCAAGAACAGACACTTAAAATACCACTGGTGAAAGTCCGCTTGAAAGTGGGCCACACTTCTGATGGCGTGCGAAGCAGGAAAGAGCATCACGCAGCGCTGTCCCACACAGCATCCCAGGGGCCTTGGATCCACCAGCGGTGAGTAAAGGAACACGTGCTGCACTTGTAGCATTGGGAACAGTAGGAGAATCCTTCAAAGGTGGAAGAAAAGGAGCAGAGAGGTAGGAAGTAAAGCCAGCTAGTGAAGAACTTTGGATGTTAAGAAAGAATAATGCTGAACGTTTACCGACTGCACTTGTTTGTGGGCAGTATCCCCAGTGCTTAACCCAGTGCCTGGCACAGAGTAACTGATAAATAAACAGTATTTGAAAATTAACAAACAACTGGAGCTGAGAAGGGGATACTGGATCAGAAACTCCTAGTAGCAACTAAGGGAGTAGCTTCAGAAGACTGCTGAGGAAGGAGAAGGAATTGCAGGAAGAGCGGAGGACAGAGTGGAAGCAGTGAGTGGAGATTAATTGTTACAGAAGTTTGAGGGCTCAGAAGGAGAGAAATAGGAGGGCACTGGGGAGGACAGTAGAATGAAGACACTTCTGTCAAGGAGAGAACTGTGTTCTTAAGAAAAGGGAGGAGACTCTGTGAAGAGGAGAGATGGCAGGTATAAGAGAACAAGGAGGTGGGAAGGACCAGGATCCCTGACAGTCGGGAGAGCAGGGACTGGGAATAAGGAAGCTCCTCCCTTCGAGGGCAGGAAGAAAAGGTGGGCCCTGGACAGGGAGGTTTCAAGCAGGAGAGAAGAGAGCTGTGAAGTTCATGCGGAAAATTTTAAACTCCACCAAGTGGGAGGTATGGTTTGAAGATCCACTGGAGAAGCCCAGGAAATAGATGACAAAAGAGTTGTTAAGGCAAGGGAAGGAAGCCAACTGCAGCCAGTGTGGTGTGTCGGTGCCACAGTAGCACACCTGATGTTCTCCAGGGATGCTCTGCAGTCTGACCACCGGTCACGTGGACATGCTGCAGGTTAAAGGAGCCTTCCAGGTGTTGAGGGCTTCGCTAATCCCGGAGTTCAGAGAGGGCAGGTAATCAAGTACAGTCAGCAAGGGGCTACTGGTTGAATGGGAAGAGACAGGTCATAGGAGGCCCAGTTTAGGGCGGAGACCAGATGCACAGAAGCTTGGAAGAAGTGAGCACTGGAAATAAGGCAACTCGGCAAGGTGAGAAGGCCGCCCTCAAGAAGGAAGCGCCCCACACCAGGACGCGCAGATGCGATGCTGCGCAGCAGTGACAGGCCAGGCCGGCCATGTTGGAGTGTGGCATGTGTGCACTGGGGTCTCCAGAGTCGAAATGTTCAGAGAACAGTGAGGTGGGGAGGGAACACTTATGCTGAATTGGAAAGACTAAGAAGAGAAAGCATTTGGCATCTCGGGAGAGGTCACGGTGGAGAGCAGAGATGACTGGCAGTGCAGTGAAGGTGCTGCGGTTGGGCTGCACGGACCTCTAACAGTGAAGGGCAGAGAGGTGGGGGTGAGGGCAGGAGGGAGCAGGGTGAGGGCAGCGCCCCCTTCCTCTTCCATTGTTGGTGAAGTAGAGAGAGGCCAGAGTTCCTTGGGAGGGGCGGGTTTCCAAGTGGTCAAGTGGAGGACAGTAGCAGGAAGAGAGGACTGAGTGGAGTGTTCTCTGGGCAAGCAAATTAGAATGGACTCATATTATGCTCAAGGCCCTTCCCCTTGCAGTTTCCGATGAGACCTGCACAAATCCTATCACCTTTTCAAGTTCTGTTGGTCAAACATCGTGTTGGCTCTGAAAGGGGAGGTGATGTGGCATCTGTGGTTAAGAACACAGACTTAGTAGGTAGAGATTTGAGTCTCAGCTGTATGAAACTGGGAAAATTAACTTGTCCTCTCCGAGAATGATTTAGGTTTTGCAGGCCATATAGAAAACTCTGCCACTCTCATGTGAAAGCAGCCATAGATAATACGTAAACTGTGTTCCAATAAAACTTTATTTACAAAAACAGGAGGCTGGTCAGATTAGATCCATGCCATAGTTTGTGGAAGGCTGAGAGAAATGACAGAAATAACATCACTTACCTTCAAGGGCTGCTGTAAGAATTAAATTGTTTACTACCTGTTCATTGCTTAGCATATAGTAGACAGTAGATAGAACCTGCTGTTATTATTTCTAAGGTTATTACAACTCAGTCTCTGACCACAGATCAATGGCTCTGAGCCTTTCTGAATGGGCAGAGTAGATTTCACAGCTGAAAATAACTTTCCTGGGTGGAAAACTATGTGATAAGCAGGAAACAGAATGTCCTCCTGGCTCCCTGCCCTGATGGGTCCACGCTGCAAGGGCAAACTGATGCTGCCTCAGTGTGCGGATAATCTCATTTTAAAACAAAATAAAGGTGAAGCTAAGATATTAACTTTACTTTGTAAAATGACTTAGTACACATTGTTATGCTCTTAACTGCAGGTGCAATTTTTCTTTAGTGTGGTGGCACTTTGTTCACTTGGTGTTTTTGTCTGTTTTTTGAAAAAATTAATTCCCCAGGTGCAGTGGCTCTGGCCTGTCGTCCCACCTACTTGGGAAGCTGAGGTGGGAGGATCACTTGATCCCAGGAGTTAGAGGCTGCAGTAAGCTATAATCTGGCCACTGCACTCCAGCCTGGGTAACAAAGCAAGACCCCATATATAAAAAAATAATAATAAAATAAAAAAAAATTTAAAAAAATAAATTTTATTGAATACATGTGAGGTTAACAACATGATGTTATGGAATACATATAGATTATAAAATGCTTACCATAGTGAAACAGATGAACAGCCTTTTTTAAGGCTGAATAATATTCCTCCTGTGTGTGTATACATATATATATATACACTACATTTTCTTTATCCATTCATCCTGCAATGGACATTTAGATTGTTTCTATATCTTGGCTAGTCTGAATAATGCGGCAGTGAACATGGGAGTTCAGATATTGTTAGAAGGTATCCCCACCATGCCTGGCTGATTTTTCTATTTTTTGTAGAGAGACAGGGTCTTGGTATATTGCCCAGGCTGGTCTTGAACTACTGGCCTCAAGCAATCTATACACCTAAGCTTCCGAAAGTGATAGGATTACAGCCATGAGCCACCACACCTGGCTTCAATCAAAAAATTTTTAAGAAATTCAACTTCTCTACTAATAAAAGGACCTTTTTTTTTTTTTTTTTTTTGAGACAGAGTCTTGCTCTGTTGCCTGGGCTAAAATGCTGTGGTGTCAGCCTAGATCACAGCAACCTCAGACTCCTGGGTTCAAGTGATCCTCCTGCCTCAGCCTCCCAAGTGTCTGGGACTACAGGCACGTACCACCACAACCAGTTAATTTTTTCTATTTTTAGTAGAGATGTGGTCTCACTCTTGCTCAGGCAGATCTCAAACTCTTGAGCTCAAGCGATCCTCCTGCCTTGGCCTCCCAGAATGCTAGGATTATAGGTATGAGCCACCACTCTATAAAAAAGGAAATTTTTGTAGGTAAATTGTAGAAATGTTTACGTGTTTAAAATGTCTAGTATATTACCTTAACACAAACTGAAGATAAAGGTCATTACACTAAAACTCAGAGCAAAAAACTGTGGTGCACGTTTCATGTTTTTAGTAAGGTTGTTTTATATTATTCTTCAGAGTCTTAGGAGCCAGTTTGAGGTAATAAATGAGGACTGATGGTCACTGTGTACACAAGCAGTTTCCGAAACAATGACAAGGGGTACATAATGCATTGTCCCTACCCCCGCTGCCTGTCCTTCCCCAAATGATAATCTCAGCCTAAGTTCTGGGGCCCACTCAGTGAAATAAAACTTCTTGGATTCAATGTTACTGAGGCTTAATGCACATACTATGCCAACCCATTCAGGCAAAAAGTAGTAACAGAAATTAACATTAAGTAAAATATATTTATTGTTTTAGGTTTATAAATTAAATATTTACATTTGCTATGTTAATACATTGTTATTATAACACTAAATATATAAATCATCAGAAAATATCAGCATTTTACTTTTACGATGACAATGGTAAATGATAACAGAGTACAAACACATTGGACTGCAAAGATGAGAAAGGGCAAGATTATAAAACACTGTGGCGTTTCACTCTGAATGTTACATCGTAAATGAGGCAGAGTTATCCATCCACATGAGAGCTGTTACCAAAGGCAGCGAAAAGACCATCGCTGCCTGGTACCATCCGATGGGATCATCCTGTGGGAACTTACATGGGAAATGGGGTGGGGCAGAGGGGACAATGTTTTAACCACTGAGGACACGAGTGACATACAGGATGTTAGCTTGATGATACTGTTTATATTTTAGCAAAAATAATTATAACCAAGTAATAAGGCACTCAAATTATTAAGGCAAGTAATATTGAAATAATTTAATAATATATATTATTTTAACTATTACTTAACAATAGTCAATATATTAATATCTTATTTTGTTATTTACTTTAGCATCTATGCTAAATGATATATATATTATAGATTACTACATTATGTATTATAATAAATGTTATACTTTTTTATATTTTGTTATTTATATTATATACTACACATAAGTATATATTGTATTAACATGTAAAATATATATTATATGTATATAGATATGTAAAGTATTTTCAAATGGCCATATTTGTGTTCTTATTGATTCATGTTGAATCTTGACTATTATGCACGTCCGTAAGATTTCAGAATCTCAGTTTGTTGATAGAGCACTACACATGAAACTTTAAGCTGCTGACATTTTGCACTGATTTGTTACAAATGAGTTGACGTTATACATTTATGAAGTTATAGTGACATACCAAATTGTGGTCATGTGTGCATACTCACAGTGTTAACCTGTGTTCTGTCACCGAAGACCGGGCCGTGAGTGAAGTCTGGAAGCTCAGGGAGAGACGGGCAGTAGAAGCCATGCAGAGACGTGACCTCCCGCCCTCGGAGCTCCCTGCCCGGCACCTACACAGACAATGAGGCCTGGGTCTCTTGACAGTTAAACTTTGCTCTGTGCTTGGACTAAATCCAGACACACCTCTGACGGACCCCTCATCGGCCAGCAAGCAGATGGCACTTGAATTCACAGATGTCCCTGGAAACTCATGACTGTGGACCTCGAAGAATGAGAAGCAGACAGGGCTAGGCTGAAGTCTCAAATTGGCACTGTGGAGCAAGGTGACCGGGTTTTAAGGGTGGATGGATTAGGGTTAAAATCTGGTGTGATATTAACACAAGTTTAGTTTTTTAAAAAATATCTGTCACTAAGCCATACTGTTGAGCCCTTCTGGAAGGACTTAGGTGGGGAGAAGAGCCAGAGTCCACCACTTCTGCACCATTCGGGAGGGCGTGGTGCATCTGGGGTGTTTCTCTGGCACAGGAGGTATATTGTTTTTCCTGGTAGGAAAGTAGAGGCAGCAGGGAAGAAGACATTATGAGGTTAATAAGGTGGGGTGGAGGTAGAAAGCAACTTTGTTCTGTGACCTAAAAGGAGTCATTAGATTATTTGCCACTATGAGTTAGTTAATTATCTGGGGATATTTAATCATTGCGAAAAAACAAGAAGAAAAGAATTTTAGGTAACCCTTCTCAGTAAGGTAGACCTTTCTCCCCTAAGACTGCATTGTTTTTACCCCTCTGTCATGTTAACAGGATGCAAACTGTACTTATATATTCACTTAGATGGTTGTTCTTTAAAATCCTTAAGAAAAGTGGTAGCTGTCCACATTCTTTGGGGAAAGCAGCATCCCCCTAAGAACTGTGTATGGGTTTATTTTACAATGTGGAGTCTTGGAAAGTTGTACTTTGAACAGAGTCAGAAAGCGAATGCCCGGACTTCTCTAGCCAAGCCCCAGTGCCAGGTCAGAGGTTGTCTACTCGGGGGACAGAGCCTGGCATCTCAGGCCCACAGGGACAGGGCCCCGAATATAGACTTAGCGGAGCAAAGTGGGGAGGCAGCCGCACTCACCCAAGTGCCCTCCGTGGCACCTGCCCCTCACAGTTCCCTGAAGGGACACTCAGCTACCTATGCCATGGATGGGCTCTGATGACACAACCCCAGGAAAGAATTCAAAAGCCCAGTTACCCCTTTGAATCCTTAGATAAAGTGGATATCTGATTTTTAAAAAAACTGTTAATAATCATTTATTGTTTGTTTATACATAGCAGAAGCCACTTTTCTTATGGGTGTCAGGATAGGGCTTCCTGTCTCGCAGCCCTTGCACTTGGGCCACAATTTGAGCTAAGAACGACAGAGACAGGGATTCAAGCGAGGCACTGGGTAGCAGGTTCTGCCGCATTTGTGTGCAAAGCCTCTACGCTTTGCAGATGCCTCCTTGAGTCAGCAAAACCTCTTAGTTCTTAAGAAAAGGAGACAGAAGAGAATCGGACAGGGAAGAGAAACACAGCCATGCCTCAGCTCCCCTGCTAGTAGGAAAACGTCCTAAAGTTGCTTCTCTCTCTGGCTTCCGTATTTTTGTTTCTGCTTGCGGAGCTGCCGCTGGAGCTGGAGCTTGTTGGTGAAGAACATCTGCCTCCAGCCCATGTCCGCTGCCAGGGCCCTCATGTCAGGAGTGATGGTGTCACAGGCCAACGCGACTATCTGCTCCCACAGTTTATCAGACACGCACAGCTGTGGGTGGAAAAAGCCAGAGGTGGTGACAGCACACAGGCGTCACGTAAGAGCCCTTCACTTATTCAGTCACTATCGGTCTCCCGCTGCCTTGTGAGACACAGTGAGAAACGCTACGTGTGCACGAAGGTGTGCCAGACACAGGTCCTGCCTCAAGAAACCTCCTCTTTGAGGAAAAAGGCTAGGGCACAGATTATCTAAGTGCACATGTATCTAAAGGAAAAAGCAATATTTGATCAATGGAATAAGCCAAGTTTTGATCTCATTTAAAATGCCAAATATAGGACAGTTACAGATAATATGGCTTTGTATACAACATTATGTCATTGATTTCCAGTTATCCACATAACAGAGGCTAACAATGGTGTAGTCAACCAATCATCCACCTAGGGCTACATAAGTTTCTTGGGGCAGGAACATTGCTAATTCACACTATTTGCATTCATTTTAAACCCTTGGTTAAGCCAGTTCTGGGCTTATACGGCTGACAGCTTCGTTAACTGCGAGCTACTCGGTGGCAAATTGCATCAAATGAACAAAGCGGCCCTCAGAGACTGCCAGCCAGCACATCTAAAATCCACCATTCCTGGTGCCAGGATCCCATCCACAAGTTTTGCTCTGAGTTCTCTACATACATGATGCTATACCAAGCACCAGAGTAGACTACAAGATTCTGTCTTTTCCTTGAGCCCAAATGGCACGTGGCAAGTGAGCCACTCTCCAGAAGTAACCTTCCACTAGATGTTCATCTGTGGCCTCAGGGGCTTTAATCAAGCGCCACAAGGTTAAGGACAGGCAACACCTTCTAGCCCAGTGTATCTGCACAAGACTATTGTGCCCTCCCTCCAAGTTCAAAGCTGCCAAAATTCAGCTTCCATTTACCCAAGGTTTCTTAATATTACTATTTCAGTATTAATTATGGCAACTATTCTCATTAGTCTCCTGCTACTAAACACTATCAGAATGGAGATTTCCTGACCTCTTACCTAACATGACCCCAGATCCTTCCTGAAGTTAAAGTATTAGTTATATTTATTTAGTATCTCTGACTTAGTGATAGCCTTGGATTTGGGTGTATACAAGAATGTGAACATTTAAAGATGCTTGGATATTTGGCCTTACAGAGTGGTAACCCTCGGTGATACAGAAATATGCCTTAAGAAGTCCTTGGTGATGGACACTTCCCGGCTCCATCCTTCCAATGCCACATGTGCATCTGAAGAACTTAATCACCAACCTGATTTTCCCATGTATCTCTTCTATTCAGTGGTTGTCACATGTGAAAATACACAAGTGGAGAGAGCTAGGCATGGCAGAGGGACAGTAAGTGGCCCACGGTTCCTCTGTACTAGTGATACCAGAGCACACTAGCCCTCTCTGACATGCCCCTTTGTAGGAACCCCCACAAGTCGCCTGGGTAACTGACTTCTCTTACAAGGAGACCAAGAAAGGCAGGAAGCTGATCAACCTTTCAAAGATCAATAATGGTGGGAAGTAAGATTATCTATAGATAATGATCAGTGCAGATTACCTGACTATGAATAATAGAGTTAACCTTATTACTGATATAATAAAAATTAGGTTGAACTTATTTTCAACATTTAAAATTCTCTTTTGGGGGCAACTCTGCCACTTAAATAGGAAAAGCAGACAAGCAGGGTAAAAATCTCTCAGATTCCACAATACTGAATCCAGTTGTGCTCTATTTACAGAGAGGTCAGGATTCTGGGGACCTGAATGTCTAGAAATATAGGCACATAGTGACAAAGAGGAAAAAGCACTCAAATGGCTAAAAGAGCTGTCAGGAACAAATGTGCTTAAATCCACACACTTCATTCTGTAGGAAAGGGCTTGACTCATGGTCTAGTTATTCTTCCTTTCCTTAGAATTTGTTTTAGATTCGTGTACAGCTTTTAGCCTTTAGCAGTTTAGCCACAGCAAATTAGAAGGGTGGTTGATACTATCAGAGGCAGAATACTGAAAGCAGAGAAGAATGACAGGTGAGAAATGAATGGTAAGAGAAAAATAGAAAAGAGAAATATAAACTAAAATCACTGCAGTTTGGGGCCATGTAGTGTGAGGGTAAGCTGCCTCAGTTTTCAATAGCCTATTCATTCATCCATCCAACCTGTATGAACTGCCTATTGTATTGGACAGGGCTCTCGGTTTCAGATCGCGGAGTATATTCTAGGCAGTTTAAGCACAAAGAGATTCAGCCTAGGTAATTGGTAGCTCACAGAATATCTAGCAAATCCAGAGGGAAGAGTTCAGTGTTATACAGCCAGATTGAAAAACAAAACAGAGACTCTTCCAGTGGAAATCTCACTGCTTCTCACAGCACCGATGATGGATGCAGCAATGCCCTGAACCAGACACTAGGCCCTCCCAGATGCCTCTAGCACTGTGCCTGCCACAAGAGCTGGTTTCTATACACGTGCAGGCTGCCTCACCTGGCTCACGCCTTCCTTCCTGGATTCTTGCAGGGAGGTCTACTTGACAGAGCCTAGGCTACAGCCAACATGCCAGTCGCAAAGGCATTTGGAAGTTTACTTGGGAGAAGGGTGTGTTTGGATGAGAACATCCAGAAGATCAGCTCAAGGAGGATGCTGTGGTCTGACTTGCTCAACACCCATTTCAACTCCCTCATGCTCGATGGAGTTGCCTTTGTGAACTGCATAGGTTAGAAAGCTGAAACTACATTTCCCAGATGCCTTTGCAACTGGCATGTTGGATGTCAAGAAGAGAACTAAAAACTGGTGTATTTTGCAACATGATACACAATAGCAACCTTGATAAGAGCAATTTCAGTGGCATAGTGGGGATGAATGAGTCCAAGACAGAAAAATAGAAGAGGAAGTAGATGAAGCAAGTATAGAAGACTCTTTGGGGGAATTATGCTTTAAGAGCAGAAGGGGGAATAGAGTCAAGGCAATTTGTTTTAAAAACTATGTTTCTGTGCTGATGAAGATGACCCAGTAGAGGGAATAAAATCAATGATGCAGGATAGAAAGGGGACAACCACATGAGCATGGTTGTTGAATAGATGAGAGGAGTTGAAATCTGGAAGCGGAGGTTTGACCACGTATAATAATAAGGAGAATTTATCAACTGTAATAACAAGTAAAGCAGAGTCAATGGGTAGAGGTTTGACCACGTATAATAACAAGGAGAATTTATCAACTGTAATAAGTAAAGCAGAGTCAATGGGTAGAGGTGTGAGGCACTGATAAGCCTGACAGAGGAACAATGAGGCAATTCTCTTATGATTGCTTCTAATTTCTCAGTGAAATAAGAAGCCACAATATCAATTAAGAGTGAAGAAAAAGGAGGGGCCCGGCATGATGGCTCACGCCTGTAATCTCAGCAACTTGGAAGGCTGAGGTGGGAGGATTGCTTGAGGCCAAGAGTTGAAGACCAGCCTGAGCAACAGAGTGAGACCCCATCTCTAGGAAATTTTTTTTTTTAAATTAGCTGTCATGGTGGCTGATGCCTGTAGTCCCAGCTACTCACAAGGCTGAGCCAGGAGGACCACTTGAACCCAGGAGTCTGTGGCTGTGGTGAGCTGTGACGGTGCCCCTGCACTCCAGCCTGGGTCACAGAGTGAGACCCAGTCTCAGAAGAAAAAAAAAAAAAAAGAAAAAGAAAAGAAAAGTAAAAAGAGGATGTCAGAGACTTTAGGAGAGAGAAGAGGGTGTACAATAGACACCTTGGAGGGTACACACCTTGTGGCAGACAAAGTAGTGCTCACCGAATATTCCATCTGTTCTCCCACATTTCCCTGCCCCTTGCACATAGGAGGGGCTATGTAATTAGTTCTGGCCAAACAACTGCAGGTAGGAGTGGTGCATCAAAGTCACTTGATGAACTTGAAAATGGTGCATAAACCTCAAACTGTCTCTTTCAGACAGTACAGTTACAAGATGGTGGAGTCTTTAGTAGCCTGAGCCCCTGAGAGACTTCGTGAAGCACAGCAGAGCCACCCATCAACCTCCAAAGGGTATCAACTGTGACTGAAAAAATAGCTGTTATCGTGTGAAGCCACTGGAGTTTTAGGATTGTTTGTAATCCCAAATCACAATCTATAACTTAGTCTATGCTGACATAGTTATTGTGGAAAGCTTTTGAATTTTTCTTATATATTTGATATATAGTATCTAATTACAATTTAAGAATGACTGAAAACTTTGCCTCTTTCACAAGACGATGAATGGGTCCTTCTTATAGTGAAACTCATTCAAAATGGAATCACCTTTATATTATAAACTAGTATAGCTTCAAGCTATCTCTGACATTACCCTTTCTGTTAGTTTTAATCTATGGTTGTAAACTTGGTCATTGGAAAAGACTCACAGACAAATATTTAAAAGATACATGAAAAAGAAATCTAAGTGATCACAATTACATGCAAATATATCAGTCTTAGACCACAATATTTGAGGTAACATAACAGCAAGGATAATGAAGACTTTGAAATACCCTAAACCAAAAAATCTGACCTCTGTCTTGAGGGGGTAAGGACCCCATTCCTGCCTTGCTGCTCATGGATGCTTCCATGTGGCCAGAGAAGACAATACTTTTAAAGCAATGGCCTGTCATTGTGATACCCACCTGCTGTAGTTCCTGTCTACTGAGGGGAAAAAACACATTCCCATACTTAACTCCTTATAAGAGATAGAACTTTTTTTTTATATTCTTCAGATACCAAAGTAGACAAGTGAACTGGCAAACATACTTGATTGAAATCCTGTCCTTGCCACTTAATAGTTATGTAATCCTGGAGATACTAGTTAATTTCTCTGAGCCTGTCTCCACATCTAATCTTGTGTTTGGTCAGCTGAGGTACAAAATAAAGTGATGTAAGAACATCAGCCGTGGAATAAGACAGCCCAGGCTCAGTGCGAGGCCCCACTGCTCACTGTCTGTGTACTAAGCCTCCATTTCCTCCTCTATAAAATCAGGACAAGACACTCTCTACCCAGCTCATGAGCCTGTTGTAAGGATTATGTTGGATTATGTATGTTCCGTGCTTAGCACATAGTAGATATTCAATAAATAACCATATGGAAATGATAATAAACTTTTTGTGCTGTGAGGATTAGGGATGACATACGTAAAGTACCTAGGACATATGTAACTAACGAGCAGGAAAGAGACAGAAGAGCATGCCACTTTACCCATTTCTCAGAAGAGTATAAAGAAAGGCCCTGTAGGCAGTAAACTACAGGATGCACAGTTCAGCTGCCATGATTGGGAGTCTTGCGAGGCCAGGAAAGACCCTCAATTCACAGGATGGAAAAATCAGAAGTCAAATCCAAATCCAAATATCAAGGAACATATATTTGTGGACAATGAATAATGTGACTGATTAATTCATGTTCACAGAGTTTAAGGCCAGAGGAAACGTACTTTCTCTTTTCCAATTAGTCATTTAGATGAATTTAAAGATCTGAATTTATCCATGTATGCAGACATTTCTTCAGAACCTGTATTTGCCAGGCATGGGGAATACCAGCAGAATATTGAAGAAGACAGATTCACAATTAAAGAATTACAATGTGCTCTGTGTTGATGATGGAAAGAAACAAAAAAGCCCAAATGTGAGATGAATTAAAAAAAAAATCTTGTATCAATTACAATTCTGACCATCCTTTCAAAGAGAGTTCTGGAATGTTCTATCCCTCCAGATCCTAGAAACTAAACTGAAGAGAACTATACCCACCCACACTGTCTTAGGGCATAGTGTGGTCAGACGTTCTGCTGACAACAGCGGGAGGCGAGGACAGCAGAGCCTTTACTCATCCAAGCCTGTGGGTGTGGGCACGGGATGGACAGCGCCACGTCTAAGGGTCAAAGCACTGAGCGTTTCAGAGACCATGCTGGGTGGCAGGTCCCTGAATGCCCCTATGAGGAAACCTCCCTTGTCTTTGGGATGGAGGCCTGAGCTGCTACCAAACCCCACCCCACAACACACACATGTTCAAAGGAGCTGGGCTCTGGGCCTGTTTCTGCCCTGGACACAGTCCTGCTCTGCCTGTTGCCACCACCATCTCTGCCTGTGCTTCCCAAGCTGCCACCCCACCTGAGCACCAGGGGTTAGACACCCCTGCCCAGCATTCAACAGCCATCTGAAGGTGAGCTGAGCATGCCCTGATTGCTGTGTCCCTATAACTGACCATCACTGCAGCCTACCTGGCCCACACTCAGCCTCCCACTTCCCCCGTACCCACAATCCCAAACAGCTGAGCCTGCACTAAGGCTGACCCTGGCCTGGCCCTGCCACTGCCTTGCTTTGCTCCAAGCATCCTGACTTCCTCCTGAGGAGGAAGGAACATATAAGTGTCATCTCTACTTCATTACACCACTACATTCACTTTTGAACAGAAAGCAGCCAGCACTCTTTACTTTTGTACTTCATGCTCTTGTAAAAGTACTCTAGGTGGGCGCAGTGGTGCTGTAGTCCCAGCTACTGGGAGACTGATGTGAGAGGATCGCTTGAGACCAGAAGTTCAAGACTAGCCTGGGCAACACAGCCAGACCCTAATTATTAAAAAAAAAAAAAAATTAAAAAATAATTTAAAGCATAAAAGTACTCTAATAATAGAAAAGAATGAATTACAAATAGAAATGAATAGTATAACAAAGCATAACTGCTTAAGATCCTTTCTGTATAAACGTCAAAGCAATAGCTATTATATTCCCATAATGAAGGTTATTGTTCAACAGCAACACTGAATCATATGATATCTACAGCCCCTAAAACATTTTGATGTTAAGCAGGTCATTCATTATCTTATCCCACCTTCAACAGTCCTTCAAAATTTAGTTTCTCTCCTCAGATCACAACATATTCTAAATATAAACAACAAAGGAAAACTCTTAGAAAATGTCCTAATATCAAAAAACAGATCATCTGAACAGCCTTTAAAAGATCCGAATTCTAGCACTAATGTAGCTTACTATCCTGTTACTAGCACAATACATTTTAGGATATCAGTGTGTATTGTATAATGGAAATTATGGGAGAAAACTACAAGATTTGGGGGGAAAGGAAAGAATTTTCAGGAGCTAAGACTTCCACTTACGAGTCATCATGTTTTATACTGAAAATATTTAGTTTTGTTTTATATTATAAATTGGCCTACAAACTACCCTCATCTATGACTCCCAGACCCTGGGGCTCTTTTGCTTAGTGGTTGCCAGGTTGCAAAACGCAAGGTACCCATCCTATGGTTCCAGCTATGTGGATGCAAAGCACAACTAAGCAGGGATTTAGCTCCCCCTAGTGGTAGTGTATAATTTAACACACATAAACCGTCAGAAGTTGAAAGGAATTCTAGGGCTTATCTATGAATAGTTAAAACCATATATGTCTGTTCACCTTCAAGTCTCCAGCGCCTAACACTGTGTCTAGCCCCCAGCACGAGTGCAGTGATTACTCCCTGACTGCACACAGCCCTTCGGTGTACAGTCTATCACATGGTCCAGTAGACAGGCACCTGAGGGAACCTCAGTTCTGCCCCTCACTGGCTATAGGACCTTGGGCAGATCAGTTCATCTTGCTGATTCTTAGCTTTCTTATTAATAAAATAGTAGTAGTATCTACATCTTGAGATTTCTGTGATAACTAAGTGAAATAATATAGAGTGCCGAGTGGAATGCCAGACATATAGTAAATGCTCAGTAAATGTAGTTATAACCTATTTCCCCAGAGTACACACTTACTTCCTTTTTTATCCAGACTCATGGGGGCATACATTACTGTCCCTGCATACTACCTATATCTTGCATAATTCAATATATTTATTTGATTATTTACTTATTGTTTTGTTTTGTTTTGTTTTTTGTTTTTGAGACACAGCCTTGCTCTGTTGCCCAGGTTGGAGTGCAGTGGCATGATTCTAGCTCCCTGCAGCCCCAAACTCCTGGGCTCAAGTGATCCTCCTGTCTCAGCCTCCTAAGTAGCTAGGACTATAGGTGCGCACCACCAGGCCTGGCTAATTTTTTTATTTTTGTAGAGGAGAGATCTCACTATGTTGTCCAAGCTGGTCTTGAACTCCTGGCCTCAAGTGATCTTCCCACCTCAGCTTCCCAAAGTGCTGGGATTACAGGCATGTTGCCTTATTCTCTCATACCACCATGCTTCTGCCTGAGCTGGTTCTCAACTTGGAAAGCCCTTTGACCTAGACCACCAGTCAAACTCCTGTTTTCCCCTCAAAATCCAGATAAAGTAACCCACTTCTGTGAAGCCAGGCAGAGAAAATCCCTTTGCACTGTCTGTTCCTTGCACACATCCCTTGTTGAACAGATCACACTATATTATTTGTATCTGGATGGATCTCTACTACTATTAGACTGTAAGTTCCTTGAGGACAGAAAAAATATCTTTTCATCTTTGCTGCTTGTGTGCCGGGGATAGTGTCCATCACAAAGTTAGCACTCAACAAATGAGTGTTGAAATAAATGCAAATAATAAACCACTGCTATATTTTAAAAAATTGAAAAAGTGCATGGAGAATTCTATACAGATACAATATAATCAACTGTTACCTTTGCAAATCTGCGTGATGTTTGAGAAAGCCTGGCAATATCTTCAAGATCCAGATAAGATATGATTCTCAGGAGTAAATCGTCTGAGAGCCGTTCAAGGAAGTCAAATTTACCTTCACACAAATTGAAGACATAGTCTACTATTCTTGCACCAAATATTATGGCAATTTGAACTGTAATTCAAAGAAACCAACAAACCAACATGGTTATCATGTGCAGTCACATAAAAACTATAATAATAATAATCAGTGGGACACAAGCGTTGAGACACCTTTTCCCCTGAGAGTGATGTTAAATTATGCTAAGTCATGCCTACTTCCCCCAAGCTGACTTTGGACACACACGTTTGAGGCATTTGTTTTCAACTGCTGTCCCTGCTCTGAGATGAGAATCTTTCACGGACACTCACTGTTTAGCACAGTGGTTTCTGCACCCCTTGATTGCACCAGCACCAAACTCCCGCCTATACCACCGGCTTAACTAGTCTCTGCGTGACCCGCACAGCCTCCCTGACTGGGCAGCTACATGGATGAAAAAGATGCAGGTCTGCGCGGTTTTTCTTCCCTCTCCACGCTCCACTGGGCTGAAACACACCGTCTCCTAGTTTTAGTTGATTTTCGTTCTCTTATTTCTACATGCTGTTCTCTACTAAACTTCCTTCCTTTCTCTTTACCTTCTTTCATCCCTATCTTCATACAATAGAAAAAACAAAGAGAGGCAAGGAGAAAAACAGATGACTATTTCATAAAAATTATTTTAACTTGTACCTACTCTTTTTCATACCTTTCACTTATTTCCAAATTAGGAAATAGTTCATAAAGAATCAGCTGTTATAATATAATGATCTACCTCACCATTTTCGATGTAGGAAAAAAACAGGATTTTCCCCTCCAGCTCTCTGAATAAACAAGAAATGGAAACATGCTTGGAAAGATAGATGTTTAAATTTAAACAGTGGTTAAATCTGATGACTTTTGTTTTCTTCCTGTTGTTTATCTGTATTTTCTGATCTTTCTACAATAAACCCATATGACCAATGTAATTTTTTAAAGTCTTGGAAGGGCTACCTCCTTTTAAGAGAGAGGAAAACAGGGCGATGGTGAGGTATGCTTGTGAATTCCGGTGGTCCCAAAACTGGGGGCTTTCTTGGTTTCTCACTTTTTCCCTTCTGACTCTGAAAGCACCACTATGGAGCCCTTCCAGAAACTGCTCTTAGAAGACAGAGAAAATGGAAATTAGAAAATATTTTAAACTGGCACGGTGCCTCGCACCTGTAATCCCAGCACTTTGTGAGGCTGACGCAGGAAGATCACTTGAAGCCAGGAGTTTGAGAGCAGCCTGGGCAACATAGTGAGAGTTCACCTTTGTCCTATTCTCTAAGAGTCCTCTTAAATAAATCATACAACATATTTATTGAGGCATATGTACCAGGCATTGTTCTAGATGGGTATTGAAGATCCATCAGTAAGCAAAGCAAAATCCCTACCATAATGGAGTGTACATTCTAGTGATGGAGACAACAATAAACAAATAAATAAGTAAATATATGTTATATCATAAGGTGATGAATGTTCTGGGAGAGATGGTATTCTAGGGTAAGGGAGGAGGTTGTTATTTGCTACCTAGTGGTCAAGGAAGCACTCTCTACTAAGGCAGTTTCAGCAGAGACCTGAATGAGGAGCAAACCATGGTGACATCCTGGGAAAATACATTCTAAACAGTGGGCATAGTGAGTGCAAAGGCCCTGAGGTGGAAATTTATGCTGTTTCTTGCACAAGTATGCTTGGTTTGTGCAAGAAACTGCAGGAAGGCCAGAGTGCCTGGAGGAAATAGAGGAGGCAAGAGGGGAAAGTGGCTGAAGATTGCACTCTACATGAGCCAGGAAGCCACTGGAGGTGTTGGAGCAGAGAGAGAACATGACCTGATATACGTTTTGGAAGGCTGATTCTGGCTGCTGTGCTGAGAACAAAGTATGGCAAGGGTGAAAGAGTAAAACCAGTGAGGGGACTACTTCAACAATCTGGGAGAGAGGTTACTGTTAGTTACCCATTGCTGAATAGTAAGTTATCCCAAAATTTACTGGCTTAAGCCACAAACCCTTGTTATTTTATTTTACCATTTTTGAGGTTCAGGAATCTGGGAGTGGCTTAGCTGGGTGGTGCTGGCTCAGGGTCTCTCCCGAGGTTGCAGTCAAGACATTGGCTGGGACTGTAGCAGCTGGGTCTTCAATGAGGCTGGAGGATCTGCTTCCAATAAAGCTCATGCACATGGCTGCTGGCTGAAGCCCTCAGTTCCTTGCCACATGGGCCTCTCCACAGGGATGCTTGAGTGTCCTCAAGCTGTGGCATCTGGCTTCCCCCAAAACATGTGACGAGAGAGGGAGAAAGAGAGAGAGAGAGAGAAAGAGAGAGAGAGAGAAAGAGACAGACAGGGAGAGAGAGGCAGAGAGGTGCCAAGACAGAGGTTGCAGTATCCTTTATAACCTAGTCTCAAAAGTGGTATACCATCACTTCTGCTGAATTCTATTGGTCACACAGACTGACCTAGGTGTCTAGGTACCATGTGGGAGGGCACTGCACGAGCGTGTGAACACTGGGAGGTGGGCCCCATTGGGAGTCATCATGGAGACTGCCTACCAGAGTTTAGAGTCTGGTTTTGTTGAATGGTTGGATCTAACATGTGAGAGAAAGAAACAAAGGATAACTTCAGAATTTTGCCCTTTTTCTTGGGGAGGAGGCACAAGATTGGGAGCTATTTTTGCACATGCTAAGAGTCTATTAGATACTCCAGTGGACATGTCAGATAAATATCTGAGTGTGGAGTTTAGGGGCAAGTTCATATTAGATACTAGTTTGAGACTTGCCCATTTACGGGGTACATTTAAAGCCAGAGACTGGATCTGATCTCCCAGGGCATATGAGGGGTGTCTGGAAAGTATCCAGCCATTGTTAATACCATGTTTCATATTACATGGCTGGATACTTTCCATACTGCCCTGGAAAGTATAGACAGGCAAGAGAAGAGGCACAAGAGCTAAACGCTGGGTCCCAACATTTCAATTTGGAGGGATGAGGAGGAGCCAGCAAAAGAGACTAAGGAGCCAGTGAAGCAGACAAAAAGCCAAGAGCAAGGTGCCCTTTGGAAGCCACAGGAGAAAATGTCACCCCTGAGCTAAATGCTACTGAGAGGCCAAGGCATCAAGAGTGACATGGGCCCATCCTCTGCCAGGACTGCCACCAGGTGACCTGGATTTCTACAGACTGTTGTCAGGGTATGGGATACCAGCTGGAGAGGGCCTTTGCATGAGAAAACCTTCTGGGAGATCTTAGGAATATGACAAAGAGGAGACGGGAAAAAATAAATCCAGTCGGCCCGGTGCATGGCTCACACCTGTAATCCTGGCACTCTGGGAGGCCAAGGCAGGAGGATCGCTTGAGCTCAGGAGTTCGAGACCAGCGTGAACAAGAGCGAGACCCCATCTCTACTAAAAATAGAAAGAAATTATCTGGCCAACTAAAAATATAACTATAAAAAATTAGCCGGGCATGGTGGTGCATGCCTGTAGTCCCAGCTACTTGGGAGGCTGAGGCAGGAGGATTGCTTGAGCCCAGGAGTTTGAGGTTGCTGTGAGCTAGGCTGACGCCACGGCACTCTAGCCTGGGCAACAGAGTGAGACTCTGTCTCAAAAAAAAAAAAAAAGAAATAAAAATAAATAAATAAATAAATCCAGTCAAACGTCATATACTTAGCCGCGACAGCAAACAATGATTAAGAGCTACTTCAGTATCAGGCAAAGTTCTAAATTCCATTCATGTATCAGGTCACTGAATGCTCACCAGGACCACACAGAGTAACACCACCCCCAGATGAGGATAAGGAAATGGACTCACAGAGGCCATGAGCAACCAACTGTGGTCACACAGGTGGCCAGTGGCAGCACAGAGATTCGAACCCTGGCCAGCTGATCCCTGAGCCCCACTCTGTGCCACCGAGTCTTCCTCCCTCGCTCTGGTGAGAGAGGACTTTCTGAAGGATTCTCTAAGAGGGAGGACAGAGACTAACAACAGCTGTTTAGACTTTTCCCCTCTGAGACACAGGGGTCTTTGAACTTGCTAGGCTGATTTAATTTGGTATCACAGTGCCGCTCCTGGCGGGAAGCCACTAGGCAGTCCTGAGACTACAGCTCTTAAAACTGCCTTTTAAAAAGACTGGTTGGTTCCATTTCTTTCAAGATACCAAAGAAAAAAAAAATTAAAAGATTAAAAAGCCTGGCTGGGTACACCCCTTAACTTAATCCCTCAACTCTCCTGCTATCATGCTGTGGGGCGGGAGGGAGCAGCAGGGAGGCAGGCCGGCACTCAGACTCACGACATGCCCGCTTTATTGCCTGTTTTCTTCCAGGGTCAGGAAACCTGCAAGTGGTTATGTGGTTATCTTGACACTAACGTGGAACCACCACCCCACCCCCCATCTTACCAGAGCAGGAGGGTTGAAGGCACCCGGAACAGGTAAGCCAGTGCTCAGAAGGCAGAGGCTGGCCTTGGCCTCCAATCTCTCTGGCCCAAATCCCCATCTCCAGGTTTTTGTGGACGTCAATCAGAAAATCACATAATCAATCAGTCAGTGAACATGCAGCACTCACTATCGACATATAGCTCTGGGGTAGGTACTGCATTGGTTAGAAAATAAATGGATCCCAACGTGAAAATGAAATCTGTTTTATAGAAGTTTATAGGTATCTGTGTAGGAACATGTGTGTTCCACAATTAAAGAAGGCATGACTGGACTGATTTATATTCAATCAAAAGTGAACAGTCTTTCTCCAACATGGTTCTTATTAAGCCAATAATGAAGTTTACAAATACTTGCTGTAAAGGAGTTAATAATATTGCTCCATTATGGTACACTCTTAAAAGGCAATCAATCCAGACTTTAACTATTTAAGGAAGCAAAAAAACCAAAGCCTTCTCTCTCGTAAAAAAAAAATCACTTACTATATAATGTTAAGTAATAGACTGTTTGTTTAAGAGTGTTGATTATCCGGCTGGGCTCATGTCTGTAATCCCACACTGTGGGAGGCTAAGGCAGGAGGAACTATTTATTTTATTTTATTTTTTTGAGACAGTCTCGCTCTGTTGCCTGGGCTAGAGTGCCGTGGCATCAGCCTAGCTCACAGCAACCTCAAACTCCCGGGCTCAAGCAATCCTTCTGCCTCAGCCTCCTGAGTAGCTGGGACTACAGGCATGCACCACCATGCCCAGCTAATTTTTTCTATATGTTTTTAGTTGTCCAGCTAATTTCTTTCTATTTTTAGTAGAGACGAGGTCTCGTTCTTGCTCAGGTTGGTCTTGAACTCCTGAGCTCAAAGGATCCACCCGCTTTGGCCTCCCAGAGTGCTAGGATTACAGACATGAGTCACCGTGCCTGGCCAGCAGGAGGCACTCTTGAGACCAGCCTGAGCAAGAGTGATTCTCCGTCTCTACAAAAGATAGAAACATTAGCTGGGGATAGTGGTGTGGACCCATAGTCCCCGCTATTTAGGAGGCTGAGGTGGGAGGATCACTTTTTGAGCTTAGGAGTTTGAGGTTGCAGTGAGCTATGGTCTCACCACTGCACTCCAGCCTGGGTGACAGAGTGAGACCCTATCTCAAAAAAAAAAAAAAAAAAAAAACAAAACCCCACAAAAAAACCAAAAAAAGAATGTTGGTTATCAAAGATCCTCTCAGAGTTTGCCTTCTAAATAAGATAGATATACTTAAATTTTTAAGTTTCAATGCTTAGTCCTGGCAATGTCAATACTTAGCTGTAAAATCCTGGAAGATTACATCTGTTCTGAATCCATTTGTAAAACAGGGGTAATATTTATTTCACAAGGATATTGTAACAATAAAATGAGATCATGTATGTGAAAGTACTTGATATTAATATAGATAACATTGTTAACTATGACTAGTAAGAATCTGTAAGGTGTCTTCTAGTTTTAAATTTTTATTATTAAGGAATACTTATTAAAGAGCTTAGTTGTAGAGAGTCCCTTCAGAGACATATACTCAAGTAGTTTAAGATGAAATGACATAACAACTGGGATTTGCTTCAAAATAATCCAGTGCAAACAGTGAGTTCACATGCAGGTTTTGGCCACGTTTTGAGTATTGTTGAAGCTGAATCATGAGTCTGCAGGGAGCAGAGGCTCCTGCCCCCCTAAGGTTCGTTGAAAAATCACTGACATGAGGCAGATTGATTAATAGGTGGAAAAAGACACAAATTTATTTAACATGTGTACAGGGGAACCCTCAGGATGGATTCAACTTTTCAGTGAGGTACAGAGGCATGTAAAGAATGGAAGCAATAAAACCGGTTTTACGGAAGGAAAAAGGAAGAGGCTGACAGCTAGCAAAGGTGGCCTTGTTATGTAAATGAAAGCTTAAGGCAGCAACCCTCAGACAGAATAGATGGTAAATGTTTCTTTTCAGACCTTTAAAGGTGTAAGGCTCTCAGTGAATCTTTTCTAGATTGGGGTAGGAAAGACCTGGCTGCTTCTCTACCGAAGCAAATTCCACCCCCGCCCTCCAAGAGACAGCTTTGCAGCATTACTTCTGTGAGACTCTAGGGCAGCCCTCTCAAAATGTGTCAAAGAAATATATTTTGGGGTAAAATATTTCTAATTTCCTTCAAGTACACAGGAGTTTATTAAAAATCATTCTGTCTACTTTTTATGTTTAAAATTTTCATATTGACAAGTGTTAAAATAAATAATTGGTAAGCCATTGGGCTAAATTCTTCAGTGCCCTGACTTCCTATGTAAGCAAACCCAGTCTCAACTCAGAATGGATGGATGGTGGTAGCTTAGGCAAATGAAACTTAGGCTTACCCAATCAGAAACTGCCAACTAACTTCTAACTAGAGACTTTACCAGTCGGAAACCTCCAGCTAACCTCTAACTAGGCACTTTCCACTTTAACCAATCAAATATTTTCTTTGTCTTGCTTCCTAAAATACCTTATAAAAGTTTCCCCCTCCAGTGCCCCTCAGTGGAGCACAAACCACTTGTAGTTTGGCACTGCCCAATTGATGAATATTACAGCAAAAAATTATATTTACTTGACTTCATTAATGGAATCCACATGTTAACCTGGAATCTTTAACACTTGATTTTTTTTTTTTTTTGAGAATGAGTCTCACTCTGTTTCCCTGAGTAGAGTGCCGTGGCGTCAGCCTAGCTCACCGCAACCTCAAACTCCTGGGCTCAAGCAATCCTACTGCCACAGCCTCCCGAGTAGCTGGGACTATAGGCATGCGCCACCATGCCCGGCTACTTTTTCTATTTTTAATAGAGATGGGGTCTCATTCTTGCTGAGGGCTGGTCTTGAACTCCTGAGCTTGAGGGATCCTCCCACTTCAGTCTCCCAGAATGCTAGAATTCCAGGTGTGGGCCACACCTGGCCTAACACTTGATTTTTTAAAAAAGAAATTTTAGGATACGTTAATAATTTTGTTTTGTAAGAATCTAATATTCTATATCCAAGTACATAATTACATATCAATATTTCAGATGATGATATATTTGAAACTTCTCTGACAAAAATCTATCACTAATTAAAGAGAACTTAACAACAAGTATGAAAAATGTTCCTTTCCTTACCTTGAAGATGTGAATTCTCTAGGAAGTCTTCATGAGTTTCTTTTATTTCTCCAGGTTTTGTTGATCGATACTCACTCCTCAGAGAGATCTTCCACCATCTAAAGATGACCTATATTGAATAGAGGGTTATATGAATTTAAACTGATTTCAATACCAACAGCTATGTTAAGTTTGGGGTTCTGAAAAATCACTGTCATATGCACATAGGCTATGTATCCAACATCAGCTATAACTTTGCAATCTGGCATCACATCAAATTAGAAGCAAGCTCTGGGCATCAAAGAAAGTTTTCCTTAGAGATTAGAGTCACAAAACCATAGTGCTGAAAGGAATCTTAAAAATCTATCAGGCTGCTGGCATGGTGGCTCAAGCCTGTATGTAGTCCTAGCCACTCAGGCGGAGGCAGAAGGATTGCTTGAGCCCAGGAGTGTGAGACCAGCCTGGGGAACACAGGGAGACTACCATCTCAAAAAAAAAAACCAAAAAACCTATGAGGTCAATTGATGGTAAAATGACCCAGAGCCAAATGGTTATCTGTTTCTTGAAGATATCTGAGAACAGACATTCCATGATTTGGGGAGCCAATTCCAAAGTAATTGCTTGGCTCTCTTTCCTTTCCTATAGGGCAGACAAAATGTGTGAACAGTTGGTGGCTGTATTACCCTGAATATGCCCATTTGTGCCTCACCTCAGAAGCTAAGTAAGGCTAAGCACGGTGGTTCACACCTGTAATCCTAGCGCTCTGGGAGGCCGAAGCGGGTGGATCCTTTGAGCTCAGGAGATCCAGACCAGCCTGAGCAAGAGTGAGACCCCGTCTCCACTAAAAATAGAAAGAAATTAGCTGGACAACTAAAAATATATAGAAAAATTTAGCCGGGCATGGTGGTGTTACAAACCGAGCGGCACACGGAGAGTCGGAGAATGAAGGTTTATTCGCCGGTGAGCTCAGAGGGGTCTCGCCACCAAATTCTGAGCCCTGTCTACCCAATTTTTCCCACTTTTATTAAGTTGGGGTGATCCAAGTGGTGGGGTCTCAGGTGACTAATGCCCACCAGGAAAGAGGTTAGGTTAGTTGCTGCACCAGGTAATAGGTTTAGTGTTATGCTGATGTGCCAGGTAATAGGTTAGTGTTATGCTGATGTTCCAGGTAATAGGTTAGTATTATGCTGATGTGCCAGGTGTTAGGTTAGTATTATGTTAATGCGAGTCTTCCCTGAGGGGTGGGGGTCTCAGGTGGCTGCTGTGCTAAGTAATAGATGGGGGTTTTCCTTATCAGTGGCCCATGCCTGTAGTCCCAGCTACTCGGGAGGCTGAGGCAGACGGATCGCTTGAGCCCAGGAGTTCGAGGTTGCTGTGAGCTAGGCTGATGCCACAGCACTCTGGCCTGGGCAACATAGTGAGACTCTGTCTCAAAAAAAAAAGGAGCTAAGTAAGGACAGGCCTGGGTACTACTGGGATGGGAGACTGCTTGGGAATACTGGGTGCTGTAGGTTTAGTTTAAAAGAAAGAAAAGATGAGTGGGTAATTTTCTCACAGAGAGCGATAGTACACGGCCAGGGAAAGCACCATTATATTTTGTTTGACACATGAAAGAGTGTCATTACACAGGACACTTCTTGGTAATGGATCTGCTGATAGCAAACCTTATTTCCATGGTTATGGACTGCACGTAAGTACTGTGTTGATTTCATGGCAGTGTCAACTACTGGGCCTGATGAGAAACCCGTTGAAATGTACCCAGCTTATGATATGTTTTTAAATCTGTAATGGAGCTGGGTAGTTAAATGAGATGATAAAATTTCCACTAACTTGAGAAACAGACCAAATTATTTCTACACTTGGATGAGGGCTAGGAGGAGAAAGATGGGAAACATAGTCACATTGGGGGTTAAAGCTTCAACATAAGAATTTGGGGGTGGGAGGGAAAAAATTCAGTCCCTAACAGAGGGATATCTGTTGTGAGGGGTAGAAAGAGCATACATTTTGAAGGAAGACAGGCCTGTACAATTTAATCTCTCTGCACTTCAATTTTCCTTTCTATTAAATATTATTTAATATTAACATTTTTAGAAATAATATTTCTTCTCTATTGAATAAAGATGCCAGGACGTCTGACTCTAATGCCCATATTCTTTGCACCACCTAATCTAGGACTTTTAGGACTAACTGGAAAGTCAGAAATTATTTAGTCCATCTCCCATGACTCATCTTGCAGGTGAGCAAAAAGTTTCAGAGAGGCTAGAGTAGAAGTGTTCCCTTCTCCTTCCCCACAACCTTACTCCCAGATGTTGTATTACAATGAAAGGAAAACTCAGATCGAATTCTGCCACAAAAAAGACATTTACTATACGAGGCAGGCACCATAAAAGTCCAAAACCTCTTGCTGGATGCTCAGCATCCACTTTGGCACTCTGTGGCACCCTGCCCAGGAAAGTTTCCCTCTGAGATAAGTGCTCCTATATTATTTTTTTTTCCAGTAATATTGTATCATTATTTTATTGTATGACTCTTTGTGATAAGCCACTTACAACACTTGTGGAACAAGGAAGAAAAATAACATGGGAAGACAGACAGCAAGTTGAACAAAATATAAAAGTCATCATTGGATATAAGAATTGGCCAAAACTATGTGGATTGGGTAGTTCAAGGATCTTAATTTCTTCTTTTTTTTTGTGCTTTTATTTATTTATTTATTTATTTATTTATTTATTTATTTATTTATTTATTTATTTATTTTTTAGTTCAGCATATTATGCAGGTACAAATGTTTAGGTTACATATATTGCCTTTGCCCCACCCAAGTCAGAGCTTCAAGCATGTCCATCCCCCAGATGGTGCGCACCACACCCATTAGGTGTGTATATACCCATCCCCTCCTCCTGTCTCTCATTTGCTTGATACCCAATGAATGTTATTAGTATATGTGCACTTAAGTGTTGATCAGTTAATACCAATTTGATGATGAGTACATGTGGTGCTTGTTTTTCCATTCTTGTGATACTTCACTCAGTAGAATGGGCTCTAGCTCTATCCAGAATAATACAAGAGGTGCTAGATCACCATTGTTTTTTGTGGCTGGGTAGAACTCCATGATATACATATATCACATTTTATTAATCCATTCATGTATTGATGGGCACTTGGGTTGACTTTACATCTTTGCAATTGTGAATTGTGCTGCTATAAACATTCGAGTGCAGATGTCTTATTTCTAGAATGTCTTTTGTTCTTTTGGGTAGATGCCCAATAATGGGATTGCTGGATCAAATGGTAGTTCTACTTGTAGCTCTTTGAGGTATCTCATATTACTTTCCACAGAAGTTGTACTAGTTTGCAGTCCCACCAGCAGTGTATGAGTGCTCCTATCTCTCCACATCCACGCCAAAATTTATTGTTTTGGGACTTTTTGATAATGGCCATTCTCACTGAAGATAAGTGATATCTCATTGTGGTTTTGATTTGCATTTCCCTGATGATTAGAGATGTTGAGCATTTTTTCATATGTTTCTTGGCCATTAGTCTATCTTCTTTTGAAAAGTTTCTGTTCATGTCCTTTGCCCACTTTTTGATAGGGTTGTTTGATTTTTTATTGCTGATTTTCCTGAGTTCTATATAGATTCTAGTTATCAGCCCTTTATTGGATGTGTAACATGCGAATATTTTCTCCCATTCTGTAGGTTAAGTGTCTCTGTATTATGATGACATAATCAGCCACCCTTCTAGCCAGATCAAGCAACAAAATCCTTGGTTAAGTGGGGGATTCCAGAGCAAACAGAGCTCTAGCCCAGGGTGCTACTCCAAAATACTATGCTGCCCAGCTTACTTCGTAACTGGTTCGAAAACAGGCAGAGATGCTTGTACAATCTTGTCAGCCTCATATCTTGCACACCATTCATTTCATCAACAAAAATTATTTCCAACATTCCTTATACTAATTAACCCTCCGGTACTGATTTAGAAGGCAGTATTTGCAGTGCTTGTCACAGTGGCCTCAAGAGGGCCAATCCCAACAGCATGGATTCAAGCTAACTCAGACTTACAAACAGATAAGCTTCCTAGTGGCTCCTCTGAGGTATTTAAAGTAAATTACTGAGAATAAAACACTTGCCTAAGGAAACCTAGCTAGCTAGGACCAGAATCCCAGCCTCCCCACGGCTAACTCAGAGTTCCTTCCGAGGCACCAAGCTTTCTTTACACAACCTTCATATTATATAATACATTAGAACACCTCTACAGAGCAGCACACGGAAAACTAATATTCAGAATCACAACTTAGCCCCAAGACTCAATTATGTTCCATATACTGCACTTATTAAAGCAGAATAATAGGTATTTTCTAACACTTAGTTTCTCTCAGATTGGTAAACTTTTCTAAAGTGATAAAACCCTATATTGGTGAGGACAAGCAAAAATTGGAGCCCTTAAAAATCACTGAGAGGAGCGTAAACTGGTTTGGCAATACCTATCAGAAACCTTAAAACATCCACACCCTTTGACCCGGATGCTCCACTTGCAAGAATTTATTCTAAGGAATTTATTGGAGATGTATACAACATGTCTTTGTAAGGATGGCTGTCATAGATGAATTATGATAATGAAAAATCAGAATCAACTCAAGAGTTCGATATTTGGGACTTGTTAAATAATTATGGCACATTAGATGATGCAGAGAATACTCTGTAGCCCATAAAATAATTTGTGGAAAAATAATAACATAGAACAATATTAATGATCATTTGGTAAAAGGCTCAAAAGTATATGCACCACTGATCCAAATATTGAAAGGAAAGTATTTCTATATACATGAGGAAGGAGCATCAGCATGGCAGTAAATGGAACTGTTTCATAGGACAGATGACAGATGCAACTTGAAGTGATTTGAACTAAGATGTGTCACCCAAATATTTGTAAATTGGGTGTTATCTATTAAGGTACTAGCTTATTTTAAGTCATACATACACATAAAGTTATCTTTATGTATTTCATGTTGATTTTGAAAATCCTAAAATCTATGAATTCTGCTTTCCACATCTTGGTTCTTCTGTGAAGGTTTTGTTAATGAATATGCCTGCAGGAAAAGCCACAGAGGAGCTTCTCACCATTTTTGTAAGACTGTTTAGATGTGGATAGATCCCTAGGCTTTCCCTTACTCTTCCACAGCTTCCTGATTCTCATAACCACCTATGAGCAGTGGATGACTGTGTCTGTATGGATGAAGAATCCACCATGGATGAGTTAGGTAACTTGCACTAGCTCCTCTTTTCCAGGTAGCAGCTGACTTTGCCAAGTCTAGTGCCCATTCATTGCTTCATACCCTCTCAGGAAGGGTAGGCTGTCATTCTCCTTATAGGATACATGTCATTATTTGGTAGCCTAATAGAAATCATGTAACCAGTGACAGAATTCTTTAAAAAGTTTGTATTTAGCATATTTTTAAGAATTCTGGCTGAGCATGGTGGCTCACTCCTCTAAACCCAGCACTTTGGGAGGCCGAGGAGAGAGGATTGCTTGAGGCCAGGAGTTCCAGACCAGCCTCGGCAACATAACAAGGCCCTGTCTCTACAAAAATAAAAAACTTAAGCCTGATGTGTTGGTGCATGCCTGTAGTCCCAGCTATCAGGAGGCTGAGGCAGGATCACTTGAGCCCAGGAGTTCAGGGCTGCAGTGAGCAATGATCATACCATTGCCCTCTAGCTTGGGTGACAAAGTGAGACCCTGTCTCAAAAAAAAAAAAAAAAAAAAAAATTGAGCTTACTTTTAAGAGAGATCTAAGAGATCTAAGCTTTCTCATTAATCCCCCTGGTACCACTTTTGCATAAATGTTGGAGGCAGGATGATGAAGCGTGGTCATTCACCTCATGAAGGACCCAAAGTGTGAAGTCCTATTCCCCGCTGGAACAGCAACTCCCAGGCACCTCTCCAGGAGGGACTGGACAAAAGCTGGGCCAGTGGGCACCTCAGCATTTGAGAAGGTTTGGAAAACGCGTACCCTCCCCCCACTCCTAGGCCCAAGACTGTGATACTCCCTCCACTGCTCCTCAGCTGAAATGTCCTGTTACTAGGACAAAGAATCTGGAGTAAAACAGGTCTGGGTTTAAACCCTGGTATCTGTCATTTACTTTGGGCGAATTACTTAATCTCTTTGACTTTAGTTTCCTCATCTAAAATAGAAATGACAGTGATGCTCACTCACTGCAGTTTGGAGGGGTGACATGAGAGAACGTAACATCCAAGTGCCCAGCACAGAGCCAGACACAGAGTGTGCCCCCCAGAGGCAGGTCCTTCCCTGCTCCTTCCTCCCTTTCCCTCTTGTTCACTTACTGGTCAGTCCTTCATATCTACAATAACAAACTCAACCCCAAATACCAACAGATCGGACCATATCTTTTTTCTGATCAACTATCTAACAATATTCGATCATACTTATACTTCATTCAGGCCTATTTTCCTAATTGCATTCTTCAAAGATATTTATTTCAGCTTTTCACTCAGAGACCTAGTATTTGATTTTCTAATCATCAGTAATCGTTAAGAATTGCATACTCTTGCTATAACTATGTGTCCAACAGCATAACTGGGAAGAGTCATCTATGTATTCAGTTAATAAAGAAAGTCACTTATGAAGGAACAGAGCGACATAACAGATATCACATACTAAAAGGGGCATCCTGTATCTTTCTAAGTATTTGTCCAGAAAACAGGTTTGTAATGACTGTGTATTGTGTGGTCTCTGCTTTCCCTTGCAGACCATTGTTATTCTACAAGATCAAATTTCTCCCTGTTCTGGAAATCATACATAATTAGGGGATTTCACAGAGTGAGGCTGAGATATATTGTGTCATGGAGAGTTTATGAAATTAGATCTTTGACTAGGTGAAGAAGGATTTTGTTATCTGAACAGTCTACTGAGAAATGGAAAACTCAAGAATAAACTGCATGTAATTTTACCTTTTAACATTACTCAAAAGTTCACAAAGCACTGGCATTCCAAAAGTTAGAAAGATGTTATTTTCTTAAACTGAATTATAAAGATAATTTATTTTATTTCATGGCATATTCAAAGTATGAACAATTATGATATGGTTTTAGTGAAAATTTATAACATCAAATATGTGTTCTTCTATATACCTACGTTTGGTTCAATTTGCCTAAATACAGCAACACTTAGATTTTCAGCTATGGAAAATTTACCCTGGAATGGGGAGCTGAGCACGATGGCTCACACCTATAATCCCAGCTACTGGGGAGGATGAGGCAGGAGGATTGTTTGAGTCCAGGAGTAGCAGTGAACTATGATCAGTGTCACTGCACTTCAGGCTGGGCAACATAGTGAGACCTCATCTCTTAAAAAAAAATTATCCTGAATGGTAATAATTTTATACATCAGAAATAAAAGCAACAATATTAATAATGGGAAATGGGAAAGATGAGGCTGAGGGTGAAATGAAATTAAAATAAACTGAAATTTGTAGGATGGGAAGGCTGATTATATTGAAATGTTTCTTCCCTTTGATAATTCAGAAATTATCTGTGTTATCCTGTGGTAAAGAAAAAATAAAAAAAAATAATAATTCAGAAACGAAGCTGCCCTTGGAGAGTCATTAGGAATCTATGGCAGATGTTGTTTCCCAGCCAGCATGCATTTGTCCACCTGCCCTTCCTAGAAAAGCCTGTATTTGTCCAGTTCCAGCGTCCTCTCATTTGTGTATAGTTTCTGCTCAGAGCATAGGCCTCATTGGCAGCTCCAGGAAGCAAGACCTGATCGGTCCAAGCCATTTTTGGTAGTTTCTTTCCTTGTCAGTGATTGGCATGGGAATAAGCATGTGATAAAGTTTTAGCCAATGAAACAGCAGCAGAAGTCTGCAGGAGCTCTGGAAAAGATGTTATCACTTATAAAAAGAAACTAGAAAAACACAGTTCCTTTTTGGGCACTGTCTCTTTTTGTGCTTTGATGTGTTTGCTGAAGTTGCTGCAGCCATTTTGGACTATGAGTGGAGCCATCCTGAGGTAATGACAGTCACGTGATAAAGACAGAACCAAGAGTTATGGAGAAGAGGAGCCAGAGCACAGTCACTGTGTTGGAAACTCTTTTTCTACTGACTTCAGTTTATGTGAAATAGCAGCGTATTTCATCAGGTCTAAGATGCCATCCACTGTATGCCACAGCATTACTCTATATGCCATGTAGGAAAAAAAACTGCCAGGGAAATTAAGACACAATGGTTTTTTTTATCACTTATTTCATACTATTGAAAAGCTCTTTTATTCTTCATTAAACATGTATTTATTAAATTATTTTTAGCAATTATATTAATTCATTATTTTATAAATTATAGTAAAACAATATATCTTAATAATATATTAATATTACCCTTGCATATACCTAAGAAAGGAAAATATAAGTGGAATAAATAGATGAAAGTATTCCCAAAACTTCTCTATATTCAGTCTGAGCCTTCTAAGTCACATCACGAATGAGAGTTTTCAGTCTTTCACACGGAATATTGTCCTCTGTGATGTCAAGAGCATTGAGGATAACAGTAATAAGGTATTAGACAAGGGGTGGGGGACCTGTGGCCTTAAGGCCACATGTGGCCTTCCAGATCTTTAAGTACAGCCTTTTGACTGAATCCAAATTTTACAAAACAAATCCTTTTATTTTTATTAATACATTTTGTTTGTCTTTTATATTTTTGCTTTATTTTTAAAATGAACATTTTTAAAATACCAAAGAATAAAATAAGTTTAGGCCGGGCACGATGGCTCATGCCTGTAATCCTAGCACTCCAGGAGGCCGAGGTGGGAGGATCGCTCGAGGTCAGGAGTTTGAGACCAGCCTGAGCAAGAGCGAGACCCTGTCTCTACTAAAAAATAGAAAGAAATGATCTAGACAGCTAAAAATACATAGAGAAAAAAAAATTAGCCAGGCATGGTGGCACATGCCTGTAGTCCCAGCTACTCGGGAGACTGAGGCAGAAGGATTGCTTAAGCCCAAGAGTTTGAGGTTGCTGTGAGCTAGGCTGACGCCACGGCAATCCAGCCTGGGCAACAGAGCGAGACTCTGTCTGAAAAAATAAATAAATAAATAAAAATAAAAGAATAAAGTAAGTTTAAGCAAAATAATCCTCCCAGATTGACTGTCATAATTAGAATATTAGTAACCCATAAGGGCTAAATTGACACTGTGCTCATGATTTAGTTTAACTTCTGCCTGACTGGCACCACTACTGCACGAGGCTGGTTGGTGAGAATTTATGGGGGTCAAGTACACCAGTCTGTTATCAGCTTTTGACAACAGTGCACTGTGTTTCTGTTTGAAGTGCAATTTGTGAATAGCTGCACAGCTTGACAGTATTTTTTAATCCTGTCTGCTTAATAGCCCATCATGTCAAAGAAGACCAAGAGAATGCTGAAGGAAGAAAACAGATTTTTTAATGAGGATTGGGAATTGCAATATTTTCTTGTTTCTGCTAAAGATAAGATGATTTGCTTGCTTTGTGATACTGCAATATCAACAATAAAGAAATTCAATGCTCATCAATATTATAACACTCATAAGGACGACAAATATTTTAAATTAGAGGGAGAGGTACAAAAGGTTGTACTGCAGAAATTAAAAGATGAAAAGCAAAAGCAAAGACAATTCTTTCAAACAGTAATAAAGAACTGGAAATAATGCCACTAAAGCAACTTAGAAAGTAGCTTATATACTCAGGCAAAAAGGGAAGCCATTCAGTGATGTAGAAATTTTGAAAGAATACATTGTTGAAGCTGTAGGATGCTTAGACCCCAAGAGCATTTCAAAGTACCAACAACTGCCTCTTTCAAGGAGAACCGTCACTGATTGGCAGCATGAATTAGATTTCAATTTAACAGAATAACTTCATGCAATACTTCAAAAGGAAAATATATATTATTCAATCGCTTTGGATGAATCAACTGATACTACTGACTCATTGTAGGTTTTATACTTCATTCAGGTCATTAATAGGAGATTTACTTTGCTACAGAGAGTTATTTGCTTCGGGTACTCTGCAAACAGAACACAGGGAATAGATATCTTCAACAACTTTCAAGATAAATGACATGAAGCTGGACTGAATTTGGTAAATTTAGTGAGTGGATGTACAGATGGTGTGCCTTCCATGACAGGAAAACATGAAGGGTTTATTTCACAGATAAAAAAAAGTATTAACAGATCCAGATGCTCTCATTTCTTTTCACTGTATCTTCCATCAACAATATCTCTTGTGCTAAAGGTAATATTTTAAGTGACACTTTGCAACAAGTTATAAGTAGTGTTAACTATATTCCTGCAAATGCAACATGGCATTGTCAGTTTCCTAACATGCTCAAGTTGAAGGATGAGGTATTTGGTATGGATCTGTGGTGTGGATTTGCCGCATCTTTCTAGTGTGTTGGCTATCACAGGGACAGGTGTGAGCCAAAATTTTATCTCTGTGAGAACAGATAGTTAAATTTTATGAAGAATAGAATCAGCAATGTGAATTATTGAAAGAAGATTTCTATAGGAATACAGCATTTCTGTGTGATATCATGTCAAATCAAAACAACTTGAATATTTCTTTGCAAGGTAAAACTAAGTCTATATAGGATATATGGCAAAAAATCCAAGCATTTCAAGAAAAGCTATATATTTTTCAAAACACTTCTCCAAAAGGAAATTTTGGATGAACACTTTCCCCATTTAGCAAAGGTCACTGATGAGCAGGATGATATATGTGAATCATTTGAAGAACACGCAGCTGTTATAGACCTATTTATTGGAGGATACAATAAAAGGTTCACTGACATTGAGAATCATGACATCATAGTCAAATTAGCATTTCAGCCTCACCTAGTTGATGTCACCAAAGCACTTAAAGAACTACAGATGGAACTGATTGAGCTCTCAGTAGATGACATTTTAAAGTCATGTTTGATGCAAAGAAAGATCCAATTGAAATATGGAAAAATGCAATAGAATACCCACGCCTTTGGGAACATGCCCGTAAAATGCTTTCTTGCTTTTCAATCACTTATTGCTGCAAATCTACATTCTCCTACCTAACCCAAATCAAGATGTCCTTAAGGTCACAGATGACTGGTGCCCATCTAGAGGATCAACTGAAACTGCGGGCCTCCATGCTGCACCAGATATTCAAATGCATTCCAACAAAAAGCAGACACAACAAAGTCATTAAAAGGTTAGTTAACTTTAAAAATTAACCACTGCTTTTCATTTTTTGAAATTATTAACTACATAGTACTTAGATTTTTATAAAATAATATACATTTTCAAGTATATCTAATTGAAGTTTCTTGAATGTGGCCTTATTTGATTACAGCTAAATTAATGCGGCCTTTCAATATGAAAAGTTTCCCCACCCTGTACTAGACTTTCAAGCTGGCTCTGCAGTTTCGTAGAGCTAGCCTCCTTTTGATTTCTATTTTGGGAATGCTGTAAACATGTCAGATTCACCCTATTCCTTCCCACAACGATTTACATCCTAGATTAAAAGCGTGTTCATGGTGGGTGTGGGATAAAAACTTAGCTATTGGGTATAATGAACAGTATTCTGGTGATGTGCACACCAAAAGCCCTGACTTAAGCATTAGACAAGATATCCATATAATAAAAACACTTGTACCTCCTTAATTAATATTTTGAAATTTAAAAAAAGTGTGCTCTCTAGCTTCTGAATTTTCTTCCAAACTGCTGCTTTGATGCTTGCGCTTCTGAGTTGTTTCCAGTTTCTGGCTATTACAAATAAAGTTTCTATAAACACATGTGTACAGGTTTTTGTATGAATATGTATAAGTCTACTTTTCTTTGGGATAAATGCCCAGGAGTGCAATTGCTGGGTTATATGATATTAATAGTTGCATGTTTTGTTTTGTAAAGACACTGCCAAAATGTTGGCACTTAAAATAGTAATGAGCATTTTACATTCCCATCAGCAATATACCAGTGATTCAGTTTCTCTGCATCCTCAGCAGCATTTGGTGTTGTCACTCTTTTTTGTTTTAGCCATTCTGATAGGTGAGTAGTGATATCTTATTGTGGTTTTAATTGTTGAACATCTTTTCATGTGTTTATTTGCCATTCGTATATCCTTTTCAGTGAAATGTCTCTTAATGTCTTTTGCCCATTTCCTAACTAGATTGTTTGCTTATACATTCTAAATACTAATCCTTTGTCAGATATGTGGTTTGCAAATATTTTCTCCCATTCCATTCCATCTCTTAGCAGGGTCTTCACAAAGCAAAAGCTTTTAACTTTGATGAAGTCCAATTTATCAATATTTGTAGATCATGCTTTCAGTGTCAAGTCTAAGAACTAGTCCTAGATCCTGAAGATTTTCTTCCATTTTTTTTCCCTAAAAGTTTTATGTTTTCTATTTTGCATTTAAGTCCATATTTCATTTTGAGGTAATATTTATATTAGGTCAAGGTCCATTTTTTTTATTTATAGATGTTCAATTGCTCCAGCATCATTTGTTGAAAAGGCTATCTTTCTTCCATTTTATTGCTTTTGCACTTTTGCCAAAAGTAGGTTGGAAATATCTGTGTGAGTCTATTTCTGGGTTCTCTGTTCTGTTCCATTGATCTATGTGTCTATTCCTTTACCAGTACTACACAGTCTTAATTATGATAGCTATGTACTATTTTGAAAATGGCTGGTGTAATTCCTCCCACTTTATTTTTCTTTTTCAAAATTGTTTTACTTGTCCAGTGCCTTTGGAGAGAGACTTTTTGACATTAACTGTGCTTGTTTTGTGTTCTCCAAGCCACCTTCTGATGAGCTGGTCTCCCATAGGGCTTGCCTGTGAGGAGAGGCTATAAGGCAAGGTGTTGGCTCATGCATCTGGCCTACCTGTATTTCCCACTGTAAATTATGTTGACATTCTAGTTCACCCGTATGTTTCTGTCTACGGGCTTAAGGAACACAGGGGAAGCACTTCTTTTCCCCATAAGGCCTCAGTAAACAGACACCCACCATGGGGTGGGAATTAAGAATATAGAAATAATAAACTCAGTTTCTCCCATTATACTCTTTTTTTTTTTTTTTTTTTTTTGAGACAGAGTCTTACTCTGTTGCCCAGGCTAGAGTGCCATGGCGTCAGCCTAGCTCACAGCAACCTCAAACTCCTGGGCTCAAGCAATCCTCCTGCCTCAGCCTCCCGAGTAGCTGGGACCACAGGCATGTGCCACCATGCCCGGCTAATTTTTTCTATATATATTTTTAGTTGTCCAGCTAATTTCTTTCTATTTTTAGTAGAGAGGGGGTCTCACTCTTGCTCAGGCTGGTCTTGAACTCCTGAGCTCAAAGGATCCACCGGCCTCGACCTCCCAGAGTGCTAGGATTACAAGCATGAGCTACCACGCCCGGCCTTCTCCCATTATACTCTGACAACACAAATCACTTCTGTGACCTCTTGTCACCAAGCATGTGAGGATTTCTCCCCACCAGCAACCAATTTTCTGGCAGCTTCTGCAGTGGACACCAGCGGGTGTACTCTAATTCAAGTCAATTCCGACACTATCTACCTGGAGATAGTGTCAGATCCCACAAGTTGAGGGCTCAGTCCCACAAGAATGTCCCCTACTTCTGATGCCAGCTGCAAGCCCCAGGGTGCTTTATTTGTGCTCCAGACTGACCAGCTGTAAACTGGGATTCCCATAACCTTTCTGGAGTTCAATTAATTTGCTAGAGTGGGTCACTGAACTCGAGGAAACATGTTTACTGGTTTATTATGATGGCTATTTTAAAGGATACAAATGAAAACATGTAAGGCAAAGCTATGGAGCTTCCATGCCCTCCCCAGGCACACCACCCTCCAGGAACCTCCAGGTGTTCAGCTATCTGGTAAGTCTCTGAACAACTAGGTCCTTTTGGGTATTTATGGAGGCACAGATACATAGGCATGATTGTTTAAATCACTGGCCACTGGTGATCCACTTAACCTTCTGCCCTTTTTCCCTGCCCAGAAGTTGGGGGTGGGGCTGAAAGTCCCACCCCTCTAATCCTGCTTTGGTCTTTCTAGTGACCAGCCCCCATCCAGAAACCACCTAGGGGTTGCTAGCCACCAGTAATCTCATTAACATACAAAAAGACACAGCAATTTGGAGATTCCAAGGATTTTAAAAGAGTTGTGTGTTAGGCAACAGAGATGAAAACCAAATATTTATTTCACAGTATCACAGACATACACTGCTTATCTTGTAGACCTGAGGATTGGAGCCTCATCTGTGGCCTGTGATGAGTTCCCCACAAAAGGTCTTATCATATGGTGATCTAGCTGTAGAGGCTGCCCTCCCCAAAGATCATCCCTCTGCTTTGATGCAGACACCCAAGACTTTTAATTCAAAAAGCAATACCCTCTTAATCCAAATTTTACATACATAAACTCTTTTTTCTCATAAATTTACAAATGATATTAAAGTTTATTAATTTGCTCAAATTTGTTTATATGAAACTATTGTATCATGCATTCATTAAGTTAATTCAACAAATGTTTATTAAGCACCAATTTTGTTCTGGAAATATAATGTCCAGTAAAAGACATGGCTATGGCCTCATGGATCTTATTCAAAAAAAAAAAAGAGAAAGCTATTAATTTAAAAATCTCAAAAACATTTCAACTGTGTCAAGTGTCACAAAACAACAGCTGTGCTCTAGAAGTATCTTCAAGATGATAAAATTAATTACGTGATGTACTTGACTATATCAAGAAGAAATATAGTTGTCCCTCTAGGACACCCTGTATCCAATACCTGCGGATACTCAAGTCCCTTATATAAAATGATGTAGTATTAAATCATCTCTAGATTACGTATGATACCTAATGCAATGTCTACACATCACTTTACTTGCAAGGATTCAGCATAGTATTTGGCATGTGGCAAATTCAAGCTTTGCTTTTTGAAACTTTGTAAAATTTCTTTTTTTCAAATATTTTTTATCTGCACTTAGTTAAATCCACAGATGCAGAACCCATGGATATGAAGGGCTGACTGTACACATATGGTAGAGAGTTTAGGGCTCAATTAATGCTGGGTATAGAAAGAACCAATCACTAGGAAAATAAAAACGGCCAGAAAAAAAAAAAAAGACAATAACTCTGTAGAGAAAATAACTGCCATCTTAGAATATCCCATCACCTCAGCCTGAAGAATCTTAGGGGGGAAAAAAAAAGAATATGCCATCGCCATTATCCTGGGAATTCTCTTTATCTGACTTTTATTTCCTCTTTTGTGGTTTACTCCCTTGTTTTGGTAGAGCACATCCTTCAACAGATTTCTGAGGAAAGGTCTATAGTAGGTAAATTCTTGCCTGAAAATGTTCATATTCCCTTCTAGGTTCTGGCCTTCTGTTACTATTATTCAATGCAGGAGCTATGACCAGTGCAGATGAGTTCCAGCTGTGCCCTCAGGGAATGTTTTCCCCACTGGCAGCTGTTCCTACAGGCCAACTCTGACCCTTGCTCTCAGGCAAGTTCCTTGCCTTTGGCAGGCTACACATTCCTGTTCCTCTGGTAGCTACACCCTCTTCAAAGAAGTCTGATCTCAGCCTTGTGGGAGAGAAAGGAAAAGATCTGCTAGTTCTTTTTTTTTATTGTCCACTCTCCCCTAGCTTACAGTAATAGGTGCTTCTTTCCTGCTGCTATTTCTGGACCCTTAAAGAGCCAGCCTCTCTTTACCCCTTTAAAAAAGTTGTTAACCACCTTCCGTAAGTTAACAATTCTTTACAATAATTTTTCCCAGGTAAAATAGCCAGTGTGGTTTCTGTGTCCTGAACAGACCTTGTTTGAGATACTGATAGGTATCGTTTGTCATTTACTATGCAGGGCATTTGGTGAGTGCTTTTAGTCTGGGGACACAAGCTTCATGTCTATAGCTTTTTTTTGTATAACTATTTTCTAGAACTCCTTTTTTTTCAGATAGTGGACCCCCGGTCTAATTCTCTAATTTTTGTATCTTTTTTTCCTATTGTCCAGCTCTTACTTTTGGTTTTCTTAATTTTATTTTTAAACCTTTCCATTGAGTTTTTCATTTTTTTCTATCATATTTTTATTTTCTAGAGCTTTTCTAAATTTTCTGAATGTTACTTTTTTATTGTGTATTGTTTTTTTTTTTTTTTGAGACAGAGTCTCGCTTTGTTGCCCGGGCTAGAGTGAGTGCCGTGGCGTCAGCCTAGCTCACAGCAACCTCAAACTCCTGGGCTCAAGCAATCCTTCTGCCTCAGCCTCCCGAGTAGCTGGGACTACAGGCATGCACCACCGTGCCTGGCTAATTTTTTCTATATATATTTTAGTTGGCCAGATAATTTCTTTCTATTTTTTTTTTTTAGTAGAGACGGGGTCTCGCTCTTACTCAGGCTGGTCTCGAATTCCTAACCTTGAGTGATCCACCCGCCTCGCCCTCCCAGAGTGCTAGGATTACAGGCGTGAGCCACCGTGCCCGGCCTTGTACTGTTCTTGTTTCATGATGTAACATCTCTTCTTATCCTTCTGAGGATAAGAATTATTATTATTATTGTTATTCCACACTGATAATAAGTTTACGTTCCCAGGTACAGAACAGAGACAAGACAGGATAAAACATTCTTCCATCTACCTAGGGACATCTACATAACTGATGCTTCCTTTACTCCCTTTTTCTCTTCTAACATTCCCCTTATCTTATGTGAAATGTAGATTTCCCTGGGCCTCACAAGCATGTAACCATTTTTTCTCACTACCCACTCCCCCAACCCCTACTTTTTCCTTTTTCTTTCTGTATGTCCTACTCCCCTTAAATACTGAAAATCCAAATGCCCCTTTGGAAAAACAGTCAAAGGTTTGTCTATGGCTTGTGTTTTTCCCAGATGTATCCTCAACTTCACATTAATAAACCTCCATTGATTGAGATCTTTGCCTCAGTCAATTACTCTGGGTGGGCACTATATGGTCTCTCCGGTTTACCCCTGCAGAGACCAAACCTCCAGTCTTCTCCTGGGAAGTGGAACAGAGCAGTTTCTGGTTGTCATAGGAGGGGAGGGGATGAAGAAGGTGGTTCTAATCACTTCTTAAAATAGAATTTCAACCACTGCTACTGTTCTCAGCCCTTTCTTTATCCTTGCTTTCAGAGGAACCTATTTCCATCCCGTCCTGAGCAACACTGAGTTTCTGGAGTCCAAATCTGATTGCATCTTGACTTCCCCACCACTAGCTTGGATTTTAGCTTTCTCAGGGATGCTATATCAGCTACCACTAGGTCATCTGCTATCTTGCTTGCAAAACTTTTGCCACCTTTGTTGCCTTTCCCATTCTCCTTGTATTTGGGGATTTATGCTTTAGAAAAACTCTGTAATTGTCATTTTAGTGATTTGCCAGAGGGCAGGAAGGTAAACAATAGTTCTTTAACTAGAACTGGGCCTTGTATGTTCTTAAAATGTTTAAAATGAGAAAGAGAATCTGACATAACTATATTTGTCATTTTGATTTAAATACATAAGATAACACAAGTAATTGCAATATTTAAACTTGGGAATATCTCATTAAATTTATAATGATTTTAAGATTTTAAATGTTTAAAAGAGTTTGATCATCTACATCTTTATTTCATTATAACTTTAAAAATAGTTGGTTTAATTTTGTTAGATTTGTAATTATGCCTCTTTAGATTTTGGGAATGCTTGAGAAAATCAAATATATTAAATTTGTGATTACAGAATGAAATGCTTAAGAGAATTTAATCAAGTTTGTAAATGGCATTTAAATTTAAGAAAATTTAATTTGCTAGATTTATAAGTTTATGGCTTTAATTTATAATGTTTAAGATAATTTGATTAAGTTTGTAAACAGTGTTTAAATGTTTAAGAGATTTTAATCTATCAGATGTATAAGCTAATTAAACATTAATCAAAGTACAATGAAAATGAGTGTTTTTAATTTTAACACAAAGTTACTTGATTTATTTATAATTGAATTTATTAGGTTTGTAAGTTGTGTGCTGAAAGTTTAATATTACAATATTTAATATTAAATTAAATATTACAAATAATTACAAAGTAGAGCTTCTCAAATCAGATTAAAAAGATTAATTTGCAAACCACTGAAAGCCCATGTGGGAAAAGAAAATTAATTCATGCCTCACACCAGGATAAATTCCAAATAGATCAAACATTTGCATGTAAAAATGAGACCATACAAGTACTAGAAAGTAGAGGGACATTCAGCTCAAGGACCTACTAGCTGGGTGACCTTGGGAGAGTATCATAATCTCTGTTTCCTCAGTTGTAAAGGAGATAATATTGGCTTGCTTACAATGTTCTGGGAGGACTGAAATGAAGTGATATGGCCGGCTGGGCTTGGTGGCTCATGCCTGTAATCCTGGCACTCTGGGAGGCAGAGGCGGGAGGATCACTTGAGGCCAGGAGTTTGAGACCAGCTTCAGCAAGAGCAGGACCCCGTCTCTATTAAACATAGAAAAAATTAGTTGGGCGTAGTGGCATGCACCTGTAGTCCCAGCTACTCGGGAGGCTGAGGCAGAATCTCTTGAGCCTAGAAGTCTGAGGTTGCTGTCAGCTGTGACAACACCACTGCACTCTAGGCTGCGTGACACAGTGAGATTGTGTCTCAAAAAAAAAAAAAAAGAGAGAAATGAAGTGATACATGTAAACGTGCCAGTATTTTTGGTTTCCTTTGCCATCAAATTATTATTGAAATTTGTTTACATACAGGACAAGAATGCAGTTGTAGTCCCCTAAGGTTTATGGAAAGAAGCACAGATCCACTCTTGCAGTTCCAGCTGCGGAACTTGATGAAACCCACAATTTTCTAAGTCTGGACACTGTGAGACACCACTCCCAAGTGTAGGACAGTGTGAGTCAGTGCCACCCAATCAATTCTAACACACACTTTGCAGAGGCCTGACCCCAAAATACTCAGTGTGTCTACAGATAGGTGTGCTAAAAATCCCCCCCAAATTCCAAGTGCTCTATAAAACAAGATAAGAAAAAAATAAAAGGTGAAAACAGATGGAAGTGGGGGTTTATTTGTTTTTCCTTCAATACAATATTGTCTTGTGGATTGAAACTCAGAAAAAATAACACAACCTGAAATCCCTCCCCAAAACGTTTCCAGACATGGGCAAAGCAAGTGACTCAGCAGGTACTAAGTGGAGTACACAGGTGGAGTGTATCTTGGGTTGTACCTGACTCTAAACCTGTAAACTGCTTCTTCATCAAATTACTATTTACAACTAGGTGTCATGCTTTTGCTTTTGGTACAAAATAGTAATCTAGTTGTAAAAAATTTATTTTAAAATTTTTTCCCAAGTTTCTTAGAGGTCTAGCTAGGTAGCTCTGCGTGTTCCTAAATCTGTGGCAGGGAATGAGGGAACACCAGACCCATCTGGTTGAGAAGCTGACAGTTTTTATCTTCTGATTAGACAAACATTTGCTATCAGAAATACATTTCAGGTGGGTTCAGAGGCTCACGGCTGTAACTCTAGCATTTTGCGAGACTGAGGCAGGAGGATGGCTGGAGGCCAGGAGTTGGAGACCAGCCTGGGAAATAGCAAGACCTTTACAAAAACTTTAAAAATTAGCTGGCATGGTGGCACAAGCCTGTAGTCCCTGCTATTGTGGAGACTGAGGAGAGGGGAGCGCTTGAGCCCAGGAGTTTGCGGTTGCTATGAGCTATGGTGACACCACTGTACTTCAGCCTGGGCAACAGAGCAAGACTTTTGTCTCAAAAAAAAAAAAAAAAGAAAGAAAGAAATACAATTTTGCTTTCTCTTTCCTTTCCTTTCTCTAAACAACGAGAGCTTCTTGTTTTCCTCTGGTTACTTGCCCATTCCCTATTACTGCTCTCTTCAAATGCATCTTCAGGTAAGTACCACTTAGTAATGGCCACTTCATAGTTTCATTTCTGTGCCTTCTTTCAGTCTCTCTCCACGTGTAACGTTTCCCTCTGTACTATGGTTTCCTTTCTTCCTGTCTAGAAGAATGAAAGCCTGCTAATGAATACTTGCATCCATGGCCCTGTCAGTGCGTTTCTGCCAGTCCAAAGAACATCCACTAAAGCACCTGTGTTTCTGCGAATTAGATATTTTAAAATTATTAAATATGTCAAAATTGGACATACATTGTTGAAATCTTCCTTCACTCCTGACATCAACTGAATCATGTCCCTCCCAAATATGTACTTTGAAACCCTAATCCCCAGTGTCATGGTCTTGCAGATGGGACTCATAAGGAGGTCAATAAGATTAAATGATTAAATGAGGTAATAAGGGTGGGGCCAATAGGACTGTCCAATAGGACTGATATTCTTTTTCTTTTTTCTTTCTTTCTTTTTTTTTGCTATGGCTCCTGTGCCCACCACAAAGACAGCACCTGCTGTGGCAGGCAGGGCCACAAGGACTAGTGTTCTTATAAGAAGGAACAAGATCCCAGAGATATTATTGGGGTTTAGAAAACAATACCTCAAAGTATGGTGTTTTGGCATATTGAGTGTTTTGAACTAAAGGGCAACCAAGATCTCTCCGATCTTCTCATGCCTTTCTGTTTCTTGTCCCTCTTTCTCCCTCCAAGCTCAGGGAGAGGCATTCTCTGAATTTGCCTTATCTGCTTTGAGATCTACCAGCTCTTCCCAAAAGAATTTAATTGTCCTGAGTCCCCTCCCCAGGAATCATCCAGGGAGACTGACTCATATCACAGGAAAGAAGACAAAGGTTAACACCAAACATCCAGACAGACTTTTTTTAAAATTTTTAGAGATGGGGGTCTCACTGTCAGGTTGCCAGGTTGGAGTGGAGTGGCACAATCATAGCTCACAACAGCCTCAAAATCCTGTACTGAAGTGATCCTCCCGCATCAGCCTTCTGACCAGCTAGGACTACAGATGGGCACCACCACACCCAAATAATTTTCTTATTACTTTAAAAGATAGGGTCTCACCATGTTGTCTAGGTTAGACTTGAACTCCTGGCCTCAAGTGATGCCTCCTGCCTCCGCCTACAGAGTCACTGGGATTACAGGCATAAACCACTGCGCTGGGCCCAGACAGACTTTGTCACAGGCTAACACCTGTTCTTCAGGTCCATTCGTTCTCTCAACAAAATCATTTACTCTCCCCTAAATTGCCTACATCCCCAATTCCCTCTGTCCTATGAAGAGAGTATATAAACTTCTAAATTTCACTGGGTTGTTGGGTACTTAATTTTCTTTCCTGTGATAAGCCTGTGCATGTAATAAATTTGTAAACATTTTCTCCTGTTAATCTGTCTACTGCCCATTTATTTCATAGACTCGAATTACGGAACCTTCCGAGGATGATGGGAAAGTTCCCTTTGCCCCTATAATGTACATTGTAGGAAAGCCCAGGTGAGGATATAGTGAGAAGCAGGCTACCTGCAAACCAAGGAGAGAGGCCTCAGCAGAAACCAAACCTGCCCACACCTTAATCTTGGATTTCTAGTTTCCAGAACTGTGAGAAAATACAGTTATATTGTTTAAGTCACCTAGTCTGTGGCATTTTGTTATGGCAGCCTGTGCAGACTAATATGGCTACCAAAATGATAATAAAATAATAATAGATGGTTATCGAGTGCCTAACGTGCAACATACAGTGTGTTTTAGACCTAATCCCATTTAATCTTTACAACAACCCTATGAGGTTAGCATCATTGTACATTTCACAGATGAATACACCATGATTCAAGGAAGTTTAGAAGAACTTGCCCTTAACCATTCACTGCTCAGTGGGACTTGAATCCAGGGACTTGAATATATTTATGTAATCCAAAGCCTACAAATCTGTTAAACATGTTACCTTATTGTAATGACAGAAAGCCTTAACTTTTCATTGTCTGTGAAAATGGAGGGAAGCAATGGTGTTTATAATTCATAATGAGACTAATCCACAAATCATTTATATTTGGCTTTGGATGGGTTTTGTACTTATACTTCACAGGAGTGTGAATGGTATGCTTAAAGAAATCAGAGTATTTCATTCACTCCACATTCCACAAACATATAGGGCATTTTCTAGGAAAAATAGACAAAAACCCCTGCCCCATGAGGATTACATTCTACGGGGATGGAGACAGACAATACATAAAACAAGTAAATATATTTCATAAACACTGCAAGGCCACATGTGGCCTTCCAGATTCCCAAGTACGGCCCCTTGACCAAATCCAAACTTCACAGAACAAATCCCTTTATTAAAACAATTTGTTCTATAAAATTTGGATTCAGTCAAAAGGCCGTGCAGATCCAGAAGGCCACATGTGGCCCCAAGGACACAGATTCCCCACCCCTGTGTTAGACAGTGATAAATGCTGAGGAAAAAAACTAGGAAAAGAAGATAGGGAGTGCTAGGCAGGGAATGAGGGTTCCATTTTAAATAGGATAGTCAGGGCAAAGGTCATTTAAGCCCTTCAGAAGCCAGGTGGTGAGACACCAAGCTGATAAACTGTTTGGCTTGTCCACTCAACATGCCCCATGTAACGCTTTCAAGCATGTAGGTGATAAGCAAAATCCCCTCTTAGTATCCTACCCTAAAGCTGAATTGCTCACTGGAGACAAATGGTACCTGCATTGTGTATTATAGTCTCTGGGATTACATCTAAAAGGCTTTCCTGTTAAACTGCAGATCATAAGGGAGAGTAAGAGCAAAGACACCAGCAAGAAAACTTTCTTCAAGTGCTCTGATATTCATTGCTGCACTTGTTCATTTGTTTTCAGGTCTGTATGCTTTCTACAGACTTGAAGGCTCTCATCTGGAGGAGTGTCCTGGTTGTACAGCCCAATGCATCGTCCATGTAGAAGATGGCTGCAACTGCAATGAGAAATTTGCCTTTGGATGATCAGCATTCTGTCTCTCTGTTCATTATCATTTCTCCTCATCACCTCAGTGAGTTGTCTGAAAGTACTATCCTTTGATTATAGTGCCATGCATTTGCACAAGTGCTTCCAAAAGTGTTTCTGATGCCTAAGCCACCCCCCCCACTGCCCTCCCCAGCCCCTGCATCCTCCTGAAAAACTTATTCCTCAAGGCTTAGTTTGAGTCACTTTTATTATGTCATGGTAGTCAGTGAAAGCTCTTATTTGTTCACTACTCAAATGACTTGCTGGATTAACTTCAACGGAGAATGTTCTCTATTCTCTCTGCAAAACTTAGCGTTCAATATATGATCAAACTTCCAAAATAATTTGGGTTAAATTTTCAAAGGGTTTATACTGATGGTCACATCATTTATTTACCTATTGAACCAATGCAATTATCAGTCAAATAAATATTTATTGGGTCCCTACTACTTGCAAAGCAGTGAGCCAGGCAACTGTTTGTGCATGGGAGGAGAGAGGTGTTAAAAATAAATAATAGTCTTCTCGTTCAAGAAGAGCATCTTATATTTGTAGACCTATAATATGAATACAGCCTAATACTTAATACAAAGTAATGTAAAAAATTAATTATTTATGTTTATTTGTAAAAGGTGAACAAATGGCTTTAAATACTTTGGTTGGGCATGGTGGCTCACGTCTGTAATCCCAGAACTTTTGGGAGGCTGGAGGATCGGTTAAGGCCAGGAGTTATAAGACTTTCATTTCACTAACAAAGATGTGCCAGAAATGAATTTTTTCTATATGTCATATGGAAACATTTTTATCATATATATCCACATTTTTCTGAATGTTACTTTATTTATTTTCAAATAGGCAATAAATGCTCATGGCAAAATGAACAGGTTACACAGGGAAAAGTGTCTCCATCACAACCCTGAGTGACCGTTTCCTAAACCGAATCTTGGTCACTTTGGCACCTCCTTCACCTCTCTCCTGGGGCTGCATCCAAGTTTCTCAGGAGTAGCGCTGAGTTCTCTGTGCCATGATCTAGAAGCCAGCATCAGGTAAGATGCCCTCCATCCCACTGGGTTCTTTGATATCAGTCGCACAGGTCACGCCTGCAGTGATCTCCTCCTGGTCCCCTCTAGACAACACTGCCCCACTGGCGGCCACAGAAAGTGTTCTATAGCTCCCCAAGTCCTGCAGGAGGCTGGGGGAGTGGTGAGCTGGGAAGGTGTCTCAGGCCTGTCCAGTCATGGCCTCCTTTAGCAACATGCTGGGGCTGAGAGGAACCCGAGACCGCTCAACCGGCTTTCCTGTTCATCTGCGGTCTTGGTGAGGAAGGGGTAAAGGTCTGCTCAGCCACTGAGTTACAGATATTCATCCTCAAACTAGCTTGGAAGGAAATGGCAGAGGACTCTTCACCAGGACCAGCAGCATCCAAATTCCCTTTTCCTCCTCTCTGAATCTCTTCTCCCTCTTGCAATTTGGGAAGTTTGCTTGGTCAGAGACTAGAAAAGGGGCTTTCTGCATATTCTAACCAATCTATTGTCCATACCCAAAACTTTAAACCCTCACCCAATGTTTGGACTTTAGTAATTTAAAACTCCTAAGCACCTTGCAACTCAAAATGTTGTCTTGGAAAACCCCCTAAGACAATGAAGGGAAGGGATTTAAGGGAAGAAAGCAGATGTTGGAGGGCAAAAGAAAATAGAAAAATTCTAGGAAAAGTCCTTTTCCAACAAACCTAAAGTTTTGTCTGGCCTATGGTCTGGTTATGATAGTATAAACTTCCAAATATACAACTTAAAATAAAGCAATGACTAAAAAAATTATATTAGATATAGTAATTAAAATAATTTATGAAATGTCCTCTTAAGGAGAAAAAAGTATTTTCTTGAAAAAAAATGTTTAAGTACAACATTTTATTCAAAAAGTTTTTTTCCCCAAGTTACATCCATGACCACACTGCAAAATTTGGCAAGGGCTTTCATGTCAATATTTATTAAGTTGCATTCTCAGGCTCACCTGGCCAAAGCAGTTCAGGGCCCTTTCTGTTTAAGCTAAATAGGAATTCAGCAAAATGATCTGCAGGCATTTGACAAGTCATATAATCTACATCTTTCCTTGTTTCTACTTGCTGACTTCCATTAAACAACCAAAATGGAGTCACTTCTGTAACAGAGGCAAAGGCCTGAAAAAGAGCAAAATAGTTTACAAGCTATCTCTTTCAGATACCCTCACTCTGTTTGGGAATTAAAATCTGTATCCCTGTCTGAAGCCAGTAATCAGAGGGGCAGGGGAGTGTCTGATGTTCTTTGTACCATAGGAGATGACTCAACGGAATTGCCTAGGCAGAGGTCATGAGATTGTCTTCACCCACCAGATTTTCTTCACCTGAGATGTTAAACAGCAATAGCCTGAAGCTGAAAACTCCCTTTAAAAGCTCTGTATTTCGTATAGATAGGACGGTGGTTTTTTCCTAACATGGGAGTCTCCCATCCTCCTCATTTGCCAGCAAATTAATAAACTTCTCTTTCCTTCTCCTCAAGCTGCTTGTCCTTGTTTATCGTTTGGCTTCAGGGACAAGTACTGAACTTTCAGTAACAGAATTTGCCATCCCTGGGTGGGCCCATTGGAGCTCCAGTGGAATGGCACCCCACGACTGCTGCCATGGCTGGAAGAAATGGGGAGCAGCCCCAGGTCAAGCCATGGATCTTCACCAGTAGGGGCGGCATCTTGTGGGGACGAATAAGGGACTGCCCCAGCAGCCTCTGGAGGCTGTTTAGCTCTGGGGAACTTCCATCTCTTTCTCCCTGAATTAGACTCAGCTCTGACCAACCTGAATTTTTTTGAGGAAAAGGAAACAGATTTGGGAAGGGTTGTGATGCCTTGGCTATTTTTTTGTCAAATTCCCTGATGTGCATGCCGAGACCCTTGATTCCACCCATTTGGGGGAAGTTTTCAAACTGTCCATCCCTATGGCAGGGGGCTTACAGATCCACAGTCCTACTGGTGTCTTAAATACGAAGCAGGGTAAAATCTCTTATCAGGTATCCTTCATTTCACTTTGTCAATCCTCACAGTTGTAGTTGTTGCTTATGCCCTTTTTCGCCTGTTGCATTCTTTTTTTTTTTTTTATTTCAGCATATTATTGGGGTACAAAAGTTTAGGTTACATATATTGCCCTTGCCTCCCCCCATCAGAGCTTCAAGCATGTCCATCCCCTAGACGGTGTGCATCACACTCATTATGTATGTACACACCCATCGCCTCCCCCGCCACATCTGCCCGACACCCGATTAATGTTATTTCTAGATGTGCTCTTAGGTGATGATCAGTGAAACCAATTTGATGGTGAGTACATGTGGCGATTATTTTTCCATTCTTAGGATACTTCACTTAGTAGAATGGGTTTCAGCTCTATCCAGGAAAATACAAGGGGTGCTATATCACCATTGTTTCTTATAGCTGAGTAGTACTCCATGGTATACATATACCACATTTTATTAATCCATTCATGTATTGATGGACACTTGTTTACACATCCTTGCAATTGTGAATTGTGCTGCTATAAACATTCGAGTGCAGATGTCTTTTTTATAGAATGTCTTTTGTTCTTTTGGGTAGATGCCCAATAATGAGATTGCTGGATCAAATGGTAGATCTACTTGTATCTGTTTAAGGTATCTCCATATTGCTTTCCACAGAGGTTGCACTAGTTTGCAGTCCCACCAGCAGTGTATGAGTGTTCCTGTCTCTCCACATCCATGCCAACATTTGTTGTTTTGGGACTTTTTGATAAAGGCCATTCTCACTGTAGTTAAGTGACATCTCATTGTGGTTTTGATTTACATTTCCCTGATGATTAGAGATGTTGAGCATTTTTTCATATGTTTGTTGGCCAGTCTTCTTTTTTTAAAAAATTTCTATTCATGTCCTTTGCCCACTTTTTGATAGGGTTGTTTAATTTTTTCTTGCTGATTTTCCTGAGTTCTAAATAGATTCTAGTTATCAGTCCTTTATCAGATGTGTAGCACATGAAAATTTTTTCCTATTCTGTAAGTTCTGTTGCATTCTTTATTTTTTTGTAAATCTACTGCCAAAGCTTTGCAATGGTATAAATAAGTACAAACCTTCCATCTAAAACATCACTTCAATTCAGCAGGAAGTAGCTCAATGACTGTATCACCCTTTCTCCCAGAGACATGGAAGGTAAAACTGACAGTGGGGAATATGTAACAGAGGCAAAAGCCTGAAAAAGAGCAAAATGTTTTTTGAGCTGTCTCTTTCAGATCCCCTCACTCTTTTTGGGAATTAAAACCTGCATCCCTGCCCGAGGCCAGTAATTAGAGGGGCAGGTGAGTGTCCTTTGTTCGTTGTACCATAGGAGATGACTCAATGGAATTGCCCAGGCAGAGGTCACGAGATTGTCTTCAGCCTCTCAGATTACCTTCACCTGATATGCTATAATTAAACAGCTGTAAAAGCTGAAAACTCCCGTTAAAAGCTCTGTATGTCTGCTTATAGACAGGATGTCGGTTTTTTTTCCTAAGATGAGAGTCTGCCATCCTCCTCATTTGTTGGCAAATTAATAAACTTCTGTTTCCTTCTCCTCAAGCTGCTTGTCCTCATTCTTCATTTGGCCACGGGGAAAAGTACCAAACTTTCGGTAACTCCCGCTAAATGCACATTATCAAACTGAAACTTACAGTTTGGGAAGCATACAGATCCCCAAACAGACCAGTTTTTCCTGAAAACAGGAGATTCCAGTCTGCCTGAGTCAGCATAATGAGGAAGTCCCTTCTGCTTTAACCCTTACAAAAAAGTAACCTGAAGTAACCGAATGTTAGCCAATCAGTTTTTTTCTATTGTTCTGTTTCCTTGCTTTCCACCTTACAAAACCCACTGCCCAATGGGAGCTCTCATTCTATTTTGTAGAAGGGAGGCTGCCCCATTCATGAATTGCAAATAAAAGGCAATTAGATCTATTACTAAATTTGTTGTAATTTTATCTTTTAACACTTCTGACCTTAGAGCTCACTTTACCTTCACACCTCACATTGCTCCCTCACTCTCCTGCAGACTCAGCTCTCTTTTTCTTTGAACTGTGATTTTAAAACAAGCTCCTGGTCCCATTGCTCTTGTCGGTCCCCCTGGGCAAGTTTCCCTTGTCCTAGAGCTCATAGTGGGTGCAGGTGGCACTGAGGCTACATGCTAAGATTGATTTTCCCTGAGACAAACATAAAATTTCCTCCAGTTGGCTGCCATCCAATGTGTCTCCTGTTTCTGACCCAAGCTATTTCAAAGTGTAGTCTGCACACTGTTTCAAATTCCTCATCCCCACTTTTCAACCCACACAGCCTCGCTCCACATTGCTTCATGGATACTGCTACTGCTTTGGTCAGCAATGATCTCTTCAGTGGCTTAATTCGGAAACAGTCATTCCTTCAACAAACATTGATTGAGTGTCAACCATTTGCCATGCACGGTTCTAGGTCCTAGGGATACAGCAGTGTACAAAATGATTAATTAAAAGTCCCTGTCCCAATGGAGCTTATATTCTAGTAGGCACAGAAAGACCATATAGATTTGCTAATTTCTTTATTGTCTTTATTTCAATGATATCCCAATCCCAACCACCTAAGACAGAAATCTGGAAGACCTTGTACTTCTTAATCCCTCATTCAATCTGACACCAAGATTCACTTCAACTCCTAAGTCCCCCTCTAACCCACCATTTCTCTATATTCCCACTACGTGCCTTAGTTTGGCCATGGAAATATTTATACTACAGAAATTGGCATGCTATAAATCAGAGCTTTTCCCTTGGAGAGTCAGTTGTAAAGCATTTACTCACATACCACTAATCAAGAACCTTACATGTTTTCCCCTTGCATAGCTACAGAGGTTTCATGTTCTCCACATTCCCTGTTTCACCCCCCTGGAAATCGTCCTTCCTACAGCTGCTGTCAGAGTGCTCCTTTTAAAACATCTGTGCAATCATGTCAATTCTCTGCCTGAAACTCTTTCAGAGTTCCCCACCCCTTTCAAGGCATTAGCACTGCATATGAAACATACCTTCATCTGGCCCTTCTTATCTGTCCAGCCTGTATCTTACCTTACATTTTAGTCTTACCAGCACTTGTATTTGTCTTCCACTCCTCTATACCTTTGCATAGGCTGTTCCTTCCACCTGGAATACCTGGCAAATTCCCAATCATCTCACAAGACCATTAATACATGACATTTTGAGCTCCCTTTCCAAGAACAGGCTGGTTAGATGCCTTTCTCATGTGCTCTCATGGGATTCTGTGCATAAATCTGTCATAGCTCTTAAGCAACTGCACTGAAACTGGTTTACTTCTTGTCAAATTCCCAGCTAACTTGCTTGGGACTGTGACCTTCACTCCAATCCTGGAGGAGAAGGCTCTCTGTAATTCTAGTCTTGGCCCTTTCCTCATCTTACTGAGTAGACTCTACTCAGTCTTCCTGGGTGATCCCAGCCATTCCCTTAAGACTTCTTCCTTGGCTTCCTACTACCCGTGTGCTCATGATTCACCATTTATATCTCCACTCCACATCTCTTAGCCTAATGAACATCTCTCTACCTGGATGTACTACCCTAATATATTTAAAACAGAATTCAGTATCTTCTCCTGTGAGTCTCCCCTTCCTGGGTTTGTATGTCAGTGAACAGCATTCCTGGGGGCCGGCAAACTTCAGGAGATAGGCTATATGTGTCCATAGCTTGAGCTAAGAACGGTTTCTACATTTTTATTTATTTATTTTTTCTCCAATTGCTCTCCTCCTTTATTTACTTTTCTTTATTTCCCCCACTGCGCTCCTACTTGGTTTCTACATTTTTAAAGAGAAAAACACCAAAACAAAGGAATATGCGACAGAGACCATATGTGGTCTACAAAGGCTAAAATATTTCCTATTTGGCCTATCACAGGAAAAGTCTGCAAACTTTTGGACATTATAATTTGCCAAAGAACTTGGGACTCAGAAATAGTATTAATTAATTAATTATTATTATTATTTGAGACAAAGTCTTGCTCTGTCACCCAGGCTAGAGTGCGGTGGCATCATCATACGTCACTGAACCCTCAAACTCCTGGCCTCAAGTGATTCTCTTGCCTCAGCCTCATGAGTAGCTGGGACTACAGGTGTGCCACCACACCTGGCTAATTTTTCTATTTTTTCATAGAGACAGGGTCTCGCTCTTGATCAGGCTGGTCTCGAACTCCTGTGCTCAAGTAATCCTCCCACCCTGGCCTCCTAGAGTGCTAGGATTACAGGTGTGAGTCACCGTGTCTGGCCTAGAATCCTTTTTTTTCACATCCCAGTAGGGCCTTCTATGGTCTGAATTCCACCCAAGATCCCTGGTTGGGAGTTTTATTCAGTGGGTATGTAGTCCACTGAACCATAACTACTTGTTTATCTTTTTGTGACCACCAGTAGCTTCCAAAGCAATTTCTAAGTCTTAGTTAGAGATTTTTTTCTTTATTTGCTGGGTCTAGTGTGGTGAAGGGCATAGAGTCAACAAGTGCTTGTTGAATCAATTACTGATTAAATTAATGCATTGACTTATCTAATGACACAGAGCCAGTAAATGGCAGGATCAAATCAAGAAAGGTCAGGGACTTTTCCATTAAACTGTATTGTTGAAAATGACATTTTCAAGATATTAGAACTCATCAATATGTGGGATATAAACTACATAAAACTATACTTTGGAAGATAAAATTTATGTACATATTTATATTTAAATTTATAGATTTATAAACATAAACATTTAGCTTTACATTATTTTCATTTAAAAATATATTTATATTTATACTTATGCTTTTATCTATTTCTCATAATGTAAAGTTCAAAAAGAATAAAGATACTAAGCAATCTAAACAGCTGAGAAATACTTATTGTTATGAAATTACCACAAAAGCACATTTCTGTGAATGAGCAAAGAGTATTTGTATGTGAAATTTAGTATTCTAATCATATTAAATACATTTAAAAATTAAGACTGTAATTAAGCCAAATCTCTGATTTTAAAGCAGACAAGGCGGTGCAAAGGGCCTGCTGCTCTTCTTCTTTCTGAAATGCTAAGTGAGGGCAGACACTGTAAAAACCAACATGATAAAAAATGAAGAAGGGATTCTCACACAGTACGACTTAAACAGCCATAAAAAAGATTAAACAAAAGGAATAAAAACTAACTTTGCAAGCTGGGCCTCAGATTATTTCTCATCAGGGTGGCAGGCAATCCTTCAAATAAAAAACAAGGGAGATGACTTATTATTACAGAATCTTAACAATGGGAAATACTGGGGTGAACAGTTCTAAAAGTAAACAGACTATAACAGACTATCATATATTTTTTTCCCTATCCTAACCCCCCAGACCTATAAAAAGTAAAATGAAAGAATTGAGATATGCTATCCATTAAGGCTGTCATCTAAGTTCCAATTGTTTTTATCACTACAAAGTTTAAAAATCTGTCCGTTAGAATATCTCCACCTAATATGGACTACCACAAAAAGGTGAGTCAGTTTTCCTGGAGCATATTTTCATTTATTTGATGAAATGAAATGGCCACGCCTCTTCCTGCATAGTTAGCTGGCAAAGCTCCCCACATTATTTTCTTAATGACATTAATTTTTTTAAAAGAACACTTAAAAAAATTAAAAAGGCTTTATAGTTTTTATAACAATGATAAAGCTCATCATAAACAGCTCAAATAATATAAAGTATGGGGAGAAAGTAAAAAAACAATCTAAAATTCTATTTCCAGGCATTAAAGAGTATTTAAGTATTTTTACACTTACAGACATCCACCAAATATTTCTCATAATCTCTATACATTTATAGATTCATTTGTGTATGTGTGCATGTGTGTGTGTATATATATATTAGTTTTACATGAATGGGATAATTTTAAACATGCTCATTTGTAATCTCTTCTTTCATTCTATGTCATAGACATCTATTCATGTGATGTCTAAATATAAAATCATCATTTTTAGTGGTTCCACAATGCTTCTTTTTACAGAAATATAATTTACTTAACCAATTTTCTGTGGAAAGACTTTTAGTTCGCTCTTCCACCCCCACCCCCAATTTGTGTAATTATCTCCTTACGGTACATTCCCTGAGGAATTGGGGTGGAGAAAGGAAATATATTTATGGTTTCAGAGTAATCTTCAGTAACTTAGGACTCCTAGTTTTAATTTTTTCTTTAGAAATATATCCATAGTAATAATTATTAAATCTAGCAAAATATTTATGCACACAGAATAAGAACTTATTAATGTCACTGAAATTTTGAGTTGTTAAAGATGGGCTTCTACCCCAAAGTAACTCTATGTAATTTATCTTCCTACCCCAATCTACAGTCATTTATTATTATCCTGGGATGCCAGGGTAAAGGAATTTGCACATATTACACTTGACAAAATATTGCTAACCTGCCTTTGGGCAGCCTATCAGTCAGGATTAGGTTCAGTCAAATGTGACTGAACACCCAACAGGGTGACTCACAGAAGACAGATGTATGTGTGCAAGAGGAGGCAGTCCATGCCCCAGGGAACCAGGCCTCTTCCATTCCAGCTCTCCATCATCTTCAGCGTTTGGCTGCTTCTGCATGGTAGGAGATAGCTGCTTAAGTCCTAGCCATTGAATCTACATCCCAGACAGCAGCAAGAGGTGAAAAAGGGTCTAGCTCTCAAGGACTCTTCTGTGTAGTCATAGTCACCACCTCCCCTGACATCTCCATGGCCAGAATTTGGTCATGTAGCTAGATGGAGCTGCAGAGGAGGTTGAGAAAAGTAGTCTTTTTTTTTTTTTTTCTCCAAATCCTGTATGTATAGCTAAAAGTCAGGTGATCATTTGCTAAGGAAAAGGAAAGGTGGATATTGGGGGAAACTAATGGTTTCTGCCACAGGAAGGATGTACCAATTTACACTCCTGTGGACATGATACAAGAGCATGATGCCTTGCCTTTACTAACACTGTTTTATCAGACTGTTCCCACTACAAATGCATTTCTTTACTTACGAGGAAAAATAACCCATCTTCAAATAACTTGTGTAGCTTATAGTATCAATATCAGTGATGTACATTTTCCACCCCTAAAAGTAAAAAGAACATGCAAATGTGGAGACACAAGTATCCCTTTGTCTTGACTCTTAAATGGTAAAGCTCTGTCCTTAGATAACTTCTCTCCTCTCTCTAGGTAATCTCATCCAAATAGCTCTCAGTGCTGCTGAGTCAAAATCTGTATCTTCACTCTTGTTCTCGAGTCCTACTAAATTATCCAGCTGCTTACTGTGCACACCCACCTGTGTAATCCACAGACAAAGTTGAGTATGGTTTATACTCAGCTATAAAAAACTGATCTTGTCATCTTTCCTCACAAACCTAATTTTGGTGGCACGAGTTGAGTCATTCTAGACTTTTAGCCTCTGCCATCACAAAACATCAACTTCATGGCCAAATTCTATTAATTTCACTTCCTTAACATCACTTGACATTCCTTTCATCTCCACGGTACTCTAGAGGATCGTGACAAAATCTCATGAGAAAGTTCTTTGCCTCCATGCTTGAACTGAATCAGGCTGTTCTCAACACAGCAGCTGAAGGCCCCTTACTAAGATGTTGGTGAGAATGTGATCTTTCCCCACTCCCTGTTGCCAAAATCCTGGGGGTGACCCCTGCTACCTCTTCTTCAGCATCATCTCGCACTAGCCCCTGACTATGGCCCATGTTTCAGCGCTTCACCTGTACTTCCACAACTAGAGTATCACAATTTAGTGACTGCTAAAATGGATCCCTCCTGCATAGAATTGTTCCTGCTCCCCATTTCTTTCTACAGAAAATATCTATTCCATTTTTCTGAGATTAAATCCTATAGTCACATCCTGCATAAAACTCTTCCTGACCTACTTCCTTCCTTTGTGCCACTTTTGTGCTCTATACTTGCTTTTTTCCCCCCTTTTTATTTAAAAATATTAAGGGGGTACAAATGTTTTTGTTACACAGATATCTTGTATAATGCTTAAGTCTATACTCTTAAAACATTATAATAAATAGGACTAATATTTATTAATCCAACGAATATTTACTGAGTTCCCACTGTGCTCAGCATTGTGCTAAGAGCTGGATTCATGACCATGTGTGAGCTGAACATAGACTTCAGGCTCGTACAGCTTTTAGTTTATATAGCTTACATTAGCAAAGCCTAATTTCCACTCACCATCTCTTATTTGCTAGAAAAGAAATTCTCTCTCCCAATCAATCTCTCTGAGATGCTAAGAAACTGATGTTGCCTGTTGCTGATGTCAAGAGGTATTTTCTTCAGTGTCTTGCCCCTTATTCGAGTGTTTATTTATCTGTGCTTTTATGACTCCATGTTGTTGGCTGCCACTATCCAGAGTCACTTGGCTGTTTAAGGTAGAAAAATTTGGGGTAACCTTTATTTGACCTACTATTTCCTAAGCTTTCTCCTCAAACTCACCCCTGAAAAAGGCAAGTTTAAGGGGATTACTGGCAGAGATGAAGGCAGAAGTGAGAATTGGATGAAAGACTAAGCAAAGATTGCGGAAAGCGTGTCCCAAGTGGAGAAGTAGCACAAGCAAAGGCTGAATGAAGTACAGAAGTGACACTGGGTGAATTCAAGAGATGACACTCTCAAGGGGATAGGATGCCCACAAACAAAGCTGCAGAGGCTTAGCTCACAGCACACCTTAGGCACAGAGGCACACTGACACCTGGTTGCATCCACCTGGATTATACATGTCCCATGGAAGTACAGTCCTGAGGCCTCAAGTACCAGCCTCTGGTCCCTGCCCCGCACTCCCGTCCCCGGGGCAGCAGTACAAAATTTCTACTCCTGTTTTACCTCCTTCCCATCTTCCCAATTCCTAGTTTCTTCCTGTAATGTTTATCCCAAACAAGAATATTTCTCAACTGAAAAATCTTTTAAGGATAGAGAAGATATACGGAAGGAAATCCAGGTACACTAAATTTTGCAAAAGTTAGGGAGAAACTCATGATTTAGAGCAGAGTTAAAGTGCATTCCAGACAGATCAAAAAGGCCTGGGTGTGTTTTTCATAACTATCATGGGCTATATTGGTACTGTTGGTTATGATTGATTTGCAAACTCTCCTTCACCACATTGTTGTCTTCCTGCCTCCCCCTCCCCCCATGCTACTCCTAATTTGTCGCTTTGTCAATAGTACTCACTGCTTCTCATCTAAAACATAACAGTAATAAACCACATTCACTTTAACTTCTTTATTCAATCAGTTTTCTCTTAAAAAAAAAAAAATCAAGGATCTTTAGCTATTTAAAACCTATTTCAGGGGGCCGGGTGCAGTGGCTCACGCCTGTAATCCTAGCAGTTGGGAGGCCGAGGCGGGCAAGGTCAGGAGTTCGAGACCAGCCTGAGCAACAGCAAGACCCCGTCTCTACTAAAAAAATAGAAAGAAATTAGCTGGACAACTAAAAATATATACAGGAAAAATTAGCCGGGCATGGTGGCACATGCCTGTAGTCCCAGCTGCTCAGAAGGCTGAGGCAGTAGGATTGCTTGAGCCCAGGAGTTTGAGGTTGCTGTGAACTAGGCTGACGCCACGGCACTCTAGCCAGGGTGACAGAGCAGGACTTTGCCTCAAAAAAATAAAAAATAAAATAAATAAAACCTATTTCAGACTGTAGCTCACAAATACTTAAATCCTTAAAGTTTATTTTCCAAATAAAACTAAATACTTTACTCTTTTACACTTAAAAATACCAGTTTTGCTAGCCTCTAACCAAGAAATTTAGTTGTCTATATTTAAAATAGCAACATAGTTTGGACTTTTAGGTACTAGTAAAAGAATTCTATCTTTTTGCCTTAAGCCATTTGTTTGATTTCCTCATGTTTAAGGGCATGATATGATCTTCCTAGTTGGAATGCTGCCATAATATCTGTAAAACAACTGTAAAGTCATAATGGACCCGGTAAATAAATGCAAGTATTTTGATGCAGAATGTAAACTTTCCTAAACTGTCTACACAAATATCTCCTTTGTTTGCTAGCTTTATTTTATTTTAGGTTTCATTTCACTTTACTTCCTCAAAACACTGCTGATTGTTAAAGGGGAGAATATAGGAGTGGTAGTCTCTGAGAAACATGGGAAGAATTTTATTCAGCACACACACACTACCTATCAGGCACCTGATGAGATGTCTACATCAGTAGTATGTGTAGGTTCAAACACACACATGGCCACAGCACCTGCTAGCAAGGTTGCCAACAGGCCAGAGCTCCTGAACGCCTTTCACATCTTGACCTCATGAGCTTTTCAAGGCTACTGTTTTTTGGTCTCATAACCATAGCTGCTGTGATTTATGAACTCCAAACTTTTATTAACTTAGCTTTGCATAACGTTACTTATAGAGGAAAGGCTGAGCTTCAAATTGCCTGTCTCACAGCCCCCATCTCTAAAGCTGGCTTGAGTTTGCTCTGAAAGTGACATCTGGCCTGCTACTCCAGCCATTGCTGATTAGACCAGGGTGGCCATCTGACCTGGACCAGTTAGGACACTTTTAGTTATAGGTGATGGAAATCCCTCTCAAGCTGGTTTGAGCAAAAGAGGACCTCATTGACTTATATAATGGTAAAGCCTAGCTGGTTTCACCAGAGACTCAACCTTTCACCTGTTGGCTCCTTTCCCATATATGCTGGCCGCATCTGCAGGCAGGTTGTCCCCGGTAGTGACAAAGATGGCTGCTAGATTCTGGCTCACAACACTACAGCGCCAAGTCTAGGGATCAAGGAAGTGCACCTTTCTCAAGAGTTTCGGGTAGTAGGTCCATCTCTGAATCACTGTGGACAGTGAGGATGTTGGGACCATGTAAGAATATTCACACCATACAGACTGAGGGCGAGGGAGGCAGGATTTCTCTGTGGAAACTCAGGGCACTGTTACCACAAGAAAGACAGAGGCTGGTGGTAAGAACATTGGCTCCTACCACAGGACCCAAGGACAGGCAAGAGACAGGCCTGACTGTGGCCACTGAGGAAGTCTGGTGGGAAAAAGCTTCCCAGAAGGGACAAGTGGCTGAATGAAAACATCAGATCCTCTCTCTGGAAGAAATGGAACTTGAGGCCCAGAACTGAGCCTTTGGTAGGAGCGGAAAAAACAGAAGGACACGGAGACCAAGAAATAGGGGGAGATGGAGTGGTCAAGTCCCGTGGTGAAGCAGCAAAGAGGCCCTGGCAAACTTCTGCCGCTGAGCACAGCCAGGCTACAGCTGTCCTAGGTCCCTGTGAACTGCTGGTCCTCAGTTCTCACACGCTTGCTTGGTTCGGTGCACAGACTCCTTATCAAGGTGATCTCATGAAAAAGACCCATTGCACCGGGTGACTGGGATGAGGGACCCAAAGGTCCTAACCAACACTTTTATGCAGGGAAGGTAAAGACAAAAAGGAGGAAAAGAAAGGGGAAGAGAAAGAAATGAAGAGAAAGGGAAAGGCAAAAAATGGGGCTCTGGCGCTGTGATGGTGGTGGGGGTGGGGTGCAGTGCTGCCTCCCATTATTTTTCCCCTTACTCCTGCTTTTATTTCTAAGCAGCCAGCCAGATGAAGAGACCTGCCCCCACTCCACTTCCCTGTAAGGAAATTTCCTATATGGCATGAATACTGAGTTTCATGGTTAAACCAGCTGCCATGTGGGGACACGGCAGTCTTTTACTGCATTAAGCATTAAGCCCAACTAAAAGCTGGGTTCTCTACTAAAAGGTGAGAATAGCTAAGGAGAGGCAACTTGCATTTTCAACTGCAGTAACAATCCCCCTCCCCTCCAGTCTCTGCCTTCATCATCACATGGCCTTCTGTGTGTCTGTCTTCACATACGGACACCAATAATATTGGATTGGGGGTTTACCCTACTCTAATAGGACCTCATTTTAACTAATTTCACCTACACTGACCCTGTTTCTAAAAAAGGTCACAGTCTGAGGTGCTGGGGGTTAGGACTTGATATCTTTTGGCGAGGGCCACAATTCAACTCCTACCTATGTGGGTTGTACAGCCTATTCTCCCACAATTCAGGAATGCACATCTAACCATCACAGCGAAATTCCTCCTGAATGCCTGCTCACTACAGTAAGCACTACCATGTATCTTTATGTATTCACCAGTGTTCTTAATTACACTTTTAATAAAGTAGTGTTGGTGTTACCAAACTCCCTCTAAAAAAGAAACAAGGGGAAAAGGGTCAGTATTTAAAAGTAATATTTAGGCGTAATTTTTATTTCATTTATTTAAAAGGATTTTAAAGGATTTAAGTCACAGCTTAAACAAGGTCTTCTAATTGGGAAAAATAAATTTGATACCACAGGCAAAATGCAAAAGCACTAAAAGTGTGTCCAACTGCCTCTTAGATCCTTTGGAGCTGTCTTGTGCAGAGCCTTCGTAATGGCTGGGATCTGTGGTCCCTACCCCTCAGGCCTATTAAGAATCTGCTGCACAGCAAAAAGTGAGCTGTGGGGTGAGTGAGTGAAACTTCATCTATATTTACAGCCACTCTCCATCACTTGCATCACCGCACAAGCTGCGCCTCCTGTCAGAGCAGCAGTGGCATTAGATTCTCATAGGAGTGTGAACCCTACTGTAAACTGCACATTCGAGAGATCTAGGTTGCACACTCCTTATAAGAATCTAATGCCTGATATGATCCAAGGTGGAGCTGAGGTGGTGATGCTAGCCCTGGGGAACAGCTGCAAATACAGATTGTCATTAGCAGAGAGGTTTGACTGCACAATAAATGTAATGCGTCTGAATTATCCTGAAACCATCTCTCCACCCCTGTCTGTGGAAAAACTGTCTTCCATGACGCTAGTCCCTGGTGCCAAAAAGGTTAGGGGCTGCTGGCCAGGATGGCCCATCTTTAAAAGGGAGAACCTTTCATAATAAGCACATGGGAGAGCATCATGGAGGAGCTGGAGGCAACCACTGAGAATTTGGCATAACAGGGTATGAATGTGGGAATAATTTTTTCCCTGGAATGGCAATTTTTTTCTCTTTTTAAAACATACTGAGAGACATTTGAATATAGTTTTAGACAGGAGAAAGACTCATTTAGAAACTAAAGGATCTTACCATAATACAAATGTAAGATAAAGAAGGAAATTATGTCAATAATTTGTATATCTCACTTCATATAATCCTTAAAACACTACTATGAGGCAGAACATTTTACCTGTTTTGGGGGGTAAGAAAACAAGCCCATCTCACAACACCTTCCTCCCTTTCCCTCATGTCTTCCACACTGCTTTGGCCAGAATCACAGTCCTATCCTGCAGTTTCAATCATGTCATTCTCCTGTGCAAAAACCCTTGGTGAATCCCTATTACCTGGGCTAGCAGTTTTCCAACTTTTAGCTTTTCAAAACAGAACTCTTATATTAAGGGAAATTCTGTACTGATTTAGTTATATCTATGTATGAATGTCTATATCAATTTATGTTTATCTATTGAATAAAAGGGGTATTTTATGAAGGTAGATTTTTTAAAACATTCAGATTAATAGCATTTACTTATGAAGTTAATGAGAAGAAACTACTCTTATAAAAAGAGAACTCTGAAATTAGGCAGTGAAATTAAATGAAAATTAATACTAGTGTTACTCAGCATCAGTAGTCAATTTCTACATTATAAGATATTATAAAGAAAACTGTGATCCATGCAGATAATCATAAATGTTCTCCATTTATATCCAATGTGATCTTTTAAAATTGCAAACATGATCACTATATTTCACCAACTTCAAAATGCCACTAAGTCATATCATTATTTTACATATAGCCCAGAAAGAAAAAAAGTACTAACTAAACTTTGATTTCAGAGGTATTAAAATGTAAAAAAAAAAAGTACATTTTATAATCATTGGGATGTAATATGTCTTACCTCCTTAAAAACCAATAGTTTCACATTCTCTTGGTATCAGGACAAAGCTCCTGGTCATGTTCCACGAAGCCAGCACAGCCTTGCCTCTGCCTTACCACCCTGCTCTCTGTGCCTCAGCTACACTGGCCTTCTTTCCACTCACCCAGTTTTCCAGATCTCAGATCAAGCTTCACTTCCTCCAAAGAGCCTTTCCCAACCTCCCTGACCAAGGCCACATATTTGCCATAATATACCACCCCCCTTTTTTTTTTTGAGACAGAGTCTCACTCTGTTGCCCAGGCTAGAGTGCCGTGGCGTCAGCCTAGCTCACAGCAACCTCAGACTCCTGGGCTCAAGCGATCCTTCTGCCTCAGCCTCCCGAGTAGCTAGGACTACAGGCATGTGCCACCAGGCTTGGCTAATTTTTTCTATTTTCAGTGGTTTGGCTAATTTCTTTCTATTTTTAGTAGAGACGGGGTCTCGCTCTTGCTCAGGCTGGTCTGGAACTCCTGTGCGCAAGCAATCCTCCCACCTTGGCCTCCCAGAGTGCTAGGATTACAGGCGTGAGCCACCGTGCCCAGCCCATAATACACCCTTGAGCACACAGGTGTCTCTTCATGGCATTTACCATGGTTGTCATCTTAGTTTTGCTTATGTGTTTATTTGATCAGTACCTATGCCCCCCACTACACTGTCAGGTCCATGAGGGCAGAGATGACATACTTTTGCTCCCAATAGTATCCTCAGTGCTTGGCACAGCACCTAGTAGCACCTGGTATACAGAAGGCACGCAAACATTTGTTAAATGAGTGAGTTGAAATCAATTTTTAAAAAAGTCATTCATGCTACTGGATTTAGCATACTTTTCAATTCCTAGGATCCAAAAGATCCATAAATGTGAGGGTAGGAAGACTTGTTTCACAGCCAGGCACAGTGGCTCACGTCTATAATCCTGGCACTTTGGGAGGCCAGGAGAGAGGATTGCTTAAGCCCAGAAGTTCGAGACCAGACTGGGCAACATAGCAAGACCCTGTCTCTTACAAAAATTAAAAAATTAACCAGGTATGGTGGCCTGTGCTTGTAGGCCTAGCTACTGAGGAGGCTGAGGTGGGAGGATTGCTTGAGCTCAGGAGTTTGAGGCTGCAGTGAGCTATGATCATGCCACTGCATTCCAGCCTGGGTAACAGAGCAAGACCCTGTCTCTAAAAAAAAAAAAAAAAAAAGATTTGTTTCAGAGTTGAATCATTAACAGTATCTACCAAATTCTTGTCTCCTTATCACAAATACCAATACCAAATACAGACAAAAGCATTGAAAATTACTTACTATGTGTTAAGGCTGTTTATAGCTTGATACTATTGTGAATAATTTTTTTATGTTGTTCAGGCTGGTCTTGAACGCCTGGCCTTAAGTGATTCTCCTGCCTTAGCCTCCCAAAGTGCTGGGATTACAGGCATGAACCACCATGTTCTGCTTAGCTTGGTATTATTGTCACAAGGTGGTCAATAGGCTTTTGTGAACTGTCAGTGTTCCAAGAGTGTGTGCTGGGCTGGTGCATTTGAGACTCTCGTGATTTTCCGGCTTACTCTCTGCTCCAATTATACCTGCTTTGTATAGGCACAAATCCAGAGGGTTGGTCAGGGCTCAGCTTTCCCAAACAAGGAAACATTTGTAAGAAATTCTACTGAATTCACCGTGATGACAGATGTTTTTCTCTTTGGCCTGCACCAAAACATTTTTATTCAGATTTTAGAAGCACAAGTTAATGCATTAAAATGTGGTATATAATACATTTGAGGTTGCAGGTATTTCTTTTGTATTATAATTTTTAAATTAGTTAAGAATATTTCCAAAGAGGAGGTTTGATTAAAATGCTCATGGAACCTCAGAAGCACATTTATTTGCAAAACTAAAGGATAATTTGAAAACCAATGACTCGCCAAATTAAGTCTTAACTCTTGATTTACCAGGCATTTCCTGATCTGCTCCCTGTGTTCTCCTTGGGGGTCCTGACACCCAGCTAGCACATTACTTATCACTTGTGCTAAAACAAGCTCTGCATTCACACATCTTAGCTTTTCTTATCTTGTTCCTCTGCCCAGACTACCATCCTCACCTCTTCTATCCTCAGTCTCAGCTGAGATCTTGTCCTTATGAAGTCTTCCCTGACCACCAACCACCTCGGCCACCTACGCAGGATTCCCTCCAGTGCTCTCACCAGACTTGGCTCTGACCTCCATTGTACAAATGACCTTGCTGTCGTCTGTGTTTGTCTATCTTCCCACTAGACTGCAAGCTTCTTGAGGGAAGACACTTCACCTTTGTATTACTCGCATGGTCTGAAACTTGGTGCGCAACAAGCACTTAATAAAGTCTGCCTTTTTCTCACAATCTTGCCGATCTGGAGAGTCTCAATTTTTTGCCAGTGGAAAAATCTGTATCTTGGTTTTTTTTTTTTTTGAGAGAGGGTCATGCTCTATTGCCCAGGCTGGAGTGCAGTGGTGTCATAGTTCACTGTAAACCTCAAAGTCTTGGGCTCAAGTGATCCTCCTGCTTCAGCCTCCCAAGTAGCTGGGACTACAGGTGCAAGTCACCACCCTACCTAATTTTTATATTTCTTGTAGAGATGGGGTTTCAAACTCCTGGCCTCGAGTGATCCTCCCACTTCGGCTTCCCAAAGTGCTGGGATTAGAGGCATGAGACACCACGCCCAGCCATATCTTGTAGTTTTAAATTGTATTTCCTTGATCACTAGTGAGGTTAAGCATCTTTTGATATAATTAGTAGTTGTGTATATTTCCTCAGGTAACTTGCTTATTATCCCATGAGGCTATTTACCTTATTAATTTATAGGATTAATAATCTTTGGATACTGAGTTTGCCTGCTACACATGTGGCCAACATTTTCTCCCAATCTTTCTAAACAAAATATTAATTTTGTTGTAAGTATCACTTATGAAACAAAATTTTATTTTAAATATCCTTGATCTGCCATTCTTTTCCCTTACGGCTTCCAGATTTGGAGTTTTGCTTAGATGGGCCTTGTCTACCTCAGGATTAAAATAATATTCTCTTATATTTTTATGGTATTTTCAGAGTATACGTTTGTGGGTGTAATACTTAGCTCTTCAATTGATACAAAAATTTTAAATGTATACTATGAGCTAGGGATTTAGTTAATTTTGCTCTATTTTGTGAGAATTTTAATAGCCAATTGTCACCATAATTGTTGAATGGTTCTTCATTTACTCACCGGTTTCAAATGTCATTTTGGATGGGACTCAAAGGATGGGGAGGAATGGGTATGAGGAGATTGATGGGAAGTGATCCAGGGGATTGGGATCAAGTGCACAGCTACAACAATGGGAGTGAGGGGTGTTATTTAAGGAATAGAGAATGTTGCGATCCTGGAGCCAGAGAGTACACAGTTAATAGCGATCTGAAGAATGATTTGGAGAAAAACAGCAGAATTAAATTTCAATATATAGCTAAAAGATCTTTTTTTGTTGTTTTTTCTAAAAATAAAATTCTCTGTCCATTCAAAATAGAAACTTTTAGCAGACTGAAATGAAACATCTTAATTGGATTTTTACAAACCTACAGCAAACATCATATTTTATGTTGAAATCATGAAAGCCTTCCCCTTAAGTCCAGGAATAGATAACAATGGCTGATATCATCATTTCTCTTCAACATCATAATGAAAATTTCAGCCAATGCAATAAGGCAAGGAAAAAAAAGACAAGGATTAGAAAGGAGGAAATAAGTATGCCATTATTCATAGATGACATGAATGTGTCACGGAAAATCTAAAAAAATCTACAGATAAATTATTAGTTAGTAAGTAATTTAGCAAGATCACTGGATAAAAGGAAATTTACCAGAAACAAAAATCAACTGTGGCCAGGTGAGGTGGTGCACCTGTCCCAGCTACTCAGGAGGCTGAGGTGGGCTTGAGGCCAGGAGTTCTAGGCTGTATGACTGCGCTTATAAATAGCCACTACACTCCAGCCTGGGCAACGCAGCAAGACCTCATCACCAAAAAGAATTTTAAAAATTGTGTTTTTATTACTAGCTACAAACAGAGGATACAACTTTAGGAAGCAATATCATTTACAACAGAAGAAAATCAAACACCTAGAAATCTAACAAAATAAATGTAAGATTTTTACATTATAACTACAAGAAATCATTGAGCAAAATTAAAGTATATGTAAACATTTCTAAAAGGAAGATTATATTTGTGGATTGTAAACTTGATACTGAAAGATGTTGATTCACCACAAAATGATCTATATATTCATTGCAATCCTAATCAAAACACCAATAGGTATATCAGTGACAATATAAGCTGATTCTAAAAACAAATAAGCAAAATAAAATGAGATTGTGAAATGACTAAAAGGTTACTATAATTGTTTTCATGGAAAAGGTGAAGTTTGGTTGATTTGGTATTCGTATTTAACAACCATTTCTTCAATATTTGCTGCTGTGTACCAGGCATACTGCTGGGTGTTTTCCAAAAGGTGTTCCATAGAGTCTCAGTTCCTAAAGCTGCTCAGGGAAAAGAAGGTTCCATGGTCACATGCCTGTAGGAAAAGCTCACGCTGCAGTCTCCTCTTGGAGATTCAGGATGTACAGTAGGATTTTAAAGGCTCTGAGAAAAGACAGATTTTTTTTTTTTACCCAGGATTTTCCCATCTTATTTGATCACCTCTGTTTTTATGTGTGCGTGAGTATTTTTTTTTTTTTTTAGAGACAGGGTCTTCCTATGTTGCCCAGGCTGGTCTAGAACTCCTGGGTTCAAGCAATCCTCCTGCCTCAGCCTTCTGGGTAGCTGGGACTACAGGTGCCAGCCAATGCACCCAACTCATGAAACCTCTCTTTGAGAAACACTGGCCTGGAGTGCTTTTTATACATATTTGGTTCTTACCACACCTGTGAAGTAGCCAAGGGTTGAACTGTTCATCTTACAGATGAAAGAATTGAACATAAGGCAGGTGAAGACTTAGGCCAGGTCATACAGCTACTAATACAGAATCGTAACTCAATTTTTCTAAAGAAAAAAAAAAATCCAGTGCTTTCCCCAGTATAAAACACTACTTTCACGTGAAGATGTGAAGTAGCATTTTGATTTTAGAGCTAGAATAAACCTTAGTGATCTCTTAAACTAGTAACCTCCTGTTGATGAGGCAACCAAGGCTCAGACAAATTAAGTGCCTTGCCCCAGGTCAAGAGCTTGTGGACCAGCAGGAGGAATTAAAGGATTCATGACTCAGTGACTCCCAATTAAGTGCTCTACTGCCCCACATAATTATGAAGCAAATCTGTGTCAATGTAGGGTGAGACCAAATTAAGTGCCCAGATTGAGTAGGCGCTCAGAGGTGCTGAATGAATGATTTACCTGGAAAAAGATGTTACTGGAGCTATGTCCAGTTGTCATGTAATTTTGAAATGAGGATTCAGGAGCCACTTCATGACTAGATTATAATATGAAAAAGCACTGAATATTGTTATTTTTAAGAGTTTAGTCACCTTACTTGTATCATTTCATCTCTTGCTTCTCCAAAGTGCCATATGCCACTTAAAAAAATTAAAAGGAACTTAAAAATTTCTGATTAAAAGTTATTTCACAACTCTAATTAGGCACATCCTGGAGTGTCACAAGGTTGGGAATCATTTTTCTAAAGTGTGTCAGACATGAGGAATAGAAGAATAATGCAGTTTACTACGATAAACACCTGGCCTAACCTGTAGGGCAGGGAAGGGCATGTTTCCTGCACTTGGTGCTGTCGGGAGGAACGGGTGAAGAGGTGAATGATGGCAAGAGAAAAAACCAAAACACACCCTGATGAGAGCTTTAGCAGAATTGGGCTGAGGTTCTCAGACGTAGTAAAGACAGGGAAAGTGTATCTTTTTAAGAGCAGGGGGAGAATGAGGGACTCTGAGGGACAGGCCTAAAAGAGGAATGTAAATCAAGACGTAAACAATGAGGAAGAGGAAAATAAATGAGCACAAGTATTATAGTGATTTTTGGACTTCAGAAAAAACAGCAGTAGTTCTCTGTGTGTGGAAACATTTTGGCTGTGGCTAGTGGCCAACGGGCAGAATGGGCACCATGACTTGGAAGTCTGCAGAAACATTCATCTCCATCAGTGGGCAACACTCCCTTAAGGACAGGGAGAGAATAAGCAGAAGCAAAGGGGGATATGCAAGTCCTCTCCTCTACTTTATGTATGTGGCCCTTGGGGACCTTGTGTGTGGGGGCAGGGGGCAGGAGGCTGGAGCAGAACATGATATGGGGTTCCTGGGTCCCCTAGGAAAATATCCTCATGTCCAGCTGATGGCACCCCATCCAGCTCTCAAAATGTGCCATCTGGGCTGGGCATGGTGGCTCAAGCCTGTAACCCTAGCACTCTGGGAGGCTGAGGTGGGAGGATCTCTTGAGGTCAGGAGTTTGTGACCAGCCTGAGCAAGAGCAAGACCCTGTTCTCTACTAAAAATAGAAAAATTAGCCGGGCTTGGTGGCCTACACCTGTAGTCCCAGTTACTTGGGAGGCTGAGGCAGGAGGATCGCTTGAGCCCAGGAGTTCGAGGTTGCTGTGAGCTAGGCTGATGCCATGGCACTCTAGCCCAGGTGACAGAGTAAGACTCCATCTCAAAAAAAAAAAAAGAAAAAAGAAAAAAGAAAAAAGTGCAATCTGGGGCTTATTTAATATGATCTCAAGTTACTTGAGAAATGGTGTTCTTTATGCTTTCTTTGGGGCCAAATAAATCTATTCAGTGGACTACCTTTGCCTTCTTTTACTCTTCACGTTTCCTTTTTTAGCTCATTAGTACTAACTCATATCCATTAAGGCAAGAAAGAGAAATCCTTTAGTTTCTCAAAAGTAATTACTACTTACATTAAAAAGAAGTTTCTAGACACTAAAACATCCTTAAAATTTTCCAAGTAATAATTAACCCACTTGCACTCTCTCTAAATTTGTCAATTAGGATTATTTTCCCCCACAAAAACAGCAGGAGTTTGTGGCACAGATATCAGTGCTGCCCCAATATTCCACATGGGAGATGGCTAAAAGGTGGCACTGGTGAAATAGGGGGATTGCAGGGTAAGGCAAGGTCTCAGAGTGAGAATCATGCATTTACACTTTCATTTTAAATCTCTGTTGTATTTCTCTGGTTATAAGAATAAATGCTCCCTGCAGAAAACTCAGATCTTTCGGAAATACAAATGCAGACAGTAAAAACAATCCATAATTCTATCCCTGAGAGCGAATCACTCTAGCTCTTCTTCTAACATTTTAAAACTTCACTAACACTTATTTAAAATAACTTTAAAAAAATTAGGATCTTACTATGGTTAAACCAGTAACTTGCTTTTCTTGCTAAAGATTTTATTTGGTCTACTGACTAAATAGGGATCCACCACATTGTTTTTAAAAGGTTGGATGATATTCTATGGTATGAATGAATCACAGTTTAACCACATTTCCACTCATGGAAAGATGTTTTTAAAATTATTTTACTATGGTGAATAGTCTTGCTCACATATCCTTGTGTACATGTGATAGCATTTTTGGATATTAAAAGTCCTAGAAATGGATTTGCTGGGTCAAAGGGTGCATGCATTAACATTTTTATTGGACTGCATTTAAATTTTGAATCTTTAAAATTGGTTCTGTAGTTTGAAATGACAGGAGCACAATTCTTTGTTGTCTCTTGCACAGCCATCACCAAGTCTAGTTCTCTTTACTTACTTTGTCAGAAGTCAATGAGATGACAGTTTCCTGTCACAGGCTGGCATGTGACCTCAGGTGTTTTCAGCTTGTCAGTGCTACAACTCTAAAGTACTTCAAAAATAATTGCCATTTTTTTTCAGGGGCAGAAAGGTGAGCTTTTTGATTTTTTTTTCCCCCTAACGATATTAGTTTCAGATAGCTTTTTGGAGTTTTGAGTAGGATTTAGTAAAATAGATAAAGTAAGACTAATCTATTGCCCAATTCTTCTTCCATCTGCTGAAGTGATTATAACATGTTGGTGCTCTTGGGACAACCACCTGGGTTATCACCTGCAAGAGGCCATATCTGCCTATACTCATCTACTTAGCATATGGCTACTGTTTTAACACTTTACCAGTATTTGTCACATTAAACCTAAGTCAAATGTTCTGGTCACCTTAAGCAATATTTCCATTCTGAGAGGACAAAGAAGACAGAATTTCAAGAGCAAAATAGTGATAACAGTAACCTCCTAGACCATCTAGTCTAAAGTGATTTTTTTTGCTTCCTCTGGACTCATAGATTTTATTTTAATTTTTTTGAGACAGGGTCTCGCTCTGTTGCCTGGGCTAGAGTGTGGACTCTTAGATTTTAAAGTCTCTGTATTATTCATTAACTTGGCAATCTCTCACAAACTTACTTTGGAGTTTAAAAAAAATGCATACAAAATGCCAAGTTATGATTAAAATTAAGGAAAGCATCTTCATTCAGGAACACAATTTAAGACTTTCTTAGAAGCCACGTGTAAAATATCCCTGGCCTAAATAACATTCAAGATTCTTTCCAGCCCTCACACACTATGAATCTACTAGTTTTCAAAGAAAGAAAATATGTACACACTACTAAAACTAGAATGAGAATAACCAAGTGAATCTTTGATTTAGAAAGCAATGCACTGATTTTTTCCTAAGCCCTGGAATCATTATAAAAATCAGATTTGAGAATTAAACTATATTGACCCCAATCTATATTCTGAGCATTGCTTTTTCGAAAAAACAGAAACCTAAATATCAAATAACAACATGGTATTATTCCCCATTAATCAACAAAGTGGTTAATAGGGAACGTCTCTATAAGCATAAAAATATACTTTGAATGATATTATATAAGCAAGAAGACAAAGGAAATATTTATGTATAACCATTTATATTCTGGACTATGCCAGTGGTGGGTATGACACTGATGAGAGAGAGATTTGCCCTAAAATCTATGCCAAATGTGCAGTTATTTCGATTTAAGGACAAACAATAAAAAAGACAGTGTGAAACAGAGACTAAAAAAAAAGAATCAGCATGAAAGAAGGATACATCTAAATCTGGGGCATATTTTGGATAATATACAACATTTTTTGGAATAAAGGCAGAAGGGATGGGAAAGAAATGTACAAGAAACAATTAAAGAAAAGTCATTTGAGAAAAAAGTCCATTTTATAAAACACATTTTAATTCTAGTCTTTAGTACTTATTTATGTCAGGCCACCTCTTACTGGATGTTTGGTTTCCTATGCTGAGACTTAGAAAAATTATCTGGTGGTTAGAAAATAGCATATTCTCAAGACGGTTGACTGAAAAGTATATTTTTTGGCTTGCCATTTTTTACAACAAATTTTACTTTAAAAAGAGGGTGAATTAATTAGAATTGACATTAACTCTCACTGGTAGAACTGCAGTGGAGAACTGTAGTGGATTTATTCAGCTTGCTTAAAAAAGAAAATGGATCAGATCCTGAAAAGGATTTTATATATAACTGATAAAAAGAACAGGGCCTGAAATAAAGGAGGGTTTTGGACCTGTAAATAAAAAGAAAAAAAAAATGAGAAAGAAAAAGAAAAAATTAAGAACATTGAGGGAATGGTGGGAAAGATTTCATTAAACAGAATAGTTGAGAAAGGCACGTGCCCAAGTCAGACTTTAAAGTCTGAAGAACACCAACAACAGAAGCATTCTTGCGGAAAACTAATGCCAGAAGCACTCCCAAGGTTAATTTACTAAAATAAAAAGTAAACAGATATTCAATTTGTTGAGGCTCACAACATCAGAGAAAGTGTAGCATACTTGTAATACCAGACCCTCAAGGAAAAGAAAATGCTCAAAAGAAAAATTTTAAAAGCCTGTAAAGCAAAAATTAGCATACTGTAACTTACTTGAGGGAGATGAAAATATCAAATGATAGAAGATTACAAGATGTTATTATGTTTTCGATCACTCCTTAGAAAGTGAAGAACTGTTATGATCAAAAATCTTACTTAAAGTGAATGGAAACAATAATAATCTTTCTAAAAATGTATAAAAAATGACTGTACAATTTTACAGGAAAAGGGAAAATTTCAGCATTTAAGAAATCCCATAAATGTGCAAAAGCCCCTAAAAAGCAGCTTAATTAAAAATTTGAGGGCTGGGCCCAGTGGCTCACTTCTGTAATCCCAGCACTTTGGGAGGGAGGCTGAGGCTGGAGGATTGCTTGAAGCCAGGAGTTTGTGACCAACCTCGGCAACACAGTGAGATTCCATCTCTACAAAAACAATAAACAAATAAACAAAAATCTCACAGGCTGATATTATGCTTGTAATACTTCTAAATTTTAGATTTAAAAATAAAATAGCCATATTATCATCTTTATTTTAAAAGATGCTTTTAAACACATAAAAAACTCACTACCTATTTTATTTAAGAGCTCCAGGAAAAAATGATGGAATAATCAACAGCCACACCAAAACAAATATATATAAAGTTCTACATTTCATTTTATAGGAATAGCATCTATTCAAAGTGCAAGGTGCATGAATAACTCAGTGACAGGCATAAGCTCGGAAGGAAATCAGAAATGTGTTCCCAGTGGAGGCCCAGCTCAACTTGAGAATTTCATGAGCACAATAAATCAACCAAAGCCCACCTTCAATAACGAAAGTAGTCATAAAAACGGGACAATGGTTACTTTCCTCCAGCGATAACATAATCCTGGGTCTTATTGTTGTGGAGCAGATGTCATTATGGGTGGGGCTAACGCGCAGAGCAGCTGAAATATTTTTGTACCACTCCCCCATCCCCGCACACTTTGAATGAGACAGAAGGAGCTCCAAAAAGGTAAGGGGAGAGCTCTCACTCATCAATTCCTACTAGAAATAATCAAGTTTTGATGTGGCCGCGGTACTCGTAAAGGCCACAGTGAGACTTTAAAAAATTCCCCGCGATAAGTCCTATCCTGGAAAAGATACCGTCCCTTTCTTCCCTCCCCTGCCAGCTCCTCCTTGGGACACTTGGCAGAGTCTTTTTTTCCCTCCTTCCCACGCTGAGGTGAGGCGGCAGGCAAGCCGGGGAGGCTGTTTTTCTGTTCGCACGGAGGGAACTCTGAGGGCAGGAAGCCGAGATAGCGGGAAGGGAGCGGGTAGCACCGTGGGAAGGCAAAGAAGCCTTGCCCGGGACAAGGCGGGTTGGGGGAGAGAAGGCACACGCAAGCAGCCGGGCCGAGGAGGCCGAGGTGACGAGGGAAATCTCCCGGCTCGGAACTGGGACTGAGCGCTTCCGGCGGCCCACGGTCGCTCTCTGCCTAGCACGGCCCGTGGTTTGGGCCCGAAATGGGCCAGGCAGGGAGTTAAAAGAGAGGGTAAACCGCGACTCGCACTTGCCTGAGACCGGGTGACCAATAACTGGTAGTAGTCTTTACTCGGCGCCGGGCCTTGTCCTACGATTTCGAAGAGAGTCTCCGGCAGCCACGACGCCATCTTGGGACGCCACCGCCGTCGCTAAGACAACCAGGAAGGGGCGGGGCTTGACTGGGGTCATGGGGCCAAAGCCCTAGTTTAAATGAAACCCCGCTTTTGAGCTGGCAGGGGGTTCTTTAACTTGGAGTGATTGTCCCCTCTTCCAAAGGTCACAGGGAATCCTGATCCGTGAAATTTCTACCTCCAGGTCCCGCGTGACCCGAAGGGGAATTAGTTCCTGCTACCACAGAGGGGAGGGGGTGACCCCGGCGGAGGGATACCAAGCGGATCCCTCAGTCCCCTTCCTGGTCCCTCGAAGGGATCGGGAGGAGATCGGAGGCCGCAGGGGGAGTCGAGCTGGGCGGCGGGAGAGGGAGGGGCTATGTGATGGGCCACGAGTAGGCAGCGGGGCAGGTCCCGCGGACGAGCCAGTCAGCTTGAGCCAGAGGGCAAAGTAGTTCCCCGAGGGTGTTGGCACGAGCTGGGAGGGAGGCGGCGCGGGCGGAGGCGCACGCCGGGCGCGGTGCTGCGGCTCAGCTGATAATTGAAGGGACCCGAGAGCCGCTGCCGCCGCCGCCGCCGCCGCTGGGGGGGGTGGGGGGAGCGAGTGGAAGTTACTGCCGCGCCACCGAGTCCGGACCGGAGACTTTGGGGCCTAACTAGGTAATTGGGGCGCAGTTCCGAGCGGCGGGGCCAGGCCTGGGGGGAGGGGGCCGTGCTGAGGGGTTGGGGGGGCGGGGGGAGGAGCTGGAACAGAAAGTCCCAGGAAGCCCGGTTGTGTCATCGCCGCGACTCGGCCCCCGCTGGCCTGCTCCCGGCGGCGGCGGCGGCAGGGCTGCGGAAGGACCGAGACGGGGGTTGACGGGCGAGGCGCTCGAGGGAGACCGCGGCCGGAGGGACCGGGGCCGGGCGGGAGCGGGGGGGGTCGCTGGGTCCCCCCTCCGGCCCTCAGCAATGAGGAGGGCCCTTCACGGAACCGGGGTAAGGCGTACGGGTGTTGGGGAGCCCGGCGGGGGCGTGGGGGGCCGGAAGTGGGCTTTGGAGCTTCGAGGGCGTCTAGGAAGAGAGAAAGTGGGGGGCCGGAAGTACAGGTGGGGGGTGTGGAGACGGCAAGGGTTCCCCGGAAATGGGACTGGGGGCCCGGAAACTGGGAGAGGGGAGGCTCCGGGGCCGGGGACGGCCCGGAAATGGAAACTAGGGAGCAGCTCGAGTGACAACAGTTGTGGGAAGCGAGGGTCAGAGGAGGGAAAGGCCGGAGTGACTTTAGACCGCAGTAAGGGGTTTCCTGCCCAGGGGGACGGTTGAGGGCGGGCGAGCCCGGAGTCGGGGTCTTCGCGGGGCAGTGTTTTTACCCGTGGGAAGTTGAGGCTCCTGACGAGAGGGACATGTAGGGGGGCATGAAAGAAGCCGAGAAACTTGGCTGAGAGGAACCGAGCATCCTTTTAAATAGATCAGAATGGAAATTGGTGGTGGTAGTGGTGGTGGTGGGGGTTAACCAGGACCCGGGGGAGGGAGGTGGGCCAATTGTCACCCCAATCGTATTAGCATTCAAAGCGAGTCAGGCGATTAATTTATTTATATGTGGATTACATAAAACCTATTATAACGTTTACCCATCAGTTCAACCCCTCTTCTCCTTCCTTCTCCATAATGAGCGGGTTTCTAGTGCAGAAATAAGTTAGAGGGGAGTTCAAATAACGAAGATTGAAAAATCTCAAATCCTGTCCTCCATGTCTCTCCGTTCCTCAGAAAAAGAGAATTCTTTAATTTGCTAGAGGGAAAAATTGACAAAAATCTAAAAACATATGCAAATCGGGGGGAAATAACGAATTTGAACTACTGATCGGGGACGAGAGAGAATTGGTTACCCTGTGTGGTGAGGAGAGAATGGAAGGGGCTGCTTCCAAACCCTTAAGACAAATTTGTTTTTGATAATGCCGTCTTAGTTTGGGAGAGATTTAGTCTAAGCAAGGTGTCTGGTGGTGGGTATAGTTTAATTGCTTCGTTAGTTAATTGGGGGAGGGAATGTGTCTGTGTAAACGTTTGTGTGTGTGTGTAGGGGGGTACGGTTAATAGCGCGCAGTGAGTCTGTTCTGAGTGGTCGTCTAACTGCTCTCCTGCTGTCTCCCTTTCTGGTCGCGTTCCCCGATCTTGCCTGGGCTGCCAAATCACCCGATCTCCAGGCTTTACTCCGTTTTGTAGGCCCTTCAGTGGTGTGTTTAACTTTCTATTCCTCTCGAGAGTCTCATTAGATATTTTTGGCATTTCGTTTTTTAAAGACCTGGCAAGTTGAGGCTCAGAATCTCCTCTCTAAAAACAAAACAAAAAATACAGGGTAGAAAGTTGAAAGAGCTATTGAGTGGGGTAAAAAACCGACGCTCAGAACAAAGGTCCTAGTTGTGTTAGAAAAAAAGGCAAGAGGCCTGTATGTGAGGCCTGTGTGTGTCGCATTTACACCCCTGGGGGAGGGAAGCAGTTAGGGTTGAGGAGAGGAATTATCAGAGTTTCAGAGACAATAAATTTTAGAGGGTTTTATTGAGGCATATTTTTGTATTTACAGCATGCAAAGAGATCAATATTAAGTGTAAGTTCTCAAGTAAACACAATTTCTAATCTTTCCTTCAGCCCCAGAAATACTGAACTAGAGTGGCTTTCTATCATCTTTGTGAGACTGGGGGGAGTTCTTATTTATTTTAAGCTTAAGAGAGCACATTAACATGGTTGGGATTTGTGGGCTTTGTACATATCTGTCTTTCTGAGAGTGTGGCAATATCCATAAGAATTGGAGAACTGTAATTAAGATTATCGTTTCCATTCGTTCCCCATTTTTTAGGCGTGTGAATGGTTTTTAAATCTGCTCAGCTGACATTTACTACTTAGTTTGCGTCTATGAACAGGCTTTTGTTTTAGTTTTTTCATTTACTTTCTAAAAGTTGGAGGACAGTTTTGGCATTTAGAATTCCAGAAGGTGCTAAACTAAAATAGTTAAGTATTTTAAAAATGAACAGGATATTAGGTATGCCATGGTAAAATCAGTACTTTCACCTGGTAAAGTAAATTTGGAGTAATATATGGTTACTTTTCCATTCTAACTTTTAAGATTACTGTATTCATGTTATCTGGATAAGGTTTTCTGATCCTATTTTAAGCTTGTCATCTCAGCAAAGAAGACACCTTGCTGGCTAGGAAATTCACACACAGCCAGTTAGTATCTGTGTGACCTTGAGCTAGTCACTTAACCTATCTGGTCTTCATTTTATCTGTAAAATGGAGATGGGTAATCTTTATCTTATCTCCCTAGGTGGTTGTGAGACCCAGTGAATATAATGACTGTGAAAAACAACAAAATGTTAAATAAGTGTAAGTTGTTATTGTTTTAGAACATTACATTAGCTATTTTGAGGTCATTAAAAGATACAGCTTCTTACCAGTGGTGGTGGTCTTGGGGGAGGGGAAATTGATGTAAAGTAGGTTGAAGATATGAAGTTGTAGCACTTAATAATCTGAAATTGCTGCTTAATTGGTAATGGAATTTGAGCCTAATTTTTATCCATCAAATTAATTTTTTTTGGCATCAGCATGCCAGATATTTTTCACCATACATCCTACTGAAATTTGTTAATTTGTAAATTTGTTAATTCTTTTTAGAGAAACTTCAAATGTCTTTTTAATTATTGACAAAATTTGTACCTATTCTGGTTTATGGCGCTCATGAAATTGACTTCTTAATGTCAGAGATTACAATTAAGGAAAAATGCTCTGAATCTTGGTCTCTGTTTTCTTTACAGAATCTAGGGAACTTTTTTTTTCTTAAGTGGATGGGTAGGGATTTTTCTGAGCAAATGTGATACCAGTTGCCCCTTTATTTTCCTGTTTGTTAAGGTAATTTGATGGATTCGAGCCAAAATAGCAACCTACTTGTTTTTCATCTTCACTTAAGTTCTTCCTTGCAATAGCCAACCTGACAAGAATTTTTCCCTCATTTAAATCAAGCAAGCACCCAGTATACAGAGTAACATAGCAGAACACATCAGCTTACCCCTTCAGGTCACTTCTTCAGACAAAATTCTACCCCATGATCTTTCCTTTGTATTTCTTGGTTATCTGTATATGCTTCATTTCTGGATTTATAGTGCTGCTTTTGTTGATTTGTGTGGCTTTGTTTTCGTGACTAGATTATAGGCTTCCTGAGGGCAAGGATTGTTTCATATCATTGTGGTATACATGAAGGTACACTAATAAACCTGATTGAAAAATAATCCCTATTTTCCTTCCTGCTCCAAACTAGTAATGTTAGCCTGGTCATGCTGAATATGCAACCAGTCTAATGCTTGGAAGGGTTCTTGACGCCAGCAGATTTTTCAGAACGCTTACTGTGGTTTTGGTTTGGTGACCATGGTATCTTCACATCTTCTCTGACCAGTGTGCCATTAGAGTGTCTGGGTGGATTAAATTGTTACTGCCATGTTTCAGTACTAAACCAGTGGATTATTCTGTGCCATTTTTTTCATAGGCCAAGATGCAGTTAATGGGCCAAGCCTGAAGGGAGTCTAGGCCAGATAAGGTGGAACAGTAAGAATCTGGTGGATATTACACAATAAACATAATTAATTTGTAGATTGTTGTATGTAATCTTAGTGTTTGTAGTTTTTAACATGTAATGTAAGCTTTACTTGTGTATTTTCTTTTAATGCCTGTGTATCATTTCAACAGCCATGTTACAGACTTCTTGAAGGTATAACTGCCCTAGCAGTTGTTCTTTGCATTCTCTTCCTGTCTGGTAGGTTACTCTGTACGTTGTGGGTGCTTTCAGTTATAGATAAGTATACTGATGCTGGACCTGTCTCTTGATTTTTAAGTAAAATTTAATTTGGTCAATGTCCTGGATTTTTTAAAAATGTAGTTCTTTAAATCTTAATATCCTAATTTATGGATAGTTTCAAGTTATTGGCAAAAAGAGGTTGTTTCCTAGACTGAAATAAGTCTGTTCATTTGTTTCTCTCTGAGGCGTTTTAGATTTTGGTTGTTTTTTGTGGTTTCATTAAACTGGATTGGACAGAAGAAAAAGAAACTTGTGCATTATTCAGGCTTATCTTCTTTGTCTTAAGTGTGCAGAAGCTATTGGTAATAGTTTTGTGATTATGCTTGCTTTAAAAAGTCATTCTAGCAGCCTGCTGCTGTGTTCATTAGTGAACAGCACTGTTTAGGTATCTGATTTGAAGATAAAAGACTTGGGTTCCAATCCTGGCTATGCCCTATCTATCTTTGTTTCCTTGAACAAATAATTTAACCTTTGTGAGTTTTCCAGTGCCTCATCTGAAAAATGCTGTTATTACCACCTAACCTAGAGTCAGCTGTCATTTATATGCCAAACACTATTTAGAAGATTAGGCTACCCAGATGAGGTGGAACACAAGGCTCTTCTTTCTCTACTTGTTTACAGTAGCATCGACCATTGGCTTGTTTGTTAACACTCTTCTACCTAGAACATATACAACTAGAATGTCTATTATATATATAGGTATTCTACTTGAAAATACTTTCAGTATACAGTACCATTCCTTAATTGATCATGAATTCTTTGAAGTCAGTAGTACTCTTTTTTATTCCATGTGTCTAGCACAGTGCCTGGCCCATAATAGGGATTCTTTAAATATTTGTTGACAGAATAAGTCTTGTGAGAGTAAGATACTGTAAGTGAAAGTATTTTGTAATGGTTTAGTGTCCTATTTTAATTGTTTTGATTCATGTTTTGCATTGTTAATGCTAAAATGATTGAGAGTTTTTAATCAGTTGGTATATATTTTAGACTGCAAGTTACTTTAAAAAATACATATTAAAAAGAATTAGGGCCAGCCATTTCATATTCTTTACTTGTCTATTATCTGCATATAATATTTGACCATTTAAAAGTACATTGAGAGGCTGGACGGGGTGGCTCATGCCTGTTATCCTAGCACTCTTGGAGGCCGAGGCTGGAGAATCGCTCGAGGTCAGGAGTTCGAGACCAGCCTCAGCAAGAGTGAGACCCCGTCTCTACTAATAATAGAAATAAATTAGCTGGATAACTAAAAATATATAGAAAAAATTAGCCAAGCATGGTGGCGCATGCCTGTAGTCCCAGCTACTTGGGAGGCTGAGGCAGCAGGATGCTTAAGCCTAGGAGTTTCAGGTTGCTGTCAGCTATGCTAAGGCCACGCACTCTAGCCCAGGCAACAGAGTGAGACTCTGTCTCAAGGAAAAGTACATTGAGGACCAAAGTATGTTTTGATACAATGCTAAATGATTAGTGTTCCAATTTATTATAATATACATCATTTTAGTGTATTAAAGCATGTACATATTTGTATAAATATGGTGTTATTACCCATACACAAATTTTGAAGACTATATATAAGCTGAAGTATCTATCAGCAAGCATTCAGGACTTGAAGTTATGGCATTTCAATGTGTATTTTAATAATCAACTTGTTGGCTGTCATAACCAATGAGTTTTACCCTGACTTTGAAACTCTTACTCTTCCACCTGTGGGCAGTGCTCTGAATAAATAAGGTCAGATTAACTCAACTTAAAATTCTTATACAGGTAAACATGTGTGATGCCCTGGAAACCCAAGTGAATTTTTACAGGTGGCCTATCTGAAAGTCTCTTAAGCTGCAATTTAAGCTGCTTTGTGTCCTTAGAGAGCAAGTTCATGGAGATCATATGGAGGTCCTCTCTCTCTTTTTTTAATTCTCAAAAACCAAGTGCTTGTAGTAGCCTTGTAAGTAGCAAATATATGAAAATGCTATTAATTTCTATGTCCCCAGTGTTTGTAATACTGTTTGTTTTGTCTCCTTGTATGCAGTCACATTGAACTACTTCTTCCTCTCTGAACACACCCAGGAACTTTTTAGCTTTCTTGCCCTGGCTTTTATTTTGTCTACCTGAATTGATACCCTCTCCGATCTTGTATCTCTTAATAGCAGTATACATACACTTAACTTTCTTCTAGTAGCTCCTGTAAGATTTTTACTCTTCGCTCTCTTCTCCCTTCTATTAATATATTTCCCTTCTATCACATTTTATTTCAATATGGCTTTCATATTCTGTTTTATATAATTAGTTGTTTACATCTTAACTCTTAACTACATTTTTGGCTTCCTGAGGGTAGAGATATTATTCTTCTATCCTTGTAGTATCTGGCATAAGGCTTCCAACATAATGCATTGTACATGGTAGGTGTTAGTGGTAGAGTCTGTTTTGGTGTGAGACACATCAAGAAACTATATTGTGAAATAATATTAGTATCATTTGCTGTAATTTATTGTCAACTTGCTTGTTTTGTTTTTCAGGGGCTGCCAGCTGAGTGTAGAATATATATTTTTCAAAGTTACACTCATTAAAATCAGCTACTTAAGGAATTCCTTTTTTTTTTTTTGATGAGGTAGGGTCTTACTCTGTTGCCTGGGCTAGAGCGTAGTGGCATGATCATAGCTCACTGCAACCTTAAACTCCTGGCTCAAGTGATCCTCCTGCCTTAGCCTCTGGAGTAGCCAAGTAGCTGAGACTATGGGCACATGCCACCACACCTAGCCAAGTTTTGTTTGTTTGTTTTTGTAGAGACTGGGTGTCCCTATTGCCCAGGTTGGTCTTAAACTCCTTGCCGCCTTCCCAATTAATAGGATTGCAGGCAAAAGCCACTGTGCCGGTCCCTTACTTAAGGCACTAGACTATTTTAGTAACTTGGTTACCCCAATTTTAGCATTTGAGGATTGTGTTTATCAGTAGATGATAGTTTATTTATCAATACATAGTAAGTGGTTACTGTGTGCCAGGACTGTGCTGTGGGAGGAATGCAAAAGGACTTAAAACTTAGGCCTTGTCTTCTGAGTTCTGTTTCATATAGTTGATAATTGACTTAATCATAACTTGTCTAAAACTATATATAGGAGTATAGTATTTAGCATGAAGAAGTATCCTGTAAGTATTCTAGATGCAGGTTTTCTGCATTTAGAAAACCTGATATTAGAATCTAAGAAGCAGATGAATTAGGGCATTATTTTTGACTTTACTAACTAAATTGGTGGAAGCACCTTCATTGGACAGTATTTCATTAGCAGCTAATGTGAATGCATTTCTAGTTCCTTACAAGATCTACCCTCTTAGAGAGTGCTGAGGAGAAAAAAGAGATGTATAAAACAAGATCGCTTTTCTTGAAATGTATTTTATTGTAGATGAGTTCAAACTTATGACAAGAGAACACATATCTAACGTTGTGCTTATTAAGTACAAAATTGAGTTTTATATGGTAGGTACTCAGAAGTTGAGAGAGAGATTCCGTCCTGGGTTGAAGTTACTGAAGATGACTTTATGGAGAGAGGAGGGACTTGAACTGGGCCGATTTGTTTGGGGTAGGTATAGAAGAATGGGGATCTTAAAGGTGTAATTGTGGTCAGGATCTAATGGTAAGGTAAACAAACCCTCAAATTGAGGGTCTATATTTATGAAATTAGGAAATTTGACCTGAGATTATTAAAGTTCTTAAATGGGAGATTAAGGAGTTAGACCTAGCAGATATATTATGTTGAATGAATGTGTGCCCCTGAATAGTCAGTGACAACATGAAAAGTGTATGAAAATATTTAATTTATAAATGAACTGAAAAGGAAAATAAAAATGCCTTTAGATCTTTTTGTGACATCACTTCCCTTTTTGGGACTACATATAAAGGTTTTTGTGGGCCTGGTGGCTCACACTTGTAATACTAACATTTTGAGAGGCCCAGGCAGTAGGATCGCTTGAGGCTGGGACTTCCAGACCAGCCTGAGCAACATAGTGAGACCCAGTTTCACAAGAAATACAAAAATTAGCCAGGTGTGGTGGTATGTGCCTATAGTCCCAGCTACTTAGGAGGCTGAGGCAGGAGGAGTTTGCCGTTGCAGTGAGCTGTGATGATGCCACTTCATTGTCTGGGCAACAGAACAAGACCCTGTCTCAAAGAAGTAAGTTTCAGAGGAGATAGAAGTGGTGAAGTTAAAACTTACTTCTTGTTCAATTTCCGTACTTAATAGTTTAAAATGTTTTGTTAAATAAGCAGGAGCTGGTTTACTGTCTAAAGGACTCCCACCAGTCCTCTGTTCTTTCACAGAAGTCTTCCTTTTGTGGAAGCTGGAATCATTTTGTATTAGCATGTTCAACTCTCATTTGTATGTTCAGAGATTTTTTTCTTTTAAATTTGGAGTACTATTTGAGACCTAATACATGATTTTTTCTTGAGTTGCTCACTCAGTAATTTTTCACTCATATGTAGGGGAAACTTTTACTTAACATCTAATGCAGTGAAGAAATGATGTTTAAAGTAAAAGTGAATTGTGGTTCAAATATATACTTTTAAAAAGTGCTGATTAATATTACCCAGTTAAATAAAATTAAATATTTTAATAAATATTTGCTTATACTCTGGTTGATGTCATAGTAGACTATTTGTTACCTCTTTTTAGGTTTAGTTTTTACACATTGTACATATTTATGGGGGTACATGGTGATGTTGCAATACATATAATGTATAATCAGATCAGGATAATTAGCATATCCATCATCATTTATTATTTCTTTGTATTGGAAACATTCAATATCCTCCTCTTAGCTATTTGAAACTATATGGTATTGTTAACTGTAGTCATCCTACAGCCTAGTAGAACATTGGAACTTACTGCTCCTTCCTATCTGTAATTTTGTGTTCTTTAACAAATCTCTGTCTATACCTTACTTCCCCACCCTTCCCAACTTCTGGTACCTTTAATTTTTGTAAAAATGTGTACACAGGTACACAGGATTTTTAAAATAGGAAATGAGGTTAGATGTTGGCTGAAGGGAAACTAAAGGAAAAATATTTTTTTCAGGGTTCTGGTAGCCATAATTTTTAGCTTCCTTAGCAGCTTTTATTTCTAGCATATTCTTATAGACTTTTCTGATTGGAGTTTGAATTAATTTGATTCTTCTGTATCTGGAGTTAGCAGAGATGCTAATTGTGCAGGTTTATGACTCAAAGTTATACCTGTTTGTCGTGTAAGGAATGCTGTATTATCTAGGATTTGTGTGGTTTTGTGGACTTTGGGATAAAACTATTCATGAAGTCTTTGTTTTACATCTATATAAAGTCTGTATGTTTTGCTTCTATATGTTTTACTTCTTTCAGCAAAAACAGACACTCTTCGTATTTTTTTCTTTATGAATCATATATTGTCACCTCTCCCCACCAAAGAAAAGCAGAGAATTGGACCCTATCCCTACACCTTCACCCCAGATCCAAATGCATTTGTGCCCTTCTCCCAGTAGATGGCAACAATTAGACTGATTTTTGAGAAGATTCAGTAGTCTTAACTTTGTGATCAGATCTGTTTGCTAATTATTTCTCAACTCTCATTAGGAATTTTAGTGTTCATTTTCACATCTTGGCCTCAAAATACTTTTCTCAGAAAACTAGACTGTTAATTGTAGAGTTTGTCTTCTTTTTTGCTCTGCTCTTCACCATGCCTTTTGAAAAGTTTTGCCCTTCCTGTTGCTGCTGTGAGGTAAGACTTAGGGAATTTCAGCTTTTGGTGTGGCACTGTAAGATAATCTGCTTCTGTCTCTTCTACCCATCTAGTATTACTTTTCAGCTGCCTGTATATTAGGCCATGACATTTTTTCCAGGTTATCTTCCCATTACACAAACTAAGGACTACTGAAAGGAATTACTGAAGAGATAATAGACCATTATTTAGTATCTTTACTGTGGTGCCTGTTTTAATTGATAACTTATTTCTTGAATCAGCTAAGGAATTGGTAAACTTATGTGTGCTGGAACAGCAGAATTTCTCTTCTATAGGATAGGCCTACTACTTATGTGGTTGCTTACATTCAGTCAGGTGTTAAAGCTTTGTTTCTTGTTATTAAAAAATAAAATTAAGATGTTTCATAATCACACAATTAACTTTTGAGAGTTTACTATATTTCAAGAAACCTAGAACTTTTTCATGATGCTTGCTGAGTTTATTTACGTTTTTAATGCAGTAGTAAAGGATTTGGGAAGTTTTCCATATTTAAGAGAGTTGTAAAGTTAGAAATGGCGTAGTCTGTAGTTATTTTAAGGAATGTAAAGTCCTGGACTTAGTAAAACAACAATTGTAGAAACTAGAATTATTTCTATTTTAAGGGTTAGTATCAGAATCATGGCACAAGGAAAGAAGTTATCTTGGTTTCAGCAACTGCTCATTTATCTGTAAAGGTGTTGCTTGCATTGCATTTAGCAAAATACTGAAACCTAGAAAAGCCATCATTTAAGACATCTCTGCTCTCAGTGAAGTTTGTCTAGCACTGGAGATAGAATTAATGTGTAGGATTAATAAGCAAATGATGTGTATTATTGTAAATATTTTTGAGCACTTTTTATTTCAAGCGCTAGGCCAAGGGGATTATAAAGATATAAAAAAATACTGTCCGTGGCCTTCAGTTTATAGTCTTATAGGGAGGGTGGTAAACTTGGGTACAAAATTAACCATAAAAACTCTTAAACTGAATTCTGAGACGTTACACAGATGCTTCATTATGTTGCCAGCCATTTAGAATAGAGAATGGTGAAAATACTACCAAGATATTTCCCAGAATATTGTATTACCTATATCCACGTATACTTCCCCACGTTGAATTCTAAATTAAATTCCTTATTACCTTTCTGATATGTCTGTAGCTAACAATCAAATATGTATAATATAGTCTAATAATCTAGGTAAATCCAGTGGTGTGGGAGATTACTGGGATAAGAATAATAAAGTAAGGCATTGTGAATATTAATGGCAACAACAGCAGCTAACCACTATTGAATCTTTCCCTTGGCTCAGTGCCTGGCCCATGGTACTTTACAGAGGTTAGGAGAGTCTCTGGAGGTGGGGGATAATGAGATAATTTCAAGGGATAAAGGAGTTTCAGTGAAGCAGTTAAGACAGATTCAATTTAAATCCAGGCTCCAACATTACTAGCTGGGTAGACTTGGGTAAGGCACTATTTTTTACTTTAGTTTTCCTATCTGTAAAATGGGAATTATAATAGTATCTATGTTATAAGGATTAAATTAGTTAACATATGTAAAACTTTTAAAACACTGCCTGATACAGGATTGTAAGATACTCACTCTTCTTGGGAGGAAACATTTTTTGTTTCCCTTTTCTTTCCATCTGAAAAGACAGGTTTGAGAAGATGGATTTCTCTGATATCATCTTGGAATTATTTGAGTAGTAGAGTTTTAGGGTCAAAGGAGATCATCAAGAGTATTGATGGACTCTGCAGTGAGATGAACTTGGGTTCTAGTTTCCGCGTTTGATTTTTGGGCAAGTTACTTAATGTGTATATTACAGAAAATATGTACTTCTCAGGATTTTTTCCAGTTTTTAATGAAAAAGTACAGTCCTTAGCACAGTGCCTAGTTGACAGGTAAATGATCAAATAGTATTTGCTGTCTTTAAAATTTTCTGGTTACGATATTGTATCCAAAAGGAGTTTAATAGTAGCTTTTATTCTATAATAGTAGTTCTTTTAAGTGATATCTTATTTTCGCAGTTGATATAAATGCATACAGTTATGGTCTACAGAGTGTGAATTTATTATTTTTAAGATGTTATAATTTAGGTGTTGGGTAAATTTAGTGGACAATTAAAGTGAAATTTAACAATTGAAAGGAAAAATAACCCTGACTTGGATTAAGTACTTTGAAAAGTCCCTTTGGGGGCAGTTTCTAAATTTGATTCAGGTTCAAGTGTTTTATCACTGCTAATTATAGTCTGTTTGACTCCTTATATTTTCAAATAAGTGAAGTCAATGTTAGCAGTGTGACATAGCTTTAAGTTTTTTGATATCTTTATTTTGATATCATCTCAGACTTATAAAAATGTTGCAAAAATAATATACGGGACACTTCATGTTCCCCATTACCCAGTTCAAGGTGAAGCTCTTTTTTTTTTTACTGTTAGAGGATAAATTCGTTTTCCGTTAAAACTTCTTTTAAGCCAGGTGTGGTAGCTTGTACCTGTAATCCCAGCTACTTTAGAGACTGAGGCAGGAGAGTGGCTTGAGCCCAGGAGTTCAAGGCTGTAGTGAGCTACCATGGTCCCACTGCACTTCAACCTGGTTGATAGAGGGGAGACTTGGTGTCTAAAAATAAATACCAAAAATCCCCCCTTTTTAAGCAATGAAAACCTTTTTTTGTTTTAAAGAAAGAAATGTGGTAAAAACCTGTTGAGAAAAGAACAATACAGTGAACACATTTTTTTCATGTGCTTCTTTAACAGTCATTATATACTTGTTGATTTTTCAGAGTGTTCTGAACGTGTTATAATGTTTTGTTCCTGACTCTTGGCCATCATTAGTGAACATTAGTTTATTACACTGAGCTTTAAGGCCATCATTGGTTATTGGACAGTCCTAAATGGTCTGTTTTTGTAGAACTTAATTGCTTTGTACAGTGAGTATGTCCTCTCTCCCCTTAAAGAAAATGATAATTTTGGTAGCTCAAAGATATTTTTAAAAGTATGAGTTCTCAACACTATTCTTGTTAGTTGAGAGGATCAATCGATAAGGCTTTTTTGTTTGTTTTTAAAGATGCTTTAAACCTCTTTTTCTGAAAACTGGGTTTTAAGAGATTATAGAGAAGAGAGTAAATAAGTGAGGACTTTATTCTAGCCAGGCATACATTATTGTGTATAACCTTAACTCTTTCAAAATATATTCTCTCTCATACTAAATTACTTTTTCCTTTTACCTACTCTCTAGCTTAGTAATGATTTCTATGTGTGCATATCCACTTGAAGATTCTTCAGTAAGAGAACTTAAAACAATTTTTTTAGTAAACCTTTTATTTGGGATAGTTTTAGATTTGTAGAGAAGTTGCAGAAATAGAGTTCTTACCCGGTTTCTCTTGTTAATTTCCGACATTAGTATGATACATTTGACACAACTAATGAGCGAATACTGACACATTATTTTATTAATTTATTTTTTATTATAGAGACTGGGTCTCACTATGTTGCCCAGGCTGGAATTAAACTTCTGGCCTCAGCCAATCCTCCCGCCTCACCCTCCCTAAGTGCTGGGATTACAGGTGTGAGCCACATGCTTGGCCTGATGGCAATACTTTATTTGGATTTCCCTGACTTTTTACCTTGATGTCTTTCTATTCCAGGATCCCATCCAGGGTGCCATATAACATTTAGTGAGTGACTTTAAAAAACTTAATAGTTTTTGAGGCATTTATTTCTGATCATATAGTATAGAGCAATCATTAAAATCTGAACAAAGAGAAATGTAAGAAAGGAAACTAAGAATCATCCATAATCTTACCACCTGATAGAACCACTATAAATATTTTTTATGTAGTATTTTCTTGTAACTTTTTTTTTAACTTTATGAAGAACGTTAAGAGGCCAAAGTTTAACACTTTTATTTTTTGGCCTAAGAGGACCTTTTTTTTTTTTTTTTTTAATTTCAGTGTATTACAGGGGTACAAACATTTTGGTTACGTAAATTGCTTTTGTACAGTTTGAGTCAAAGTTAAAAGTGTGCCCATCACCCAGATAGTGTGCATTGTACCCATTAGATGTGAATTTATTATTCATCCCCTCCTTCCCCCTCCCACCTTCTTGATTTCCAATGAGTTTTATTTCTATATGTGCACGTAAGTGTTGTTCGATTAGTTCCAATTTGATGATGAGTACATGTGGTGGTTGTTTTTCCGTTCTTGTGATGCTTAGAAGAATGGACTCCAGCTCCATCCAGGATAATACAAGAGGTAGTTCACCGTTTTTTGTACAGCATTTTATCGATCCAATCATGTATTGATGGGAACTTGGATTGTTTCCACATCTTTGCAATTGTGAATTGTGCCGCTATGAACATCCGAGTACAGGTGTCTTTTTTTCCTTTGGGTAAATACTCAATAGAGGGATTGCTAGATCAAATGGTAGCTCTACTTTTAGTTCTTTGAGGTATCCCATATTACTTTCCATAGAGGTCGTACTAGTTTTCAGTCCCACCAACAGTATATAAATGTTCCCGTCTGTCCAGATCCATGCCAGCATCTGTTGTTTTGGGATTTTTTGATTAAAACCATTTTCACTGGAATTAGGTGATAATATCATTGTGGTTTTGATTTGCATTTCCCTGATTATTAGAGACAATGAGCATTTTGTCATGTGTTTTGACCATTAGTGTATTTTCTTTTGAAAAGTTCCTGTTCATGTCTTTTGCCCAGTTTTTAATGGGGTGGTTTGATTTTTTTTTTTTTTTCCCCCTGCTGATTTGCTTGAGTTCTTTGCAGATTCTGGTTATCAGCCTTTTATTGGATGTATAACATGGAAATATTTTCTCCCATTCTGTATGTTGTCTATTCGCTCTAATGATTGTTTCCTTGGCTGTGCAGAAGCTTTTTAATTTGATCAAATCCAATTTATTTGTTTTTGTTGTTGTTGCGATTGCTTTTGGGGTCTTCTTCCTAAATTCTATGCCTAGGCCAATGTCTGTAAGAGTTTTTCCCACATTTTCTTCTAGAATTCTTATGGTTTCATGCCTTAGGTTTAAGGCTGTTATCCATTGTGAATTAATTCTTGTGAGTGGTGAGAAGTGCGTATCGTGTTTCAGTCTTCTACATATGGCTATCCAATTTTCCCAGCACCATTTATTGAATAGGGATTCTTTTCCCTAGTGCATGTTTGTGTCTGCTTTGTCAAAGATCAGGTGGCAATATAGGTTGGTTTTAGATCTGGGTAACTTTTTTTTTTTTTTTAAATAAAAGATCCATATTGTTTCCCCATATTATTATGATGAGCATTTTCCTGTTGCATTACTAGTTCTTTGTTTCCTTTATAATTACTTGATTTAACCATAACTTACCGAATCCTGTTAGATTAAAAAGTTTTTAATAATGCTTTTTAAAATATTAGCTTTATACCTAAATGAAGCCAAGTTTTTAAATGAAGATTTTCTCTTTTGTATTAACTTGAGAAATATTCTTGTATATATATGAAGAATGTGTATGTATGCATGTGGCAGTCCAATGGGAAGAGTCAGAAGGCTCCTCGTGACTTACAAGGTCCTCCATGGCCACCTCTCTGACGTCATGTACTTCTCTTGGCCTTTTTTTTAAAACAGCCCTTTTTAAAGCTTGAATCTCTTGCTTTCTACTTCGTGTTCTTGCTCCCTAGAATGACTTCTAGATCTTACATAGCTGTTTCTTAGTGCATATAGTTTTAGCTCATATGCTACCCCTCAAGAGGCCTTACTTGGTCACCCTATCCATAATGATTCCTTTATTGGCTAGGAATGTTTTCACCTGCAAGTAACAGGAAACTGAGGGCCTTAAACAGATCAGGTTTATGCCTTAAACAGGAAACTGAGGGCCTTAAACAGATCGCATTCCTCACACAATGTGATTCAGCTGCATTGTGGTTCCAGTGAGGACCAGGTGCTGTTGTTCTGCTCTGCCATTTTTATCAGGTGGTTCTCATGGTTCCCAAATGACTATCATGGCTTGAGATTGTTGTGCCTGCTGCATTTGAGTCAGGAAAAGATGCTGTGTTGCTGTTCTTTTTTTTTTTTTTAATCCAGAAAGTAAGAGTATTCCTAGAGAATGCCTAGCATACCTCCCCATACATCTTATTGTTGATCTTATTGTTGAGAACTGGATCATACTTCCAGCATAAAAAGCAAAAAAAACCATAAAGTAATGGTATTTTGTACACAGGCAGGTTTAGACCTCTGGCTTTTAAATTATTTTGATATGCAATCTAATGAGAATGCCTTACAATGCATCGCATGTGTATGTGTAGATACAGGTATGTAACTGTAATAAATTTTATAAGCAGTGCTTTTTTTTTGGAGACAGAGTCTTCCTCTGTTGCCCGGGCTAGAGTGCTGTGGCATCAGCCTAGCTCACAGCAGCAACCTTAAACCCCTGGGCTCAAGCAATCCTCCTGCCTCAGCCTTCTGAGTAACTGGGACTACAAGTATGCGCCACCGTGCCTGGCTAATGTTTTCTATATATTTTTCGTTGTCCAGCTAATTTCTTTCTAGTTTTAGTAGAGACAGAGTCTCGCTCTTGCTCAGGCTGGTCTTGAACTCCTGAGCTCGAGCCATCCACCCGCCTCGGCCTCCCAGGAGTGCTAGGATTACAGGTGTGAGCCACCTCTCCCCGCCTGTAAGCAGTGCTTAATCATTATGTGTGCTGTTTTCTATTCTGTTTCATTTGAATATTTTGGTTAGGGCCTTTTAAGTCTGGAGGTTCTTAATCTTTTTTGTAGTGTTGACCCTTTAGCAGGCTGAAGCTTATGAATACCTCAAAATAATAATGTTAAAACTCACATAATAAATGCCTAGGACTCAAAAGGCAAATATATCAAAATGTTGAAATCTAGCTGTCAAACCATGAAACTTAGTGTGTAATATAGTAATACGTTTCCTTATTAACACTGTCAATAACATGATTTAGCAGTTCAAAGTAGTGATTGAGTGTAAATGGCATTTTGAGGTACCTGCAACAATTGTAATGAGATACGATAATATCTGTGATTTCTCTTGGTGCAAAGTTAAAGGTACTGCTAGAAATGCTGTGGTTTGTTGCCCTATTCATACTATTATAGAAAAATATGTTAAATTTCAATTAGAGGTTAGTCAAATTATTTCTTGCAATCCAAGTACATGAACTGATTATGGTCTAAATTGATCTCATGGCTCTAATCTTGCAGTTTGAAAGAATACTGGCTTTAACCTAATCATGACTCATCCCGGTGGGCTAGGGAAGTAGTCTGCTTCTTAGGAGGTAAAGGGATTTGCACCCCTGTAAGGCAGAATTTTTTAGCAGGGAAGAAAGGTAGGGTAGGTGGAATTTGGGTAGGGATTACTGTCTGCCACCTTCTGCCTGTAGTTTCCTGTCTCTTATTCTCTCATCCTACTTTTTTATTTTTTTTTGCATTTTTTTTTTAATTTCTGCATATTATAGGGGTACAAATGTTTAGGTTATGTATGTTGCTCCCCCCACATCATCCTGACTGCTTAATTTTCCTCACACTACTGTCTATAATGTGCTGTTTGTCTGCTGCCCCCAGTAGAGAATGTATGTTCCTCGAGGGAAAAGACTGTCTTGTTTATCACCTTCTTCTGGTGCCTAAACCCTGTGAAGTGGGGTAATCAATAAATTATTTGTTAAATCAATGAGTAAGTTAATAAGACTTGGCATTTCCATGTACCCTGGTACTAATAAGACTGGACCATGCCCCTTCCACAAGAAGAAAACCCTGAGTGCAACTGATACGAAGACTTAAATGGGAAAATTTATGTAAAATCACTACTTTGTTTCTTGTGTGTTGTTTTTTTCTTTTGAGACAGGTTCTCACTTTGTTGCCCAGGCTGGAGTGCAATGGCTGATCATAGCTCTCTGCAGCCTCCAACTCCTGGCCTCAAATGATCCTCCTGCCTCAGCTTCCCAAGTAGCTAGTACTACAGGTGCCTGCCACCACACCCAGCTAATTTTTAAGTTTTTTGTAGAGACGAGGTGTTGCCACGTTGTCCAGGCTAAATTCACTGCTTTGAAGTGCTAGACAAATGAAGTATTTCTTCTTAGAGGATAAGATGGCTGTTGATGTGTTCCCCCCCCCCTTTTTTTTTAAAAGAAGTGTAGGTATATATCAAGTAGCTTGTAAAGCAGGAGCAGAAATCATCTTTTTTTTAGTTTGTAAAGGAGGAATAAAAATAAAATTACCCCCTGTAAAGAACTGTAGTCCAAGGACATTAAATCTGCCTGGAGTTAAGATTTTGCTGCCTCATCCCGTCTTTTAACTTTTAGGCAATCTACTTTCCATTTCTTTTTTCTTTTCTTTTCTTTTTTTTTTTTGAGACAGAGTCTCACTCTGTTGCCTGGGCTAGAGTGAGTGCTGTGGTGTCAGTCTAGCTCACAGCGACCTCAAACTCCTGGGCTTAAGCGATCCCACTGCCTCAGCCTCCCGAGTAGCTGGGACTACAGGCATGTGCCACCATGCCTGGCTAATTTTTTCTCTGTATATTTTTAGATGTCCATATAATTTCCTTTTATTTTTAGTAGAGACGGGGTCTCACTCTTGCTCAGGCTAGTCTCGAACTCCTGAGCTCAAATGATCCACCTGCCTCGGCCTCCCAGAGTGCTGGATTACAGGCGTGAGCCATCATGCCCGCTTGGCCAAGAGTATTTTGTTTTCAATAGCTGTTATTCTTACCCATAAGGCATCTGTCTGTCCCTTAGGGGAGGAGGCATTTATAAATCATTCTCTTCTCCCTCCCTCAGTAGCCCCTCCCTTTTCATAATCACCATGCTTAATAAGTAGTGTTATTAGGTCTTTATAAGGTAGAATTTTTAAAGTACTCCATTTATGCAAAACTGAAATGTTAGGATCTTATAGAATTTGGAGCTGAATCCAGTTTTAGAGACTTTGTAGTTTAATACCTTTTTCCCTTTTGTCTCATCGTTCCTGGGTGGGTATAAAAATGTATCTTCAAGAAGTACTAAAATGGCTAGTGATCAGCTGACCTTCTACCCCCAGTGACTGTCTAATTATGATAGCCAGCAGGATTGCAGACCTGTTAAAACCAGGTCTATCTGCCATTTTTGGCATGTGGGATAAAAATTGCTGACTCTAGTCTATAATCTTTGAGACCTGAAGAAGAAGAAAATATTCTATTAAATAAATTCATTTAGTATTCTGAAGGATTATATTAATGCAAACTGTATAAGCGAAGACAGAATTTATATTAGGGAATGAGTGGCTATTTATTTTGGAAATAGTTACAGTGTATTTGTTTATATAAATTGATCAGCATATATTATTTGATAAAATAGACTTTGGGTCTGTTTTGGTTGGACCTCCTTGTCAAGGGTCACCTCTATCCTCACACTTCTCATACCTGTAAATCACAGATTAAAAGGCTCGGCATGTATTTCTTTGCTTTCAGGTGTGATCTTCTCATGCCTCAGAAATTGATATTATTCTCATCCAAAGCCTCTGCTCTTAATTTTTTTTTCCCTTGTAGGATCCTGTTAATAAACTATACCTTGTCCCCAGCCTCTTCCTTTGGGTAATTCTTTTCCTTACCTACATAAACATGCTCAAGAGTCACATACTCATGCACGCACACAGCCTGTCACCCTGCCTCCCCTCCCCCTATTCCTTTATAACCCACCATTTTCAGAGGAGAGTTGGTATGTACTGTCTGTTTATCTTATCCCATCCATACCTTCTTCTCCCCCACCATTTCTAGAAATGCTCTCACCATTTTCCAAGTCTAATGGACACTGTGGAGTTTTGTGTGTCTGTCCTTTCTGTGGCATTTGACCTCTGCTTATCCATCTTATTCCTCTTGGTGTCTGCAATACCACCATCCTGATTTATACATGTGTTAAGTCCTTGATTCTCCTTGATTGGATTCTTTCTTACCTGTTTCCTTAGATTTTAGTGTTTCTCATGGTTTCATCCCAGGCCTGCTCCTCTCTTTACTCTGCTTTTCATAGAGGAAGTGGAATATCATTTGATTACATTGCTTTCTCCTACATCCTGCACACTGATAATTTTTCACATCTATGGCCAGTTGCCTACTTAATTCTGGATCTTATTTCCATGTAGTTACTGGAAGTCTTTACCTGTATAGCCTACATAACAACTCAAATTTGACATGATTAACACTAAACCTTATTTTTCTATCCCATGTGTATCATTTGATGTTGCTACTACAATCTATTGTATAATTTTCTGAAGTTAAAAGCATATCTTTTAAACCTATAGAATGTATATGGTAAAGATTTTATTCAGCTGATTAATGAGGGGAGGCTGTTAGGGTAAAGCTCAAAGAGCATTTGGGGAGCTGGATATTTATAGGCAATTAGATAAAGAATTTTAGGATGATATTACTGATAATCCTACAGACAGCAAACTGTAGTCTTTGGGTTTATCTTTCCTACTGTACAGAAATTATTTGTACTTTTATCAGACATAAATCTGCAAGTTAATAGGTAACTTCAGTGTCTGAACACCTAGTTAATAGTAAATAGCAAAGGTAAAAAATGGTACTCTCTTAGAAAATTAAATAACCCTTAGAGGAGCCTATAAAACAACAGTGTTTCATCTGACAGTGAAAGAATAGGTGGTCTTCTTTCTTTACATGTTTTAAATATCTTAACCCTTGTCATCAGAGCAAGATACATGGAGAGACATTTCAGATGAGTTTCTATTTTGTATATATGCTGAAATCTGAGAACCACAGTGCTAGATTTTTCTTTTTCATTGTGTAGATTCATCTAAATGTTTCTTTGACCCCCCCACCCCAATCTTTTCACCTTTTATTGTTATCAGACCCTCATCTATACTTAGGTCTAGTTGGTAGCTTTCTTTTTGGGCTGCCTCCATATCTGTAGGTCTTAAATGCAAAATTTTTAGTTTTTGCCGATTTGCTAATACAGTTTAGACTTGTTTTCAGGCTCGAGGAACCATTTGGCATCCCTCCGTTGTGGTTTATTCTCTTACTCTTCTATGCATTTCTTCACTGTCTTGGCCTTTTAAGAACAATCTGGGGCAGCAGCAGAAGTGACTGCCCACTTCTCAACCTGTGAGGGCACAATTACTCTTCCTTTCTTTTTTTAAAGAGATGGGGGTTTTGCTCTGTAGCCTAGGGTGGGGCTCTCTAATGTTTTAACTTTTTTAAAAGAGGTAAATACATAATTATTTTTCATTATTGTTCATCCATATAGCAAAGTAATAAAGAGCATGGGTTTTGGGTCAAACCTCTGTTTGGGTGCTGGCCCTGTCACCTATTAGCTTTATGGCCTCAGGGTTATTTTAACTTACTGTGTACCGTAGTTTCTTTGTAAGGTTATTTCCACTACCAATTCTGTAAGGTTGGTGTGAAAGTTAAATGAAAAGGCACATTGCTTGGCACATGGTAAGCACAGAATAAACATGACACATTATCATTCTTATTTTACTGTTAAATTTTTTCCCATTAAATATTTTCCAGTGTTATAAAAATATGAGAATACTCTTTATGTGTTATACAGTATTCAGTTATCATGTTCAAATGGTTTTGAGGCCCCTAAATGAAATTAAATGCCTGACAGAGACCCTAACTTAGCCCTTTTGCCTGCACTGAATGGCTCTTACTCTTCTAATTTCTGTACGGAGCTTTTCTGATTAACTTGTCAGGAGGGGCGAAGGGCAATAAATTTCTTTATTTCCCTTAGTGCCAACATGAATTAATAAGTTACACTTTGCTATTCTATAATAGATGCAGCCATTTTGAGTTTGACATACAGCTACGTAGAGTTTGGCATTTGACTTGTGAATATACTGTAAAAAATTGCTGATAGTGTATTACCTTCCTAAATTAAAATGAAATAATAAACTGTCTTCACAGTTTTGTGGAAACTTTTTGTTCAATTCCTTTCTCACTCATGATAGTGGACCTGATGACTCCTCCACACCCACCCACCCGGCCCCCTTTTCTTTCAGATTCAGTCATTTATTTGTAGTTAATAGGTACTCGTTAAATGGCAGCAGCTATCTTGTTAGGGTAAGATTCTGAGAGCCTTATATACATTGTTTCTAATACTTGAACCCTAAAGTTGATAATATTATCTTCAGTTTAATGGAGAAAGAAACTTAAGATGAATGAAGGTACTTGTCTGTCTTATTGTTGTTGTGGAGCAGAGCTAAGATTTGCACTAGGTGGGGGGTATAGAGCAGTAAACTCTTTGTGTGCAGGGATTGTCTCAATTGCTGTTGTTTCTCAGCACCTCAATCCCTTGTTTTTAGGGGAAGCTTAAAGGTTATTCATTGCCATTTTAAAGATAGGCTTATATGAACTCCTTGACATTCTTAGATAAGCAAGCATGACTTCTTTTATAAGCAAGGGTGATTTCTATTCCATTTTCTTATGGAGTTGTTTATTATATATTGTCCCTGGTATGTTTAATTTACCACACTTACTTCTAGCACCTAGTCATTTCCTTTTTGATCTGGAGTGTGTAGTTGTTCAGATCTGCAGCTACAGATATCTTTCTTTCTTTGCAGTCTGCAGGCCCTGATGCTATATAACTTGTTGGGTGTAGGCTACTAATTTTGTAACACCTCAGTTTCTTTATTTGTCAAGTAGGACTAAGGGACAATTGTTTATATGGCTCATTGGCACATTTAAATTTTGCTATTAGAGTAAACAAGTAAAGTGCTGTGCACATTGTGTGTTTATTACTGTTATTTAACTCCAAATTCATAATCTGGAGCCTAACCAAGTCTCTTTGGAGACTACATCTAAATAGGATGCATAAGAAGTGAGGGGGTACATATTGGACAAATAAGATTCATTTAAAATGCCAGTTCTAAAAGCTGAGAATTTTCTACAGACATTTCATGGGACATTAAGTACTGTCACGCTATACTTAAAGACAAGAGTACGTTCTGAGAAATGAGTCCTTCAGCAGTTTGGTTGTTGTGGGAACACCCTAGAATGTACTTAGACAAACCTAAATGGTATAGCCTACTACACACCTAGGCTGTATGGTACAGCATATTGCTCCTGGACTACCAATCTGTATAGCATGTTGCTGTACTGAATACTGTAGGTAGTTGTAACAACACAGTGGTAATTATTTGTGTATGTAAACACATCCAGACATAGAAAAGGCACAGTAAAAATGTGGTGTTATAATCTTATGGAACCACCGTGTATGTGGTTTTTTTGTTAACCAAAGTATTGTTATGTGGTTTTGTGACTATTAACTTTTAAATATTGTGTTTATTGTAAAAATAATGCAGATTTCCTTCAGGTTTTAGAACTGCCTATCAAAATAGGTGATAGTGATTTACATGAGTAAACATATTGGTTAGCTTTGAGGCTGCTCATGACTCTATTTTGGGTTACTAAATTGAAGATTTGTTCTCCACTTTACCTAATGTCATTCGTGTGATGAAAATTCTGCATGAATTCTAACTTTTGTGCTATCTATTTCCTTTCCATACTTTTGGCCATTTGAGTAGTAAGTACTACCACATTCTGAAGTTATTTATTTTTTAACAGACTGTGTCTTGCTATGTTGCCCCGGCTGGCCTTGAGCTCCTGGGCTCAAATGATCACTCCTGCCTTAGCCTCCTGAGTAGCTGGGACTAAGGTGTGCAACTCTCAAGGTTTTTTTGCAGTTGATTTTCTTGGTGTTCTAAAAGTTTTACACCAAACAAAGGATTGAATTTTTGTATGTTTAGAGGCTTTTTTTTCTAGCCTTAAGCTTTTTTCGTGATTTTTGCATTAAGAAATTAGAAGAAATTTGATTTCCATAATGTTTTCAGTTATTGTTTTCCTTGAAAGAGTATTCTTGATACAATATTAAAATGAATGTTAAAATGTAGATTAACATACAAGTCTATGTATTTCTCCACTGCTGTTGAGTGACTGTTCCACTCTCTCTGGAGTGTATTTTCCTATTGTGTAAGCTTTCTTTACTTTCATTCTTTCTTTTATGTGATAAACTGTGTTAAAAAATACATACAAGTCTGTTTTTCCTATGTGGAATTTACCTGTAGAGCTAAATACTTTTTCACATAAAATTCAAATGTTATTTAATCCAAATAGTGAATAAGTTTGTTGCACACTTAAGCTGTGAGGAAAGTTGTCATGAGTTTGTTTTCAACCTTGAAGATATCTCTCTCCTTTTTTTTTTTTTTTTTTTGAGACAGAGTCTCACTCTGTTGCCTAGGCTACAGTGCCATGGGGTCAGCCTAGCTCACAGCGACCTCAAACTCCGGGGCTCAAGTGATCCTTCTGCCTCAGCCTCCTGAGTAGCTGGGACTACAGGCATGTGCAGCCATGCCCGGCTAATTTTTTTTTTAATATATTTTTTAGTTGTCCAGCTAATTTCTTTCTATTTTTTTAGTAGAGACAGGGTCTCGCTCTTGCTCAGGCTGGTCTTGCACTCCTGAGCTCAAAGGATCCACCCGCCTCGGCCTCCCAGAGTGCTAGGATTACAGGTGTGAGCCACCGCGCCCGGCCTTGAAGATATCTCTTATCGTTTTTATGTTTTTCCTATTGAACTCAAAGTCATACATGCCATCTATTTTATTTCAGTGCTTTAGGACTTAATATCAAAGATTTTATGTGAACAATGCTGGTGATTATTTTCACAAAAATGAAGGTTAGAAAAGTAGTATATTTCAGATTCTAATAGGCTGGGCTATTAATAGATTGGATTTATAACTTCTATTAATAGTTTCATCATTATGAGAATAGCTTATTAATAAGATGGAATCTGAGTTCATTCATTTCAGGTTATCAAAGCATGACTTCTAGCAGTATAGTTGTTAACAGAATTCTCATTTGTGTGTGTATTTTAAAAATAAATAACATATGGTAGGCATAAGTAATTGGTCGGTACAGAATATTCTATAAGGAAAACATTCTGAAGGAAATCATTGCAGAACAAAAACTTTTGGCCTCTGGGTTCTTATCTGAAGCCAATGAGGCATTATTGGATTTTGGTTGAAGTTGAGGTGGTAATATTAATGGAGAGAGTATAGATCTCCTCAGTACCAGCCTTTAGAGGACTGGTCCTTAACAGATTCCTTGAACTGTCTTCGTTTGGATTTGTCTGTAGTTTAAGGGGTTGAACTTGATCATCTCTCGGGGTCTTTCTAGCTCTATGGTTTTGTTGATACGTGACTGAGTGAGAGATCCTGTATCCATCATATGTTAATCTTTTATTTACTTTCAGAGAATTAAAACTCCAAAGTTTAACAGAATCTGTCCTATTTTAAAGATTAATTTACACTTTAAAAGCAGATAGTACTTTGTAAACATCTGTGTTTCTACTTGTCATTCTTTACCTTAAATCTCAAGAATTATCCAGAAATGGACTGTTGGCTGATTATGGTGCTGGCTGACAAGCTCTGAAGATTTTGGAAACATTGTTCTTATCTTAGTGACTATAGGTCAAAATAACTAGTATGATTTACATTCATTTGAATGACTTAATACCCTATGACATACGGTAGGCATTTATAGCAGAGAGTGGGCAGGTGACAACTACCAACCTTGTTTAGTAATAGTATTTGCTTTTTAAAGTGAGAGCAGCAGTATCATGCTATTCTCTTTTATCCGTGCTATTTTGGTACAGGTGAAATGGCATTGAGATAATGTTTGAAGTAGAGAAACTTCTAAGATGACTTCTGAAAAAGACTGGCCTTTGATTTAATGCTTTAATGTGGTACAATTCTCTATTGCAGTACAACCGAGATAACTCTTTTAAAATATGTCACTGATTTCTTATTTTGACTAAGCTCCTGGGTGGTTGTGATGCTCCCCCTTTATTAAAAACACCAGTGTGTATATATGTTTTCTTTACAGCATAAAATCACCTTTGAAACTATTTTGCTATAAATTAAGACTCACAATTGACTGGTTTTCATGGTGAAGTTTCCCCTGATATGTTACATTTTACTTTACCACAAGTATTCTTTTGAATAAATGTTTACAGTAATAACTAATAGTTAATATGTACTGAGCCCTTGCTATATATGATCAGCACTGTGTTAATTGGTTTATGTGGATTTTCTCATTTAATCCTCACAACTACTCTGAGGTAAGTTCTTTATCTTCATTTGATAGATTGAAGCACAGAGAAGAGTGTATGTGCTTTTGCACATGCATGCTCGTGTACATACACACACACACACACACACACACACACACTTTTATAACTTGTTAGCATTGGAGTCAGGTTTTAAACTCTGGCAGAGGCAGTTTGACTCCTGGAGCTTTATGCTTGTAGCTATGGTGCTCGAGCAGGTTGCCCTATTGCTTATATAAATGGGTTAAATAATCTCAACAACAACAAAAATTATTTCTTTCATTCTAAACTCCAGACCCTCAGTCTTTCTCAAAGGCATTTGGTATTAACAAAGTCTGTTTTGTGAATTGTCCCATCAATCTTTAAGTAGGTGATGTATTAAAATATATATACAAGTCAAATACATACACACAAATGGAAGTTTCATATTTTTTCCCCCAACATATCTTGGGTAGATCTTTACATGTCAGTGTATGTAAATTTAATCTCTGTCTCTTCCCCCCTCCTTTCTAAAAGTTTATGATACTTACATAAAGTATCATAAACTTAGTAATTTGAACTTTCTGATTAAAGTTTATGTAGTATATTAATTGATTTGGGCATATGCAGCAGAAAGAAAGTCTTTTTCTACTGAATTAGGTCAACATGTAACTCAAAAGAAAACCTACTTTCCTGTTACAATGCAAGGACTCTAATAAAGTCCAGTACAGTAATAGATTTAGTTATGATTAGTTTGCATTCCCTTTGGCACTAGGTTCTGTAATGCTGAATGATCATATGTTCTCTTTCTTCTTCAGTAAATAGTAAGTAATAAAAGAACTCTACTTTGAGTTTTACTGGAGGCATCCAAAAAATAGCGAAAGATTTGGTTTGGGCATGTTGTAATTTTTTCTATGGGTGTAATTTTGGCTTGTTTTATCAGCAAAACTGATTTTCTGAGTATTATAAGCATATTGTCTGTATAATAATTAAATTTCTTACAGAAAGAAAGTTCAAATTGGTTAAGAAATGTGTTTTGAGCTAGCTAAATTGTTAACACTTATAAAAAAACTTTCACAATTTTTTGTTGCTGATAACTTTGTGAGCTAGGTAATATACTAATTTTACAGAAGAGACAAATGAAATCAAGAGATTAAGTTGTCTAAGGTCACTGCTAGCAGAGCTGCTGTTGAAATCCAGGATATCTGGGACTGTTGCTCGGTTTACTGTATTTGAGCTGCTTTCTCATCATCTCTTCATTAAGATAACACAGGTTGACAGTTTTCTTTGTATTTATTATTTCATTTGTTATTCACAACAATACTGTGAAGGTGGCTTGACACATTTTTAATTCTGTGGCCGAGGAATCCCTGTGCTCTGGTTTTGAATTGAGAGTTTCCATGAAAAATGTTAAGTTAATTTTATGTGCTGGGTTCTGGACCACATGCCTTGGATTTGTTATATTCCTGACATTTTGTAAGACATTAATCAATCATACTTCACAGTTTAATAAGACAGTGCAGTGTTGGTGAAAGCTGTAAAATCAAGTACTTTGTATAAAATTTCTCCATTGCCTTCAGTGCCCCTCATTTCTTTTTTGTATTGTATTGTGTACATCTGTTATATTTTCTTTTTTCTTTTCTTTTTCTTTTAGTGAATGGTAGTGTCTAGAAAGGGTATGTCCCTTCAAGAGAGAGGTGCCAATGTCCAACCGGCCTAATAACAATCCAGGGGGGTCACTGCGACGTTCACAGAGGAACACTGCCGGGGCCCAACCACAAGACGACTCGATAGGAGGAAGGTATGTATCACATGGTAATTTGAAAAGGAATTGGGAATAAAAAAAATATTCTGAAATCTCATTGTGAGGGCCAAAACTTGAATGGCTCACTGCAAATGAGTAATTTTTCCTAAATTTTGAGCCAAGTAACAAAACTGGAATCCAAAGCAAATCCTCAATCTTTCCTTAAAACGGTAGGCTCAAAAAAAAAAAAAAAAAAACAGTTCTCAGTCATTGACATTTCAAACACCTAATTTAGGGTTCTTAGCGTGTGGTATGTCATGTTTCATTTGCCCTTTCTCTTCACTTCCTTACATACATGCTAAAACATATCTTTCCACCATTTGTGGTCCCTTTCCTTATGTATGTCTTGACTTAATGATACTTCATTGAAAGGAAGCTTCATTTATCTTAAGAACTTGAATTTTGATACTTGGCTTCTGTATTTTTTTCTCATCATACTTTTTGACAGGATGCTGATAGGATACCGAGGCAGTCTGACTTTGTTAGCAAATCAGTTGTCTAACAATTTTTAGTGGTCTGGTGTTTGTTTGTCTTTTTAGTTGGCATAGTTACAGATGAGGTGGTGTGAAGCATCAGTTGAATTCACTTGAATGTAAAATTCCAGGTCTGATTTGGCCAAGGATTGTTAATCTCTGTATAAAATTCTCAGAATTCTTCTTGCAAGTCCTAGTTCTCTAATCTCAGGACGAATATTAATCATGTTTGGCTTGCAGCAAATAATGGCTAAATTCTAATAGGATTACCTGATGCAACAGTTTGAGGCATAAGCATGTATGTAATGTCTAGAAAACTATAAAAAAATTTTAAGTGTCAAATGTAAAGAATAAATCGAAACATTATGTTGATGTCGGACTATTTAAGTCGTTAAGCATGTGGACTTTGGATTAGGACAGTTTTGTGCATGACTTCTGTCTCTGCCATTAAGTAGCCATGTTTTCTTTGTTAAGAGATTCAGGAAACCTCACTTTCTTAGTACCCAGAGTGGGCATGTCTGTTTCATAGTGTTATTGGATAACTTCAGTATTATAGTATGTTAAGCTCTTAGCACTGTGCTTAGTGCAGAGTTCTGTGCTGATATTTTTTGCTGTTTTACATTCAGGTTATTCTTTGTAGCAGCCACGTTTAACTTTAGGCTGCAGATTAAAAAAATCATTCCTCCCATGATAAAAATTTCAGATACTCATTTTAGAGAATTTTTAACAAACAAGACTAAAAAGAAAAACATTACAGTTCCACAATCCATTTATAATGGTTATTATTGACATTGGCATATGTATTTTCTCTCACTTTAAAACCAAATGTGTATGTGTGTGTGTATATGGTGTGTATGTGTGCATATAAGTAATTTGTACCTTTTGAACAACTGCAGTTTTATACATGTTAATGTTGAGGTTGTATTTGGACTCTGGCACATGCAATGACAAACATTTTGGACTATCGTAATGCATTGTTTCTCACATCCACATTGGCAGTTCAGTACTGTTATCTTTTCTATGCATTAATGTTATATACATTTTTACAAATTATTATATCATGTATTTAAAAATTGGCTAAAAGGGAAGTGGTTAATACTAGTGACTAAGATGTGTTGGTTTAAATAACTTTATTAATTTGTAATAAAGACAGACTTCAATTAGATTTGTAGTATTGCAAATCTTGTGATTTTAAGATTTATGTTCATGTAATTTAAACTAATAATATGCTCAGTTATGAAGGAAAAGAATAAAAACTTTCAAGTATATTTGGAATGGCAGAAAACATACCAAAGAATGTAGAGAGAAAGTGTACATTGGATTTTGTAGCTTTAACTCCCCCATACTGTATTGTAACCCCATTTCAACTTTCATATTTTTCAACTTTGATGTCTCCAGAAAACATTTTCACCACTAAAGTAATAAATGGAAGAGGACCTATTCACTTTTTTAAAGCCTAGCCTGTGTCATTTCCCATTAAATTAAAAATTATTTGAAAACATGACTTTTAGAGTCTTTGTTTTCAATTGTGTGGCTATGCCATGATTTAGTAGTAACTTTGAATATATAGATTTTTTCCCATTTATTTTTATGTGGCTAAGTATAATTATGATCAGGACATAGTGTGCTATCCTAGCAATTATCTAATCTCTCAAAAACCCCTTAGGGGATTTTTGGAAGTGAGAGGATTGGGATAAATTGGGAGAGAACAATTGCAACTATATTTTCATACTCTTCATGTGACTCTCTTGTTCAGCTTTCCTAGGTAAAGTGCTGTTATTATGGCTTTTCTTTGCTGAAAACGATGGGCTTGGGCTTGTAAAAGTATTTATAGTGACACCATGATTCAAATGACAATTACAGCAGCTACTACAACAGTATTAGTAGAGTGTTTTAAGTTTAAAAACTTATTATACATAGTCCTTTAATTTAGACATCTAGAAACTCCACATTAAGTATGTAATCTCTATTTTACAAATGTGGAAGCTTGCTCAGCTTTATACAGCTAGTATGTTGTCAGGACTTGATTCCAGACTGCGTTTTTTTTTTTTTTAAATCTGTATTATACCCCTTTTGTCCAAGTTTCCAAACTTCTTGACTATAAAGTCAGGAATTTTTTTCATTATGCCAAACTGTTTTCTCTGCCCACATCACTTGATCCATATAAGGAAGGAGTTAGAAGAGGGTATAAACTACTTATAATAGAAGAGTATTAACACATTTAGTAGAATTTAAGTAGCAGTTTTTCCTCATATAATTTTTGGATTAATTCATTTTTGATCCACTTTGTTTTTTTCCAAAACTGCATTAAGCTGTCGTCTTTGTGGAGCCTCCTTCCAGTGACCACTCCTGCCTTCCCTCAAATCAAGGTTGCTTCCTTTTTTTAAAGGAATAGTTTGCATTCATCCTTAAGATAAAGTAGGGGATATATTTCTCTCCTGATTATTCTCTCTGTTCTTTTTCACTTGTCCTTCATTACTGTCTGTAATTGAACTAGACATCTTACTCCTCTTCTGTTATTTTTCTCTTCCCCTTTCCTATGATTTTTTTTTTTTTTTTTGGACTATAGCTGATCTGTTCCTCTTTTTTCTGTTCTCTTTTTCTTCTTTAGGAAATCACTCCCTTCCACTGCTTCTCTGTGTTGGCTTGCTCTCAGGGATACTTCCTAGCCTTTTCCACTTCTAGCACAGGTATTTGTAGGCTACCACCTCCTCTTGGTGATGCAGTAACTTTTTGTTATACCGTGTGCATTTTTCCTGTTTTTATCAAATGGCAGTATTGGGATTGAATTTAATTTTATAGCAACTTTTCTTACGATTGCTATAGTGATAGTTTCTTCAATATTATTTTTATTATAAAAGCAGTGCATATTGAGAATAGAAAATTGGGAAGCTTCAGGAAAAATTTAAAGAAAATAAGATAATTTTAATCCTACCACTCAAAAATACCATGGTTAATAGTTCTGTTTTATGTTCTTATAGTCTTTTCTATATGTATACTTTCAACATAAAATAATTAGGGATAATATAATAATATAGTAACCAGCTGTTATCCCTTGATGTATTTTCTGGAATTCTGTAACATTCTTCTATGAGGAAATATTAAATATGTCCATGATTTTCTTTGATATGAAAGCCCATGATTTAAATTTGGGTGTCTAGTTCCTTCCCCTTCCCCATTTTTGGCTATTAAAAAATTGCTATACCTGTTCTATTTTAATGTGATCATAGTTTTACTAAGTCAAATTCCTGAAAATAGGTTTATAGTATCTAAGGGTATGAATATTTTGAAGACTTTTAACAGATTGCCAAATTGTCTTTCAGAAAGATTGGACCAGTTTATATTTCTACTAATTCTTCAGGAGAGTGTTCATTTCTCCAAATCCTAGTTAATAGAACATACCTCTTTTTTTTTTTTTTTAAAGTAACACGTTCTTGCTCTGTTGCCCAGGCTGGAGTGCAGTGGCTTCATCATAGCTTATTGCAGGCTCAAGGTATCCTCCTGCCTCAGTCCCCTGAGTAGCTGAGAGTAATAGCTTCTGCTACTCTACCCAGCTAATTTTTCTACTTTTTTTAGAGACAGGGTCTCACTATGTTGCTCAGGCTGGTCCCAAACTCCTAGCCTCAAGCTATCCTCCCACCTTGGGTTCCCAGAGTGTTGGGATTATAGGCATGAGCCACTGCTTCTGGTCAGGCACACCATTTTTAAAAGAAAACTTTGTGGCGGGGATGGGCCCAGAATTCCTTTTGTTAAAGTTACCATTTCTTTGATTACTATAGAATTGAAAATTTTGGCACGTTAGCCATTTTTATTTATTTTGTGAGTTGTTAATGTTTTTTTGAGATGGAGTCTCACTCTTACCTGTGCTGGAGTGCAGTCATCAATAGCTTATTGCAGCCTCCAATTCCTTGGCTGAAGTGATCCTCCCACCTTCCAGTAGCTTCTGAGTAGCTGGGACTACAGGCACATGCCACCATGTCTGGCTAAGATGCTTATTCTCTTATTATTGCTTTTTATATAAAAGATACCAGCCCACTAACATGAAAAAATATTTTTCCTAGTTTTATTATTTGTTATGTGTTTTTATTTATAAAGTTTTAAAAATTGGATAATCAAGCCTGTCAAGTCTGTTTCTTTTATTCATTTGCCTTCTCCATCCCAAGCATAAATTTTTCTTCTCAGTTCTATTATGGTTCTACTTTTACATTTGACTGTAATATGTCTGAAATGTTTAAATGGTGAGAGGAAATGCTTGAATCCAGTTCACCCTACTTCCCACCTCCTTTAAAAGGAAGTTTTTTTATGATCAACTTCTTGCATGTTAATTTCTTTTTACCTCCAATTTACGTCATCACCATCAGGAAAAAGGGTGCTTTTTGTCATTGTGCTATTCATGGTATCTCCATTTTGCATTTTTCTTCTAATTTATAAATGGAAAAACTGTCATTTTATTGGTTTCTCCAGTAATAAGGTTAAAAATTGAAAAAAAAGGTTTGAAAGAGATCTGCTTGAGAATACTTTTTGATGTAAATGTGCTAGTACCTTTGCATATATTATTTATCAAATCAAGTCATCTTTCCTCTTGAGTTTTTAAAAACATTATACCATTTTCAAAGGGGGTGGGGAGAGAAGTAATAGCCTTGATGGTTTTTGTTCTTCCTGGTGCCTCTCTTCCTGTAACAGTAGTCCTCTTTTGTAGAATGGTCTTTCATGGATTTTGAATGGTAGTTACTCTCTTGTAACATGTCTTTACTCTGATCCTGGTTAGCCATTTCCTAGTCTTTGGCCAAAGCTGGGAGAATCTGCAGTACTTCATCTTTTTGAACACAGTGATGGGACTGGTGTGCTCCCATGATCCAAGCTGGGAAAAAGTGGAAACTTTAGCTTTTTCCTTTCTGGTGGCAAAGGTGGGGAAGTGTGAATCTAAAGTTGTAAACTGCCATGACTCTTTCCTTGTGGAAGAAGGTGGACAGACAGAGAAGAGCAAGAGTATATGTGTATTAAAGTTCTAACAAGTTTCAATTCCTTAGTAATTCTTTAAAACTGTGTTGACTTTTTGCCTTCTCTAGGCTTGATTATTCCACTCTGACTTTGACTTTGGAGATGTGTGTGATATTTTAATAAAGCCTCTTTTGGCAGTTTAGAGCTCTGCCTTGATGTACTTATAATACAAGTACATATTAGTATAAGATTGCATTCATTCATTTGTAGAACACTATGCTAGTAAGCACCATGCTCTATAGTAGTTATAGAATTGAGAGTAGGGTAGCCTTTGTCACAAGCAGTCCAACCCAGTAGGGGAAATGGGCATGCAAGCTGTTACTAGAGTCAGGTGAGAAACATTTCTAGAGATGACCTCATTGATCTGGGCTCTGCAGGCTGAAGCAGCAGTTGCAAAGCAGTTGGTGTATGTCAGCTATATTTGTCTTTACTTGACATGTGGACTCATTAGTTCCTTTCAGAGTTTGGATTTTATTTCTTATCTTTCTGTTACTTGTTTCTCTGCTCCTAAGTAGTAGATATTCAACAATTCTAGTGTGGCTTAGATAACAGGAGACTTGTTTCATTGGCATTTCTAGGAACATAAATGTGACATTCTTTTTTTTTTTTTCCTGAAATGATGATGAAAACATGATTGATGGGGGTCAAAGAAGTGTTGAAGGGCATAGTTTAAATGGACTGTCTAACAAGGTAGGCCAGATTATGATACAGTAAAAAAAAAAAAAAACAACTCCTAAATATTAGTAGTTTGCAATCTAGCCACTAAAAAAGTTTTCTTGGGTCAGCTGCAAGCGCTGCTTCATGTCTACACATGCAGATATTCAGATATCCTATTGTGTTGTCAAGCAAGAAAATGTGGTAAATTACACTCTGGCTCTCCAAAACTTCCCCCAGAAGTGATTCATTTCTGTTCCCATTCCCTTAACCAAAGCAAGTCACGTGGCTGGCTACACATACTTGCAAGTAGTTGGAGAAATACCTTCCTACCATGTGTTTGGAAAGCGGAGAAATAGAATACTCGTGATACAGCTATCAAGACTGTTTAAACATTATTTTGCATTCTTATTTGCATCTCTATAATAGTTTGTTTCTCTAAAGTCTACTTAGTGAAATGTAGCTGCTGGTATGGTGTGTTCTGTTCATTCTCCTAATTAACCAGTAAGGATGCCTTGCTTTTATATTCTTTTTCCTTCTGTCTCTCTCTGTCCTGTCCTTTGTTCCGTCATATGGAAATTCAAGCTTCATCTTGTTTGGGAGGAGGAGAATGTTGTCGGGAGACATGGTGTGATGTGAAAATGACTTCAGTGTGCTGAATTTGAACCACTTTAAAAAAGAATTTATACTAGAGTTAGCCAGGTAACTCATACTTGCTTTTTCAGTAATAGTAAATCTTACTGATATGATAGGGAGCCTAGAGGTTTAGCTGCAGAACCATGTGTACATACGCTCTTCCATTTTTAATGCTGCTTTGGTAAAGTGGAGAAGGCTAGCCTGTCCCATCAGGCTTTGGGGCAGGGAGACAAGATTTACAGTGTTGTGTTAAGCACTGGCGTGGTTGCCTTGGTCTAAGGAGGAGCAGAGGCTACTTTTCTCTAGTTGGAAGTTACAAACATTTGATTCTTAATAGTACCCATGTTAAATTCTTTCTTGGGCCTACAGAATAAGAGCTTTTGTGTTTTTTAATTTTCTTAGTTATATGTATTTGTTGTTTTAATAAATGTGAAATTGATTCCAAAAATTACATTATAAACCTTTAAGATGTGGTCAGCTGCCATAGATTAGTTTTGTTTCCTTTACTGAGGATTTGCTTTCATTTTTCTGATGTTCCAAACCACTTTTTACAAGCACTTCCTCAGTCTCAGAATGCCTTCCTAGAAGGGTTCAGTTTGACTAAAAAAATGTGAATATATATAAATACTTCTTATATTATCTGAATAGCAAGCTTTAGTATCACATTTAGAAGGCTGTTTTCTTGTAATACAGAAAGAAAAGAAAGCAGAGGGTACCTTTTTAAAAGATTAACAGTGATACTTTCTTACCTTTTTCTCATATACCATCTCCAGAGCCATGTATTTTGACCCATATATGACTAGGGACAGAAATGCCAGCATGGGTAGAAAAAATTTAATAGTTGTAGATGCAGGCCTTTTACTTTGATTACTGAGTTCCTAGGTATAGCTCTGGGATTGCAGATTTAGGTAGTTGAATACCTGGGCTCAGTCTCACCTTTCCTGCCTAGGGTTCATGTGTGGCAGGCCTCACTTTCTACATCCTTAAAATGGGAATAATACCAACCTTGGGTGTCATTTGAAGATTAAGTTAGCTAATGGCTTTAATATAAGCTTAATATAATGCTTATCATGTAATCAGGGCCTTAAAAATATTTATCCAGTGGCCATGTTAAGTTTTTACCCAGGTATTTATAAAAGCCAGTGTAATTCTTGAGGTACTCCATACTCTATCACTAATCACTGTTTGATTATTTCAGTGTTTCTAGCCCTAACTCTCCTACCTACCTACTTTGTGAAATATGGGGGCAAAGGAAGTTGAGCTATAAGGTTGGTTCCCTTTTGGGGGCTGTCTTTCCCGTGGTTTTGATTCCATTGAATCCCTCTGCCACCATACATTTTCTTGCCACAGTAATGTAAGCGTGGTATCTTATTCACCCATACTCAGTATATCCAGATTGTTGAACATAATATATATAAGTCTGTTCCTTTTGCCTCACTGCTTCTAACCCTGTCAGTCTCTTACTGCAAACCATTATTAAGGACAGTAATCTAGGCCCTTTCACAAGGCATTTAGAAAACTTCCCTGCTTGACTGTTACATTCTTTTCCTCAGCTTTTCATCCTTTAGGGTGAAATTTAAATGCCGTGTGGTCTGTAACCCTGTATTCTATTGCTAGAAGTAATTTTTCCTTTGTTGGAAACTTTGGTAGAGCACCTGGTGCAGATCACTTTGTTTTATGAGACGCTGACCTTTTTGAGGACAGGGACTAGACTGTATGTTATCTGCATTTGTATGCCCTGTTGTGACTTACATGTGTTTGATAGTTGGTAAATGTAACATCTGTTGAAATGAGTACCTTAGTACAATTGTTCTCAAGTTTATGAGATCCAGTGCTCACTGTGTATCGCGTATATCATATAATGTAAATATTTTTGTTATGCCCCATTAGTATCTTGAATAAATTAAGAAGTAAATAAAATGCCTGCCTACACACAATTTAGAAATATCTATATAATCTACTGAATTTTACAAAGATGAAACAAAAGGAAAATAATTATGAAATAAGATCCTAGTAGGTAAATGCTTGGGTACGCTAACACAAGATGACTGTGTATTTAGATGCTTGCATCTGTGTTTGGATTGAGTGACTGTGATGCTACAACAGACTTATATGCCATAAGTGGCATTTTCATCACAGACTTTAAAAATGGTGCATGACTCTTGGAAAAACTGCAAAAAAAAAACCCCAAATAATCACTTGTAGGTTCACACTCGTTCCTGGGAAATTTAACATGTATCTGAACCGTGCAAAACAAATCTAAACTGAGAAATTACAAGCATACTTTTCACTTACGTTACTGCAACATTTCTAGTTTTTTAGATAAGGTCTTCATATATTACCAAGGCTATATGAAATATATGGGTTGTGGGACAGTTCTTCATTGTGTCTGACTGTTCTGTTTTTTGCCTATCCTCTACCTCTAGTCCACACCTTCCAGTAGCACTCCTGTTCCCCAACATATGTTTCCAGAGTGCTCCTTTGGGGCAGTACTACTGCTGTTTAGAAATATTGCTTTACTCTAATTTTTTTGTTTGTTTTTGTTTTTTTGTTTTGTTTTTTTGGAGACAGGGTCTTGCTCTGTCATCCAGGCTGGAGTGCAGTGATGTAGTCATAGCTCAGTGGAGCCTCAAACTCTAGGCTCAAGGGATCCTCCCACCTTAGCCTCCCAAGTAGCTAGGACTGCAGGCGCATGCCCCCAGGCTTAGCTTTTATGCTAATTATAGAATCATTTGGGCTAGCAGTTCATCATTACTAAATGTAGAAAGATTGGTCAGACTAATCAAGCTTCTGTTTTGTGATCCAAATAGATACATAGTATGTTCTCCACCCACCTAGAGTCTACTAAGGATTAAAAATCAGTATATTTTAGAGTTAATATTAGCGAGTTTTATATTTAGCTTAAAATGGGTATTCCACATAGATTATTGAAAATCAATGGCTTATTTAAAAGATACATTTTACAGCATTTTAAACCATTGAATTAAAAAAAAAATTTTTACCCAAATGAAAGCACTACCATAAAAACATTTAATTTTTAGAAGACAAAACTATAATGTTATAATTGTGTATATAAAATATAAAAGCATAAAAATATGTCTGCATGCTTGCACACAAATTTGGAGATGTAATTAAATCCCAGATCTATTTACATTTGGTAATATATGGATGTGTTTAAGTTGTGAATATGTCTGGCTTGGAAATTAAATTAAAACAATTTAATACCTGTAATATAAGTAATTAACTAGCAACATGTAACTGACCACTTTCTTCATTTTTCCTAATATTAAGACAGCAGTGTGCTCTTTAATACAAAGTTAAGTTCTCTTTTAGATCTTCTCTGGAGTAGAGATGGTTTTCAGTTCTTTGGACTCCCTAGGATTTGACTAACTAGCAGTAAAAGTAAATTAAAGTAGGTAGAGGGGTACAGTCAATACTACGTGCCTAAAAGTCATCAAGAGGCATTTGAGACTTGCTTTTAAGGTAGTCTTGAAAGCACATAACCCAGAGTTGATTATAGTATGTTCTGTTGCAGTGTGGGTTTCTTTTAAGGTGAATTGCCCCATATACACTTGGTAAATAGGGAAATAAAATCACTGTAACGTGGAATAGTGTTGGTTTACAGGCAGCGTTCCCTGTAGTGCTAATATATGAACAGAAATAGGGAAAGACCTTTCAATTAAAGAGGAAGGTTTTGTAATATGTGAAGACCTTACAAAAAACTTGTACATCTTGCAGAAATGATTTAATGAAATTGTTCAGTGAAAGAAATAGTTAGTACAGTGCATTCCAGAACCATCATACATTTGTACCAGCAGAAATACTCTTAGGAAGCTGAAAGCTGTTTACTCTTGTGTTTATAAAGAAAGATGACAAGAAGGAAATTCTGCCCGAGAATTGTATTTTTAATTTTGTTGAAGCTGGTCTTAAAATGTCTTTAAAATATTAAAACTTATAGTACAAAAAATAAGACTCCAAAGGGTGAAATTACTGATTATTAGTGCAAATGTTAGTAGAGATTTAATCTTTTTAAAATCGATGATGCTTTTGTTAGGACTGTCATTACAAAATAACATAGGTTTGAGTGCTCTGTGCCCAATCTTACTTTTACCATTACCTCTGTTATTTTTTAGTGATTTTACAGAAACGTGAGGGTTTTTTGTGTTTTTGGTTTTTTTGTTTGGAACATCCATATATTGTAGAACCTCCTGAAGGCACACACACATACACACACACAATCTTTGTGCTATAATTCACTAAATGGGCTTATTCTAGTGCTACTTAAAAGAGTTTGTCGTGAATTTTACTAGGCTATTCCTACACATTTGATTTATAGTGGATATAAATTTTACTAAATTTCAAAGAAATTACGCTTTTTAATAGAAATTAAAGTTGAGCATTAAGGCTTGATAAAGGAAGGAGTTGGTAAAATGAGCTAAAAGGAGGCATCCAAGACTCCTTTTTCTCTGAATACTGTGATGTTCTAATTGGCTATTCCAGATTTGCTGGCATTATTTTATGGAGATTTACTTTGAGTATTTTTGAGCATTAATAATTTATAAATGGACTTTATAAAATAGAGCTCCACTATGGGAAGGCCCCATATTGTCACTTCATGGTACCATCTGGTGGTTTATTTCTTGTGCTAAGCCAGAGTTGGAAAACTGTAGCCCATGGGCTGAATCTGGTTCATGGCTTGTTTTTATAAGTAAATTTTGATTGGAACATAGCCACGCTCATTTGTTTGCATATTGTCTATACCTGCTTTTGTGACACACGGCATTGCCCATGAAGCTGAAAATATTTACTATTCTTTACAGAAAATGTGTTAAGTGCTCTGTGCTTAAGCAAATAGGCAAAGGACATTCATGTTTTGTTTTGTTTTGTTTTTTGAGTCAGGGTCTCACTGTGTTGTCTATGCTGGTCTTGAACTCCTGGGCTTGAGCTATATTCCTGCTTCAGCTTCTCCAGCAGTTGGGATTACAGGCCCATGCTACCATGTCCAGCTGATCAATATTTTATGGTATTTTTTAAAAATATATTTTAACCAGTCCTCCATGAGAGTATCAGTCACACTATAAAATAATTTTAGGAAAGATCTGTGTGGTCATTGTTGAATTTAAACTAGTTTTGTGGGCCTTGGTGGTGGTGGTTGTGGGTTTTTTTGTTTACTTTTTTGCTTTTTGAGAGACAGCATCTTCTTTCTCTGTCTCCCAGGCTAAAGTGTGGTGGTGTCATCATAGATCACTGAACCTCAAACTCCTGGGCTCAAGCAATCCTCTTGCCTCAGCCTCCCCAGTAGCTGGGACTTGTGCCACCATGCCCTTTCTGTTTTTAGTAGAGATAGGATCTCCCTCTTGCTCAGGCTGGTGTGGGACTCCTGGCCTCAAGTGATCCTCCCACCTCCGCCTCCCAAAGTGCTAGGATTACAGCTGTGAGCCAGTTTTAGTGTTTTCTAAAGTGACTGTATACTGTTTATATTTTTGTGGTCTGAGATTGAGTTTACCTGTTGAATTCCTAAGTTCATAGAAGGTGTTAGTAAGGGCATGAGAAATACTGGAGTAGATTTAGGTAGATTTAAAGTTAGCTGTGTTTTAAGACCAAAGAACAATTTATTTGGGTTAAAAAGAGGACTGTTGCCTGTATAGTGGGACCAACATTAGCATGATATGGGTCAATTTCTGATGACAAAGAGAATGAATCGTTTTAATTTTTTTTGAGACTTACAGGGATATGTAATAGCATATTTTCTTAAGATTGACATTTGAATATTTGTTTTCTTTTTTTTCTTTTTTCTTTTTTTTTTTTTTTTTTGAGACAGAGTCTCACTTTGTTGCCTGGGCTAGAGTGAGTGCCGTGGCGTCAGCCTAGCTCACAGCAACCTCAAACTCCTAGGCTTAAGCGATCCTACTGCCTCAGCCTCCCGAGTAGCTGGGACAACAGGCATGCGCCACCATGCCCGGCTAATTTTTTCTATATATATTTTTAGTTATCCAGGTAATTTTTATTTCTATTTTTAGTAGAGACGGGGTCTCACTCAGGCTGGTCTCGAACTCCTGACCTGGAGCAATCCACTCGCCTCGGCCTCCCAGAGGGCTAGCTAGGATTACAGGCGTGAGCCACCACGCCTGGCCTATTTAATTGTTTAGAACATTATTTTTCACAAAGTTGTTTGAATGGTTATAGTTTTCTTTCAACATGATTTTTAAAAACCCTGTGATTTTTTTTTTTTTTTTTTTTAAAGAGACAAGGTCTCCATCTGTTGCCTAGGCTGGGGTGCAGTGGCATGATCATAGCCCACTGCAGTCTTGAACTTCTGGGCTCAAGTGATCCTCCTGCCTCAGGCCCGCCCTGAGTAGCTGAGACTACAGGTGCTTGTTGCCACACCCCAGCTAATTTTTCTTTTTCTTTTTTCTTTTTTTTTTTTTTTAATTTCATTTAATTTAATTTTTTTGAGATAGAGTCTCACTCTGTTGCCCAGGCTACAGTGCTGTGGTGTCAGTCTAGCTCACAGCAACCTCAAACTCCTGGGCTCAAGCAATCCTCCTGCCTCAGCCTCCTGAGTAGCTGGGACAATAGGTGCGTACCACCATGCCCGGCTAATTTTTTTCTATTTTTAGTAGAGATGGAGGTCTCACTCTTGCTCAGGCTGGTCTCAAATTCCTGGCCTCAAGCGGTCCTCCTGGCTATGCCTTCCAGAATGCTAGGATTATAGGCGTGAGCAGCCACGCCCAGCCTTATTATTGAATTTCTTGGAAAAATGGAGGAAGAAAGAAAGATGCTGAAAAGAGAAACCGTAGGTCCTCTTTTGGAAGATATATAGTTGTATGATATCTTAAGGAATTCATGGCATCCTTACAGATTCAGTTAGAATTATCATTGCATAAGGTTTTCAATGACTCATTTCTAAGTTCTTTTGAGATAGTGTTTAGAATTTAATATAGCCTTTGAAAGTTTTTTTTAAACAAGTAAACATCTTTGATACTAATGCAACTTTAAAGTTCTCATTTGTTTACCCTCTTTTATGTGGAGGATGGATGCTAGCTGTGAATTACATAAATAGCATTTATTACATTAATAGCTCACCTGTGTATAACATCAATTTTTCTGGATATATGGTAATGCATGCTTATTATTACTTACGTAAAGGTTAAAAAATCTAACATCTGAAAAGATAGTTTCTTCATGTTCCTCAGACTTGCTTTTAGAGCAGTGCTGACATAAGGATTTGTTTTATTATAAATATGATGCAACCATATCAATGGTGGAATCTTTTGAATGTGTTTGGAACATTTTGTGATAAATTCTGTGTCCCTCTTTTTATTGTGTACTTTGTATTGACTAGTACTTTAAATTCTTAGCAAATATCACTATTAATATATTGATTTCATGTAAGTTTATTTACTGTTTAGTGCTTCCGATGATTTTCTGTGTAAAATCAGTTTGAGAATTGGTTCATCTGCCTCTGCATTTGCTGTGCTTACCTGAATTTTAATATGCAAATTGAAAATCAGTATGTGGGACTCACAAATTGCCTTTTCTATACATTTTTAAAGCCCTTGTAGTCACATGGTCTATTAAAAAAATAGTGTTTCGGTCTTAAGTCTGGATTTGCCTTTTATAAAAATGTAGCATATTTGAATGTAGTAAAATTGCTGAAAAATTTACTGTTGCTTAAGCAACCATAATGATGCTATACAATTATGACAACTGGTAATAATAAGAAACATTAAGTCTTGAGTTATTGAGGGGGTTGGTTCTGAGAGGCAAATTTCTTTGCCAGATTATTTGATAGAATAATAATTGAATTTTATAAATATTTGAAAAAAGGATAGGGTCAATAAAGAAGAATTGGGAGGCTTTTTTTTTTTTAAGTGTAATAAAAATATTTCGCTTTCAATCTTGTGTTTGCATCCCAGTTTCCTGATAGATTTCTGTTTTGATTTTCTGCTGACAGGTCACATTTAGGGCAGGCAAAACATAAGGGATATAGCCCTCCTGAGAGTAGAAAATCTAATTCTAAGGCACCCAAAGTGCAGTCTAATACTACTTCTGAACTGTCAAGGGGACACCTTTCTAAAAGGTAAATCTTCACATTGCTTATACATTTTCAAGGCAGAATTATATGCATTGAAATCATTGCATAGTGTTAAAATTTAATCATTTTATTCCAAAATGTTATGATACGTGTTTTCATTCTTTTCTGAGGGAAATTCTAGGATTAAAAGTTTATCACCTTTGCAGATATTATTATTGCAAGAAATTTTTTCCTTGTTTAGAGAGTTGCGAGGTTCCTATTTTGCTTAAGAAACCTTTATAGGCATCTAAAAATGCCATCTTGCCATTTCCTTTAATTTTTATTTTCAGAGCCAAAGTTCAAGTCAATGATTCTTAAGATCTAATTTGTAGGAGTCTTTGGAAAGGAATGTTAACTGAATATTTCCTAGTACTACAGTATAAAAATGTCTAACCTTGAGTGTGAAAGCACATATGTTAATGCTTATTTCTTCTAAGCCTTGACAAAGCAGTTGTACTTGTGAAGAAAGCATCAACGTTCTAATTTCCACTGGTTCTGAACCATAACGCTTTCTTTTTCTTTTAATCTTAAGTCTTGTTTTGTGATTAGGAGTGCTAGTGTCAGTAACCTTTGGGTAAAGAAACCCTTATCTTCTTATCAAATATTTTACTATTCCAAAGTCACACCTGCTTTTTCCCCCCCTAAATTTGAACCATTTGAAAACCTATATTTATTTAATACTGGACTTATTAGGAAAATTTTTGTGCATTTTTTAAAGCACTTATTTCCAGGGATTTAAGAAGTTAGTAAAATAAATATTATATATGACAGGTTTAATGGTGACAGGCTATTTATTAACTCTTTTCTTATCTAACCTCTTAGAAGCTGCAGTTCATCATCTGCTGTCATAGTTCCACAACCAGAGGATCCGGACAGAGCCAATACTTCAGAAAGACAAAAAACGGGGCAGGTGCCTAAGAAAGACAATTCTCGAGGAGTGAAGCGCAGTGCTAGTCCAGACTACAACAGGACCAATTCTCCTAGCTCTGCAAAAAAACCAAAAGCACTTCAGCATACTGACTCTCCCTCAGAAACGACTAAGCCACATAGTAAGTCAAAGAAGAGACATTTAGACCAGGAGCAACAGCTGAAATCTACACAATCGCCATCAACAAGCAAAGCTCATACCAGGAAGAGTGGGGCCACTGGTAGTTCACGGAGTCAGAAAAGAAAGAGGACAGAGAGTTCCTGTGTAAAGAGTGGTTCTGGGTCTGAATCAACTGGTGCTGAAGAGAGATCTGCAAAACCCACCAAGCTGGCTTCAAAATCGGCCGCCTCAGCCAAAGCTGGGTGTAGCACCATCACTGATTCTTCTTCTGCTGCCTCTACTTCCTCCTCATCATCTGCTGTAGCCTCGGCCTCCTCTACTGTACCTGCAGGTGCCAGGGTGAAACAAGGAAAAGACCAGAACAAGGCCAGGCGTTCCCGTTCAGCGTCGAGTCCCAGTCCCAGAAGAAGTAGCAGGGAAAAGGAACAGAGTAAAACTGGTGGCTCTTCAAAATTTGATTGGGCTGCTCGTTTCAGCCCTAAAGTTAGCCTTCCTAAAACAAAACTGTCTCTTCCAGGGTCTTCTAAGTCAGAGACATCAAAACCTGGACCTTCTGGATTACAGGCCAAATTAGCAAGTAAGTTTATAGGAAGATCTTTTTCTTTAAAGAAAATTTATCTTGGTTTGTCAAAAGTGATTATGCTTTCGAGGTAGGTTTTTTGGTTTCTTGTGTGTGTGTTTCTTGTTTTTGTTTTGTTTTTTCAGTCTGAGACAAGTCTTAGAGGTATTACTGTCCCTCTAATTGTGTGCCTAATAGTGTGTAATAACTAATACTACGTTTAGTTTTATGGAGACAGGTAAGGAATGCTGCCTTCCTCTTATTGCTAAACCATCACAGTTTAGTGTGTCTTTCTTGGTCTGTGCAGCATCTGCTACTTCAGTTATTTCCTAATATTGGGATGGGACATAAAATTGGATTTTCTTCTATACCAGATACAAAATTATCATTTAGGTATGAGTTTTTTAGTTTTGAGTTGCCATGATCAGAAATGAAATACTCTCTTTGATATTATGTATTCTTGATTTATAGAAAAACAAAATGTACCCTGATTTAAATTAAACCTTATTCATATTTTATATTTCATGGCCTTTAAGGAGCTAAGTCTAAAGATGAATACCTTTATGTTTTATACAGCAGTCTGGGTCCCAGGTGAATGGGAAAGAATGTTGTCTTCTTGAAGTTTGCTGTGGAATAGGAAGAACTAATGTTTGAGAATAATACATTCAACCAAAGAAACAGAAACCAGTTGGAGGAAACAGTGTTATGTATATTCTTTCATGAGTCAGCCTTGGAGATCTCCAGGCACTTTCCCCCTCTCCTTTTCCCAGAAAACTTCTTCAGGAAGCCAGCTATTATATCATTAGAACTGGTGATGACACTCTTGAATTATGTGATTGCTGTAAAGCTAAAGTGTTTCTCTTTTCTTTTCTTTCATTTTTGGGAGATGTATAAAGGACAAGTAGATTTACAATATTTTTAAGCATTTAATTTTTATAATATTTAATCAGCTTGGTTTTGACCATCTTTTCCCCCTTTGAGTCCTCATAGAAGATTCTGATTTCAATTCTACATTTTGATAGAGTTAGAACCTTTTCCTTGGTTATTGGGAAGATTTTATATAGTGTCTACTAGTATTCTTGTGAAGGTTTAGCTAATATTGAATCAGCCTAACCTAATATTGAATCAGATCTGTTAGTTTAGTTTAACCTTACAATCTATAACTACTTTTGGTTGATTCAATATTATCTATACATTGACAAGAATACTAGTAGGCACTATATAAAATCTTAAGTCTAGCCTGCATCATAGGGTTATTGTGAAGGTAACATCTTTTGCTTTTAGATTGTAAAACTTTTTTCTATTAGTTATCTAAATATGCACTAGATCTGTATAAAATCTTTTAAATTTAAAGGCACAGATACTGGATTAAGATTAGCTAGATTGGTATCTTGAAGTCAAAAGAAATAAAAGGCCAGGTTAAGAAAGAACAGCCAACTGTCTTTGTGCCCTCTCAAAGTTTTAGTGGCAATGGAGTTATGTTGGCTTTTATATAAACCTCTCCTGTCTGCGGTTAAGTGAAGTAGAAGCATGTGTGCATCTTTGTTTCTATGTGTGTCCTGCCATGATAATTGTAGCTGTGTAATCTTCACAGCCAGTGGGCCAGGTTGAGTTTATGGAAAGTTCCATGGGATTCACTCTTCCCTTTCTGTGTTCCAGTTTACCTCACTTCAGGAACTCAGTTTTGTTCAGGTATTATTTCTAGGAGGGTTCTAGGCCCAGTTGATGGCAGATTGTACTTGAGTGTCATGGCCTCGATTCTTCTCAGAGATCAGCTTCCTTTTCTTATAGGGTCTATTAACATGATTTGTTTATTTATTTATTTATTTATTTATTTATTTATTTATTTATTTAAAGAAAACCCAACCCTACCCGTGGCTAATCAGAGGGGCTTTCCTTGGTTGTGAGGGGGCTCTCAATCTGAAAACACTGAAAATTTCTGGCTATATTACTGTGCCATGATAAAACCAGTCCAGATAATTCTTTTAAAACCATTCTACACGTGGTCACAAACTGATTTAGTATTTTAAAGCCCATTTCACAATTGTCTTCACTTTGACAAAGTCTGTGTTCTATTGTCACTATAAAATTGCTTTTCCATTCTCACTGCCACTGTTCTAGTTCTGATCTCCAATTGTAGCCTAAGCTGTTGAAAGAAGAGAAGGGAACCAGCATTTGTTCATTATCAAAAAGTACTGGGTATTTTGCATATGTACTCACATTTACTTTTCAAAATAATGGTGCTTTAGGATAGTTATTAAGGAAACCTGTTCCAGGTAAGAGAAATAATTTCTCTGAGTAACATATTTCATAAGTGGCAGAGTTAAGATTTGAAGATAGGGGTATGTGCGACTTTGAAGATTTTGCTTTTTTCACTATGTGCTTATTTTTTACCCATGTTCCTGTGTTGTATGTTGTAACATAATTGAGTCCTTTGGAGATATTAAGACCCCAGAGAAAGTGAAATTTTATTAGATCCTTCTTTGCCTGTATTGATTAATCTTTAGGGATGAATACTTTGTGAACCCAAGGATTCATATCATAGCATTCACACTATATTTGTTTTCGTCGTATAAGTGAAAAACATTTCAGAACAAAATAATGGCAAATATTTACTGTGCTTATAAGTACCTGGCAGTTGTAAATGCTTTACATGGGATCATCTTATTTGTTCCCCATCAGCCCTGTGTGGCAAGCATTATTATTTCTAGGTACAGAAACTCAGGGTTATTGATCAAGTCACCTGTCCTAAGGTCATCATAGAACTAAGAAATGATAGGTAGAGCCAAGAGTCAGACCTAGGCCATGTGATCTCAGAAATTGGTCCCTTGAACAGAATGCATAGGAGCCGAGCAGATTGGGTGAGCTAAATCTGGGAAGACTTCTTGAAGCTAAACAGGACAGGGTGCATTTTAGACATGCTTAAATGTGTCATTTCAGTAAGAATCAATAAAATTGGCAGGTAATTTTACTTAAGGATATAGGGGCAAAATGAGGTATTTTATGATAATTTCTTAGAGTTTCAGGTAGTGGTATTTTGAACCCTTGTTCTGCCGTCTTATTAGCTGGTGATTGTGAAAAAGTTTATAACTTTTTCCTTGTAAAATGGGAATAATAGTTATTTGAGGAATAAATGAATTATGTGAGAAGACCTAGCATAGTGTTTGATACATAGCATGCATCACACAATTTAGGGTGCACAACTAAAGTTGAGTAACTTAAGGCAGAAAACATTAATATATAAAAGCAGCATTTACAGGATGAAGGGGTCAGTAAATAAATCCTGGGCATGGATCAGTTTAGGATTTGGAAGACTCAGATTTATAAAATTCTGTTACTGTCTGATAGTTCTTTTTTTTTTTTTTTTTGAGACAGAGTCTCGCTTTGTTGACCAGGCTAGAGTGAGTGCCGTGGCGTCAGCCTAGCTCACAGCAACCTCAAACTCCTGGGCTTAAGCGATCCCACTGCCTCAGCCTCCCGAGTAGCTGGGACTACAGGCATGTGCCACCATGCTCGGCTAATTTTTTCTACATATATTTTTAGTTGGCCAGATAATTTCCATTTTTAGTAGAGATGGGGTCTTGCTCTTGCTCAGGTTGGTTTCGAACTCCTGACCTCTAGTGATCCACCCGCCTTGGCCTCCCAAAGTGCTAGGATTACAGGCGTGAGCCACCGCGCCCGGCCTGTCTGATAGTTCTGTGAGGTTGGGCAAATTCAGCTATAGTTATGATACTAGCCTAATTCCTGATCTTATTTGCAAAATAATAATATTCATTTTTGTGAAGCATAAATGAAAGAATTGATGTGAAAACAACTTTGAAAAATTAAAGTGCTATATAATGCACCAACCAACATATAATGATGTATTAAGAGTTGTGGTCATGTATTTGAAAGGCTTTTGTATACATCAGGGTTTTTGGTTTTTGGCATTAATCCAAAGGGCAGAATTAGATTCAGTGGGTAGAAATTGATGGGTGGGTTTCTGATTACTGTAAGTCTGGTGGGAAAAGTCTATAAATTATCTAAAATGGAGTATGCTACTTTGTGAGATAGAAAACGTTTCAAATTGGATACTTTTTTTTTGTCTTCTACCTTTTAAGAATCAGTGAACCTGTTAATTCAAATGCGATTATGTTTCCTCTGGTAAAGGCTCATTCCCCATGTTCAAATACTACTCGGGGAGATTCAAGATGTGTACTAGCATATTGAAATCTGTGGGAAGTCTTAAAGTAACTTCTCCTTAATCCAGTACCTTGCAGACCTATTTAAACTGTTATTACCTTTGAAGACAGCAGTGGTCTATGGAATACACTTTGGGAAATAATACCTTTAGCAGGAAGACCTTTTCCAGTGTACTGCTTCAAACTGTTAGATAGGGGCTGATGAACAAGTTCCTGGTGAGAAACTGGGGCTGGCAGGAAAGCTAGTCAAACAGCTACTTCAGTGCTAGGCTTCCTGAAGCTTTGTTGCTTGCCAGCTGCAGTTGATCAGAATAGCTCTGGGACAGAGGTCATCTGTATCACTTGGTAGAGGTCTCAGGAGTACCCCAGAAAGAACAGTGTTATGTGACAATTTTTAATGTGTATTAGGAAATTATTGTAGCTGTCTTTGTGTTATTTAACCTAAGTAAGTAGACATTCTTGTAAATTTAAATAGGCATACGTGTCAAACCAGTAGGGTAATATAATGATATAGGTGGTTTTAAAAATTTCTTTCTAATATTTTAATATAATACTTTTAATGATTTTATAATTAGTTCAGCTTCAAAATATATTTTGCTAATCTGCCTATTTAAAGTGAGCTAATTTTTTGAAAAATTGCAATAATTTCAAAGTGAGCAGTAGAGGATGATGGGATAGAATTATAAGAAATAGTTGGTAATCAAAGTCAAAGTAATTATACAACTTATTTATAGAAAAACTTAGAGGTACTGTATTTCCAGGCTGATGTTTCTATTTGTAGATCCACTGTACGCTCCATTATTTAAAGTGGACATCGTGTGCGTATTATTAATAACATAGTCAGCAGTAATACCAGTTTCTTTTCATCTTGAGTTTCATACTATCCTGGTGACTTGCATGCAGCCTGTGTCCATTACCTGAACTAGACAAGAATCAGACAGATGCTGAATTCAAAGAAGGCAATTCTGCTTAGATTAGGAAGACATAATGCTTTGCATCTCTAGAGTAGAGGGAGGAAATCAGAGTGAGTTGAGCAGGAGAAGACAATTTACATTAGACTTTTGGTTTCACTTGCTTGCATCTTGTAGGATCAGCCCTATTGAGCTGAAAAAAGTGGATTATCTTTGAGCCCTGTGAGGTGTTGGGCGGGGAGTTTAAAAGGAAAAGGCTTGAGTGTTAAGAGTTTTCTGTATTCTAAGACAGCTGTCAAAATAATTTAGCAATTTAAAAGTTTAATATTTCCATTATGTAACCACTTAGAAAAATTACCAACAAAGAATCCTAGTATTTTTAAGGCTTTTAAAAAATTTCAATAAGTTAAAAAAATGAGTTGCCAAGCTAGAAAAAAAAGAACATTTAATGGAAAAAAAATATTGTTGGCCTTTTTGTTAGGAAAATTTTGCTTTGTGTTACATGGTGAATTTTAAATGGCCATGTTATGTGCTTTTATATACCAGATCACAATAAGAATTAACTTAGCCGAGTTACATTTTATTGAATTTAGATATGTTAGTGAAAATTGCTCTTTATATTCTTGCCTCTGTATTTTGGAATAGTTTTGACATTCTAAGATGTTTGTTAAAAATATTGAGAAAATACAAAAAAGTGCAAAGAAGAAAAATACAAAATCGCCTTTAATTTCATTCACCAAGGGCTACCTCTTTTTTTGGTGTATATCCTGCCAAAATTTTTTCCTTTATATTTGTCAGCACTTCTGTGCAAAGCCAAAGACTTAGGAAAGAGTTATTTAAAAACACAATCCTTCTATCAATCACTTTGCTCTTTTCTGTAGCTTCTTATTTTGATGTTTATTTCAGTCTCTGAATTATATGCTTTCATATGTCCATTTGTTGATTTTTCTTTTTCTTTTTTTAAGTTTGATCTGTATTGCATTTCCCCTTATGGAAGATGAGGGTTTTGCATTCTTACCTTACTCCACCCCATACAGCCATACATACTTCCCATTTTTCCAGACATGATCAGTACTCAGTATTTATATTACATAAATGTTATTTACACTGTGCCACATTTTTCTTTCTTACACATTTTTGTATTTCCTGAATTTTATGGTTTTTTTTTTTTTTTACTGTTTTCCTTCTCTGTGAACCCATCACTCAACTCCATACTCTTTACTAATTGTCACAGCCTTTTCTCAAGCTGTCTCTATGCATCTGTTTCATCTTCCTGAACAAATGAGGCCTCTGGATGGTTGTTCTTTATGCCTGGTTGTACTACTTTTTAGCTTTGGGATTTTGGGATTTTCTTCAATCTTTTCAGTTTCCTTTTTCCAGATCCTATGTCATCTTTCTTGGTTTCTTGTTTTGGTGGAACATATCCAAAAAATAGTATTTATGAGATTTTAAATTGTTTGTTTTAGATTTTTAGATTTTAAATATCTGAAAATATATCATACTACCCTGATACTTACTTGACAGATGGGTGAATATAGAATTCTGGGTTTGGAATTATTTTCTTTCATAATTTTGAAGAATTATATCTTTTAGATTTCACTACTAGAACCATTCTTATTCCTGATCTGTTGTATATGTAACCCTTTTATATGGAAGCATGCAGATTGTTACCTGTTATTTAGAAATGTTGCAATATTGCCCATTACTGTTGGTTTATTTTCATTATTTGTCAGAGTGACCAGCTGTCCTGGTGTCTCTGGGTCTGGGGTGTTCCCTAAGACTCAAGACTTTCAGCTCTAGAACTGCGATAGTCCTGGGCAAACTAGAATGGTTGGTCACCCTCTTATTTCATTTCTCTTTCTAGATTTTCAATATTTGGGGTAATTGTCCTTTTAGATGGTCTTGATCTTATCTCTTTGCTCTTGCTTTGCTTATTTTTTCTATTTCTGGTGGATTTCTAAAACTTCATTTTCCAACCCTTCTCTTGATTTTGCCTTTTTTTTTTAGTGTTTGCTATCATGTTTTGTTGTCAAAAGATTGTTTTGTTTTCACTTCCTTTTTGTAGAATACTGTATTTGGTTTATGGATGAATTTCTTTTTTGAGGACATAAACAATTTTCTTTGCTTGCATAGTCTCTTTTAAATAGGCTTTTTGGGAGGATGCAGCAGGATTGGGTTAGCTTTGTCTTTGATACTAAGAACATTCCTCATATCTGGTAATTCTGGTTGTCTCCGCATAGTCAAGTGTAAGAGGAGACCAAAAATCTAATTTGTAAGCTTTAAGTATATAAGTGACATTAGACTGAGATTCATTGTCTGGTTATCTGATTGGGCTGTTTCTTTGCTGAACTTCTTTTATCATTATTTTTAGAACTTTTTTCTTCAGCTGGTAGAATTCCACAGGGAAGATTCTTTTAAACTCCTGCCTTGAAGCAAAGGCCTCAATGCCAGAGTTCTGGGGGCTGAGCGGGAGAATAGGCCTGGGAAGGAGGCAGTGTGTCATCCAGTACATCTATTTGTATTTGATCTCCCTCTCAATTTTGGTGTAGTGCACCTATTTATACTATGTACTTTAATTGGAGAATTTCTATATTTTGTACTTTGTAAAGAAGAAAGGTCCTTTTGCTGGGTCAGGAGAGGAATAGTTGCCCAGCTGTGCAAGAGGGGGAGGAGATCTGGGAATCTGACTGCTTCATAAACAGCCTATCAACCAATCCTCAGTTTTAACCCCCACGTTATCCCAAAGGTAACTGTACCATCAGTTCCTGAGCCTTTTTGGGTTTTTGTAGCGTCAGTCTAATTGGTACTTGTCTCAGGTTTGTTCTCTGAGCTTTCTGGAGTTTCCAGTGCATTAGCCCTGGTATCTCTGCTTTCCATCTTCTAAAATTGTGTTGTCGTTGTACTGTCTTCTATTTTTTCCATCTCTATGAACTTATATCTCAGATTCTGTTACTGCTATTTTAGTGGCATTTCATGAGGGGACAGAATTGAATGCATGTGTATTCAGTCTTCTGTCTATACCTAGAGGGCAGACACGTTTCTGTGCATGTGCACATACTTTTTCAAAAGTAGGATCTCACTATACATGACAAGAGGCATTGCTTTTTGAGTGCCTGTTATGTACCAAGCTCTAAAATAGACATTTGACATACATCAAATTTCATCGTCACAATGACAGAATGAGTGTATCCATGTTTTAGATGTGAAGAAAGTGCTCTCTCTGCCTAAACACGTATTAACAGACTTCTTCCTCTCAGAAAACTGTAAATTATATCATTTTTAATGGCTGCATATGAACATGCCCTTATTTAACCCATTCCTTACTATTGGGTATTTACATTGTTCTTGTAAATTTTAAATATAGCTTTGTAATTTACATTATTATTTGCTTGTTAGGTCACTGGTTATGTTCCTTTTAAATATTGATATATATCTTGAAATTTCCCATTCTTACCACTTATATAAAAGTGCCAATTTGTTCATATCCTCATCACCTACTAACTGTTCCTGCAGTTTTTATTATCATACTCTTTATTTAACCATTTCTTATTACTGGGCATTTAGCTCCTTTCCAGTTTTTCCTTATCATAAATAGTGGTTAGGTGAATATCTTTGCATATTTCCAATGTTCTTAATTCATACCACCAAGTCAATGCATGAAATGGCTGTGCGTTGATTAGGAAATAAAAATTTAGTTTAGAAATTTGCATTTGGGACTTAGCTCATTATCTATCATCTATGAAACTTGAATTTTATTATTAGAGTGATTTTAAAATAAAAATCTGTGGTCCTTTTTTATATCCTTTTGGATTACTTTGTTTGTTTTTTGGAGACAACGTCTTGCTCTGTTACCTTAGTTGGAGTGCAGTGGCATGATCCTGGGCTCGGGTAATCTTCCTTCCTCAGCTTCCTGAGGAGGGCCTGGCTAATTTTTTCAATTTTTTGAAAACAGGGTCTCACTGTGTTCCTCAGGCTGATATTGGAATTCCTGGCCTCAGCTGTTCCTCCTGCCTTGGACTCCCAAAGTGCTAGGATTATAGGTGTGAGCCACCGTGCTGGCCACTTTCCATTTTTTAAATTTATTATGCCAAAGTAACCATTAATAAAGATATACAGGCATACCTCAGGTATTGGTGGTTTGGTTCCAGACCACTGCAGTAAGGTTCATGTCTCAGTGAAGTGATCAGACTGGGCATAGCGAGTGACTCACACCTGCAATCTCAGCACTTTGGGAGGAGGCTGGAGGATTGCTTGAGTTTGGGAGTTCAAGATGAGCTTGGGCAACATACTGAGACCCTGTTTCTCTTTTTTAAAAAGAAAAAAAAAGTCATTAATATTTTGGTTTCCCAGTGCATATAAAAATTGTGTTTACACTATACTATAGCCTGTTAAGTGTGCAATAGCTTATGTCTAAGAAGACAATGTATATACCTTAAGTAAAAATTACTTTATTGTTGAAAAATGCTAACAGTTATCTGGGTCTTAAGCAAGTCATAATCCTTTTGCTAGTTGAGAGTCTTGCCTTAATGTTGATGGTTGCTGACTGATCAGGTTGGTGATTGCTGAAGGTTAGGGTGGCTATAACAGTTTTTTAAAATAAGGCAACAATGAATTTTGTTGCATTGATTGACTCTTCCTTTCAGGAAAGATTTCTGTGAGGCATGTCATAATGTTTGATAGCATTTTGCCCACAGGAGATCTTCTTTCAAGATTAGGAGTCCTCTCAAACTTTGCTGCTGCTTTATCAACTAAGTTTATGTACTATTCTAAATTCTTTGTTGTTATTTCAACGATGTTTGCAGCATCTTCATCAGGAGTAGCTTCCATCTCAAGAAACCATTTTCGTTCTGGACAACACAGCGAGAGACACTTTCACTACAAAAAATAAAAAAATTTATGGGGCATGGTAGCATGCACCTGTACTCTCAGCTACTTGGGAGGCTGAGGTGGGAGGATTGCTTGAGCCCAGGAGGTTGAGATTACAACAGTTACAGTGAGCTATGATTGAGTCACTGCCCTCCAGCCAGCCTGGGCAACAAAACAAGACTGTCTCTTTTTAACAAAAGAAAAACCAAACCAAAAAAACCATTTTCTTTATTCATCTGTAAGAAGCAGCTCTTCATCTGTTCAAGTTTGATCATGAGATTGCAGCAATTTGGTCGCATTTTCAGGCTCCATTTGTAATTCTAGTTCTCTGTTTCCACCATATCTGTAGTTCTTCCACTGAACATCTTGAACCTCTCAAAGTCATAGTCGTCCATGAAGGTAGGAACCCACCTCTTCAACACACCCCTTGATATTTTGACCTCCTCCCATGAGTCACCAATGTTCTCACTGACATTTAGAATGATGAATCCTTTCCAGAAGGTTTTCAGTTGACTTTGTCTAGATCCATTCGAGGAATCACTATCTATGGCAGCTGTAGCCTTACAAAATGTATTTCTTAAATCATAAGAGTGAAAGTCAAAATTAGTCTTTGATTCATGGGCTGCAAAACAGATGTTGTGTTAGCAGGGATGGAAACATTAATCTCCATGTACATCTCCCATCAGAGCTCTTGGGTGACCAAGTGTATTGTCCATGAGCAGAGATGTTTTGAAAGGGGAGTCTTTTTTTCTGAGCAGTAGGTCTCAACAGTGGGCTTAAAATATTCAGTAAACCATGCTGTAAACAGATGTGCTGTCTTCTAGGCCTTTTTGTTCCATTTATAGAGCATAGGCATAATTCTTAAGGGCTCTAGGATTTTCAGAATGGTGAATGAGCGTTGACTTCAACTGAAAGTCCCAGCTGCATTAGCCCTGAAGAAGAGTTAGCCTGTCCTTTGAAGCCAAACATTTACTTCTGTTCTCTACCTATGAAAGTCATAGTTGGCATCTTCTTCCAATATCAATATAAGGCTGTTTTGTCTACATTGAAAATCGGTTATTAAGTGTAGCCACTTTCATCAAGATCTTTGTTAGATCTTCTGGGCAACTTGCTGTGGATTCCGTCTACATCAGCACTTGCTGATTGACCTTGTACTTTTATGTTACAGAGATGGCGTCTTTCCTTCAGCTTCATGAACCCAACCTACTACCCTCAAACTTTTCTTCTGCAGCTTCCTCACCTCTTTCATTCAGCCTTTATAGAATTAAAGAGAGTGAGAGCTTTGCTCTGGGTTTGGCTTTTGGTGTAAGGGAATGTTGTAGCTGGTTTGATCTTCAATCCAGAGCACTCAAACATTTTCCATATCAGCAATAAGGCTGTTTAGTTTTCTTATCATTCATGTGTTCACTGTATTAGCACTTTTAGTTTCCTTTGCATTCACAATTTGGCGGTTTAGCAAAAGGAGGCCTAACTTTTCAGTCTATCTCGACTTTTAACACGCCTTCCTCAGTAAGCTTGATCATTTCTAGCTTTGATTTAAAGTGGAAAACATGGAAGTCTTTCACTTAAACCCTTAAAAGCCCTTGTAGTGTTTTAATTGGCCCAGTTTCAATATTGTTGGGTCTTACAGACTAGGGACACACCTGAAGAGAGGGAGAGAGATTGGGTAACACCCAGTTGAGCAGTCAGAACACACAACATTTATCAATTAAATTTGCTGTCTTGTATGGGGACAATTCGTGTTATTTCCAAACAAATGGTAACATCAAAGATCGCTGATCTCAGGTATAATAATAATGAAAAAGTTTAAAAGATGGCAAGAATTACCAAATGTGACACAGACACAAAGATGTGAGCACATGATGTTGGAAAAATGGCACAAAAAGTTCCTGAACATGGATGCCACAAACCTTCAATTTAAATAAAACATAGTATCTATAAAGTGCAACATAGGAAAGCACAATAAAATGACGTATGCCTGTATAAACTTGAAAGTAGACACAAAATAGTAAAGTTATGCCGGGTTCTCATGATTCTGTTTTCTTGTATCATATGTGTGCACACCCATTGGCTGAAGGAATCAAGGGCTAGTTACTGAAAATATACCCATAGTTAATTAATTTTCTTTATTGGGCCCAACTTTTCCAGAGCAAAATGGCTGTATCACAGCATTCTAAATTAAAGTTCTGATGTGCAGTAATAGTCATTTCTTTGGTGCTTTTTATGTAGCAAAGCATAAAGGTAAAAGGAATGGTTCTGACAGTGTTTTGAAACAGATTTCACATGCAAATTGGTGGATACTTACTGTAATTACTTGACACTTCATTTTAGTATATGAACAAATTGAGGATGCCTTGATTAGAAATCAATGATGGTCATCCCCTGCTACCTATGAATGTAAGTGAGTTGGAGCAATTTTCTAGACATCTACCCTTGTTTATGATAATAATTTGTATACTTTGTTTTGGTGTGTATCTACTCCATTTTTAAAATGGAGCTCTCATTACTGTCTCTAGGAATGTAACAAAAACTGTAAATAAAATGAAGATACTTAGTATTTTAGAAAAAGCTGGTACTGAAAATTTTATTACTAAGGCATAGTTTAGCTCAGGTCTTATTTTTCTGTTTAAAACATAAAAAGGTCTTGTTTATTGTGTTTTGGAGAGGTGTTTTTTTTTTTTTTTTTTTTTAACTTTTAACTAGCTTTTGAAATTTGAATGAGTCATTATACTGTTCTTTCTTTTTATTCTCAAAGTCCAGCTCAGTGAACATCTTCTGTAAAGGGCCATAAGTAACTATTTTAGGCTTTGCTGATCACATGTAATGTGTGTCCCATCTTCATTTGTTAGAATTCTCTAAAAATATATAAAGCGCTTTTTTATACAGCTTGGGGGCTATACGAAAACAAGTTGCTAGCCAGATTTGGCCAATAGGCTGCTGTTTGTTGACACCCAATCTGGATTAAAAATTTTAATACAATAATGACTTACCGCCAGAATTTGGGGGATATTTATGATGTATATTCAACCAAAACTAAATGGAAAAGGAAATTGGCCTACATGACTGGTAAAGCTAAGAGATTGGTGAGCTTCAGGCTTGGCTAGATCCAAGAGATCAAATGAAGATGGCCCTGGCAGTCCCACACCTTGAGACTTATGACTCCCCACCCCTACCCCCAAATTATAAAAAAAGGGATATCATCCAGTCATGTCTGTATCAGCCTTTAAGGAAATCCCTGATTTCAGAGGGTGGTGCTTGATTGAACCAGTATGTTGGGAGGGCAGGGGGTGATGGTAGAGGTAGAGTGGTGATTGGCCTGCTCCTATAGTAGGAGTATACAGTGAATGACAGTTTCATCAGTACCACATGGAGAAGGGGTAGGCGATAGCTCCCAGAGACTTTTTAAAAAATAAATAAAGCGGGGTGCTCAAAAAAAGGGTTGCTGGACATTGAAAATAGGTGTGTCTACTAGATCATCTTTTAATGTCACTTTGAAATTAATATATAAATTAGAAGATAAAAATAGTCATGTGTTTGAATTATTCACAGAATAAAGATCTTAGATTGACCTCTATAATCCCTTCCATTCCTGCCTGATTGTCAAATAGCCTTATAAAATATATTGACATTGATGTTTGCCTTGACTTCTTACGTAACAGAAGGAATCTTTTTTTAATTTTTTTTAAACTTTTTATTTCAGCATATTATGGGGGTACAAAAGTTTAGGTTACGTATATTGCGCTTGGCCCCTCCCCCAAATGAGAGCTTCAAGCATGTCCATCCCCTAGATGGTGTGCATCGCACTCACTATGTAGGTATACACCCATCCGCCACCCCACATCTGCCCGGCACCCAGTTAATGTTATTCCTAAATGTGCTTTTAGGTGATGATCAGTGAAACCAATTTGATGATGAGTACATGTGGTGCTTATTTTTCCATTCTTGGGATACTTCACTTAGTTGAATGGGTTCCAGCTCTATCCAGGAAAATACAAGAGGTGCTATATCACCATTAACAGAAGGGATCTTTAAGGAATTGGGACACTTAATTATGGCATTGCTAGAATACTTATTATGGTGAGGGAAGCCATATTTCCATTGTAGGACTATGTAATAGGTCTGATATATTTATATATGCCATATAAAAGATTAGCATGCCTAACAACATAGATTATGCAGGAAATTGAAGGAAAAAACATGACAGTGAGTATGGGTCATGTCCAGTTGTCTATTGCTACTTTTTAAGTAACTTAACAAAATTAAGGATAAAAACCATTCCTGTATTGGTTGTGATCTACCTTTGGTGACTTGTTTATATAAGTAGGCAGACATATTAATAGAGCTCATTTTTCTTGCAGAATTACAAAATTGGCATCATTTTATAGTAGTCTTAATCAGAAATACATTTTCAAATTTATAAAATTTAAGTAGGTAAGAAAAATAAATCATAGGTAGAAGGCATCCAAAAGCACCTTAACTATTTTTACATAAATAAGAGTTCAGTAAGTAAAATATCTGAGACTATTGTCTCCTCTCTTCTGTTGATTCTTTTAAAATGTTGTGGGTTTTTTTTGTTTTGTTTTGTTTTGTTTTGTCTTGTTTTTTTGAGACAGAGTCTCACTGTGTTGCCCTGAGTGGAGTGCCGCCGTGGTGTCAGCCTAGCTCACAGCAACCTCAAACTCCTCGGCTTAGCCTCCTGCCTTAGCCTCCCAAGTAGCTGGGACCACAGGCACATGCCACGACACCCACCTAATTTTTCTATTTTTAGTAGAGATGGGGTCTTACTCTTGCTCATAAAATGTTGTTATATTTAAAAAATTCAAGCTTACAAGGTATATAAAAGCCTTAATTATTTCATATTTCAAAAGCAATACTTGGAAAAGAACCTTTTTTTTTTTTTGGAAGGTGAAACCCTGGACTTTTATTGAATAAATCAGGTTTTTGTTAGGAGAGTAAGTGTGTGTGTGTGTGTGTGTTTAAGAGACATCTGTATTGTAGAACAAATCAATTAGAATTTTTTAAGAGGACAGTACTAATTGCCAGTTTCACCTTTATCCAAAGGATTAAAGATTATAGAAACAAGTACATATAATCTTATACCATAGTAAGGTCAAGAGCTTTGAGAAAAGTAGCATATTTACATTTATATCTAACTTCATTACACAAAGTCTTTGTGGATAAGAATATTTTGACAATTGACTTTTGGTTTTTTCTCAAAGTGACATCATAAAAATAAATTATAAATACAATTTTGCTGCATTACAGAGCCTGGGAAAGAGGAGTGTGTGTGTGTGTGTGTACCCTTGTACATGTGTTTTAATTGGTTTTCAGTAAGTTGTAGGTTTTCACCTCCTGTGTATCCTCTTCTATTGAAATACTCCTTGCTTTACCAGTAGAATGCTAGAAAACTCAATTCTACAAAATACTGTATTTATTTATGAAAGTTATACAGTTTTCATTTAGAACTAATATGGCAAAATTTTAGCACCTTGCCAGAAGTATATTGAAGACTTGTTAGTCTCTGTTCTGCTTCCAGATAAGCTTAGGAATAGTGTAGTTGGCTGGCTTATGCACCATTTAAGCAAGGCAGTTAATGTTTTTGTGTTTGAAAAATAGGAATTATCATGACTTTATATCTGAAAGTTGCTTTTGAAAAATTCAAATCATCAGAAATTGTGAAGATAGTATGTTCTAGCATAGTCAGTTTGCTAAATGGCCAAAAGCAAGTTAAGCTATCATCTTCCAGAACATGATCTACCAAGTTGCTTCACTTGAACTTTTCTTTGTCCAAGAACGTCTGCCATTTCTGATCTTCTGCAAATGTTTTAGACTTTAAAAGAATTAATCATCAAGTGAATTCATTTAGTCCTCCCAAAGTTTGACTTGGGTTATTTAAAAATGCTGAAACATTACTAATTGCCAATTTTCACATGTGAGGTGTTCCCCAGTTCTAGTTTTTGGAGCAGAGATGTATATAAAAGCTAGTTTTGTCTCCCATCCTGGGTTCAAGTTATGTTGCAAATGGATACCTCTGTCCACTAGAGAGCGCTATCTATCACATCACTTTTACATGAAATTCTTTCAGATCACAAAATGTTTAAGGTTATTTTTCCTAGTTTGTCAGACTAGATGGAGTTATGACAATTCTCCTAATAGTCATTTTACATTATGGTATGATTGCAACATCAGTTATAAGTATTTCTGTATCCACACTGTTGTTTTGGTTCTTCCCTTCTCTACTTCTCTGCAACTTAGTGTGGTTGGTCCTCTTAAAGTTTAACACCAAAAATAGATGAGCAGATTCTGTCACATCCATGCACAGGAATACCACTCAGCAGTAAAAAGGAATGGAGTACTAGTATGTGTAACAAAATGAATTTATCTTCAAAACACTATATGATTCTATTTGTATGAAATTCTAAAATAGGCAAAAATGGAACAGGAAGTAGATCAGTGGTTCAGGGCCTTAAGTGAAGGAGAGGGGATTAACTGCAAAGGACATGGAGGACCTATTTAGAGTGATAGAAATGTTCTGTGTCTTGATTGTTATTCTGGTTACATGGGTGAATACATTTTGTCAAACTCATTGACCCACGCACTTAAAATGAGTACATTTTATCACATGTAAATCATAGTTGAGTAGAGTTTAAAAGAAAGTTAAACACTGAAGTCTATTTTAGGGCATGAATAGTAAAAATATAAAGTTTGGTTACAAAAGTGTACTATGATCTTAAATCAGCAGCATAGCAGTAGCCCACAATACTTTAATTTGAATATTTTATTTTGAATGTCACTAAACAGATGTGAAAATTTGTACTGATATCCATTACTGTATAATGTATGCATAAAGGTATTAGTATCACATGAACTAAGAACTAAGTAATATTAGTGACAGTAATACAAGGGTACTTTGTTATAAGTGAAACATGCCCCCCCCCCCCCCCCCGGGGGGAGTGTTTTAATGTAATCTGCACTTGGTTTTGGTTTTTTTTTTTCCTTCTCTCTAAACTGTACATTTTTTAGTCTACTTTAACTTAGCCACACAATCCACATAGACAAGTATAATTTAATATTTTCTGAAATACTTAAATTATTTCTTAATTTTTTAAATATTACAAAATGGTGATACTAATTAGCTATAACATATTAACGTATTAAGCTGGCTCCCTTGATCTATCTTCATATCATTTCTGTCTCTCAGGTGACCAGGGTATATACCCAGGCAAAGATCGGATAGTATAGCATATCAGGCATACGATCATATCAAGTAATTCTGACAATATGCTATGTAGAAATAAACCTAAAAATGAAATTGTAATGTGAGAAAATGTTAAGTCAATCTTCTTTCCCCAATTGATGTTTTATTCTTCGAATCTTTTAAGTCAATTTCAGGTGTCCAGATAATTTCATAAAAAAATTTTTTGAAAAAAGTCCCCGAAGGTGTGGTTTAGATATCTAAATGATAATGCCTGTCGGAACATAAATTTTGTCTTTACAGCTTCTCTTTTGTTTTCAAGGATTCTTGAATAACTAGATTTTCACTTAGCAGCTTGCATTATGTATGCTATAAAGACCATCTCAAGTTGAATGAAGTTTTAAATTAAGAATCTAAATGATTAAGATGTCTTGAATCCTTTTTACCACTTTTCTCCCAGACTCTTTACTGGTGCTTTTAACAAAATCAAAGGAGTAAAGGATTTAACTTTCCCCTTTAAAGCAATGAAATAGTCAAAAATTAAAACTTCTTGGAAAAAAAAAACAAGTGACCAGGACCAATTAATTGTATAATTAATTATTCTCTAAAGAAGTTAAGATAGTGCTATAGTTCTCATGGAAATAAGATTGTTGACTTTGGAGACCTTTCACTATTGGAGGTCCTTGTTTAGATAGAGCTCATAGGATGTCATCATTTATGATAACATTGTCAGGGTTGGGGAAGGGAAGATGGATGCTCTCATGACTTTCTCATTTATAAAATAATAAACGTAATTCCTATATCTTCTAACAGTCTGTTAACCCTGCCAAAGGCATTAGTTTGCTTCAAGAATAACATGTAAAGTGTGCTTGATTGATGTTCCCCCCTAATTACCCGGTATTCTGTAAATTGGGCAGTCCAATAATCTTCAGTTCCAGTGTGTGTTCCTTGCTGGTAAGTGGTATAACCCATTTTGTTCTCTCATAAGCTTATCGACAAACCTGATACACTAACTGAAATGGGACAGTGTCAGAACAGTGTAATAAATTTAGTATATTCAATGAAATTTAGTAAATTCTTGAAGTATATAGAATATACAAAAAAATCTCTTGGCTTTAGTTAGTGGAGAAGGGTAGTGGAGGAAATTTGAAAGAAGATGGTTTGAGAGAGGTGGGACTATCACGCATGGTGTGGGATAGCTTGATCAAGGTTGGACCACAGTGAGAAGACTGGTCCTGAAATGGAGTGCCAAATGCCATTTGCCTTTCCATTATGAATAAGCTATGAAAGTAAACCTATCATATGGCTGGAGAGGCCATGAAAAGATTCTGTGCTCTTTTGAATAAGATGATGACCTCAAAGAATTTTGTAATTTTTAATTCATGATAACTTCTCTTTATAAAATTTTACTTTAACATTTCCCACATATAGGTTTAAGAAAATCTACCAAGAAACGCAGTGAGTCCCCACCTGCTGAGCTCCCCAGTTTGAGGCGGAGCACACGCCAAAAGACCACGGGCTCCTGTGCTAGTACCAGGTAATAATTTGAGTATTTTCACTCTGTAGTGAGTTCATTTATCTTCTGTTGCTTAGATATTTTCAACTTTTAATCCTTAACTCCAAGTGTTTTTTTTTTTTAATTAGTGTAATAAAATAATTTTTTACTGGACTCTTTGAGTATTTATTGTAACATAAGTTGTATTTGTGAATTCTTCCCCAGCATTTATTTACATGTTTTTACTAAGTTTTAATCATGCTATTTTTTGATGCCATTTCTATCTTCTACTTTTTCCTCTGTTCCTACACTATTTTCACAGTTGTTGCCAGTAGTCTGTTGTTTTTGGAATTTACTCTGCAGAATAAATCTCCAATGAGCATGTTTATACATATTTGGGTTGTTTTTAAAAGACAGTTAAATTTCCCAGTAGAGTGATTAATGAATCAAAAGAGATGCCTGCTTTAATGGCTGTAATATTGCCTAATTAGTTTCCAAAAGTGTTGGCACCAGTTATTTAGTTTAGTGGATGAGGGGGAAAATGTGCTTAATTTTTTTTATTTTGTACTACACCTTTCCCTCAAAAAAAATAGGTATTGTGTGTGTTCTCTCATATTTCCAGTTCCTATTTTCTCCCAGTTGATGTGGATCTCATTTTCAAACATCAACTACTTTTGATATGATATAGTCCATTATTATTTCATACACCTTTATTAACTGATTGAGAATCTTATTAAAGGTAAAAATCTTTTCCCTGCAATTTCCTGTTAGATTTTTAGGATTGGTCAGTTTGTTAAATGCCCTTTTTCTGCTTTTTATTCAGTAGCCAGATATGAGTTCTCTTTTATATGTACAGTCATGCATAGCTTAATGAGGGGGGCATGTTCTGACAAACACGACATTAGGCAGTTTGGCCATTGTGTGGATATTATAGAGTGCACTTACACAAAATAGATGGTCTAGCCCACTACACAGCTAGACTAGATGGTATAGCCTATTGCTTCTAGGCTACAAACCTATACAGTATGTTACTGTACTGAATACTGTAGGCAACTGTAACATAATGGCAAGTATTTGTGTACCTAAACATATCTAATCATAAAAAAGGTACAGTAAGCTATAGTCTTATGGGACCACTGCTATGTATGCCATGGCCCTTCATTGACAGAAATATCATTATGCGGTTCATGACTGTAGTTTGTTCTTTCTACTAAATGCATCAAAAATGTGTGATGGTGGAGTGATTTTAGTTTGCCTTTTCCCTACTGTAACTCAGGTTAGTGGAAAGGTTTTAGCACTTTTTTTGGTTGTCTAAGGTAATCTATTTTGATTCCTCTTGGTGGTGGTAAAATAGTAACATAAGTAAACAATATGACTTGTTGCCTAGAAGTCAGAAGTGTACGTGTACCCTTGCCACTTTAAGTCCCTACTTCTCTACTTCTGTTTCTCGGGATTATTATAAATATCTGGAATTAGTATACCTGTTTGCTTTTGAGGTTTCTTAGCAAAACTTTTATGAGACTCTCTGAAAAAATATCTTAGTTTTCCAGAGTTTTTGTCCTATTTTGGGACAAATTTTGAGTCTTATTCACTAAAGGTTTATAGTCTGAGATATAAACTGAATTCACTGTGTCTGAAAATTAATTTTAAGCTACATGTGAAGTCAGGTAAATAAGCGTTAACAATTGTCTTCCTGGCCTTTGCCACCTTCTTTCCTTCTTCTTGTGACCACTTAATTAGTACATGTGAAGTTATTAATACTTAGGGTATATGTGCTCATGCTGTGCACAAGCCGTCCAGCCACCTGCCTGAAACACTCTTTCACAGACCTTTTCTGAATTAGTTGAGATTCTGCTTAAAACTAATGCCTTGCTAACCTACTCAAACTGTCTTTAGACTAACATTCCTTTAGGGCAGTAGTAACCCTGTGTATCCAATGTGATCAGCCCAGTGTGTTGGCACAAATTAGATGTTATATGAATGAATTTGAATCGCAAGAATTTGTAGCTTGGTAAAATGGGTTGGAATGAGCTGCTTCCTTGTGAAGGAAGGATTGGCTAAGCAAATCCCTGTTTGGGGAGGCTTTTTCACTAATGAGGAGAATAAACTCTCCTAGTGCTCTCAGAGAAGTCAGAGCCTTCTTTTACATGTCAATTATGCCTGTTCCTGTTTACTGGGTGACATCTCATGTCATTGCAGTGTGACTTTATTCTAAAACATGTCTTTCGTAGTAGGTTTCTGCATTTCCTAAGGAAATTTGGGGAGCTTCTGTTTAAATACTAACAAATTGTAATAATTTTGGGAGGTTTCTTTTGTTTCTATCCAGTTTGCATACTGGTTATCAAAATAGAAAAAGTCATTGTCTAAATTAATTTGCTCCATGAGAAATGTGATCATTCTTTTTTCCATATACATTATTCCTTGCCTCTGTCCTAAACAAGCGTCTTCCCAAAGACCATCTGTATTTATTTATAACATTAAATTCATAATTTTTTATTTTAACGAATGTAGTTATTGTCCATATTAGCATAGTATTTTTGGATGATTTAGGCAGTCTGGAGCACAGGGGATGGGAATTTTTCCCCCTTCTTTTCTTCCCCTGTCCTCCTCCCATTGTCAGTGTTAGTCTGCAAGCCTGTGTATATTGATCCACTATTTACCCTGGAAGTGGTCCTCTATTTTAAATGAATTGAATTTTCTCTGCAGGAGTCACTTTTCCATTTATTTGCAAGTGTTTAAAAATCATTTCTGTCTCTAAGGATGACAACATCTCCTAGTTACACAAAAGCTTGCATTGTAAATACAGTATAACTTGGAAGAATTTTAAATATACAAAGTCTTGGTTGTTACGCATAATGATTTTCTGCAACAATTTTTATTTAAAAAGAAGAAACTGGCTTTGTGCTCCATGAATTTGAGCTTTGTGTTCTCTATACATTGCTCCTGGTTCACTGGTAATGCTGCCTATGATGACATTTTTCTGTTGTAGTCGTCGGGGCTCTGGCCTGGGCAAAAGAGGAGCAGCTGAAGCTCGTCGACAGGAGAAAATGGCAGACCCTGAAAGCAACCAGGAGACAGTAAATTCTTCAGCTGCACGGACAGATGAAACTCCCCAAGGAGCTGCAGGTAGATTGACACTTAGCCCTAAAATACATTTCTATCTTTTACAGATTCATTTAGAGAGAAGGGGGGGGACAAAAATAAACTAGATGTTACTGTCAAATAAACATTTGTTCTGTTTTGTTTTACTTTACAGATTTGGCATTTTGATTAGCTGGATTTATCATTGCTGTTTTTAAATTGTCCAGTCCAAATTTGTACTAATTACATTCAGAGGACTTTTAGTAGGGAGTAAACTCCTTTCTGTTTAAGCTTTTTATATATTCACTAGAACTTATATATGCCCATTGATTATTTGAAAGAATTTAAATTCATAATAAAAATGTAAGAACGTGGTTTAAATTGCCTCACACATACATAAATTTTAATTTAGAATTTTGCAACCCCTAAAAAAAATAATTTAGTTTGAAACTATGCAACTATAAGAATAGTGTTTATATTTTTATGGATTTATTTTTATTCTTCTTGATGTATTGGAGTAGCAAAAATTAAAGCTTTTTCCTCCCTTGACCTTTCAGTATGTATCCATTACCAATGCCAAAACAAGGGTAATCCTTCAACTGTTAATTGTGGCTAATGAGTTTTTAAACGTGGTCTGCCATTGATATTTCTCACTGACATACTACCAACAGATACAGAAATGTTCCAGTTCATCATTACTTGCTTATGGGTATGAGTCTCTTAAATCAAGACAATAACACAGGTCTAGATGTAGGCATGTACTTACTTTTGAACAAAGTATTTCATGTACTGTTGTTTAATATTAGAATGCGTGCTAGTTTTCTTTAATGCCTGTGGTTGATCATAGGTCACAGTATGTCGGGAAGGTTTGGCTTACCCCATTACTGTTGTCTTCTCATCCTGTTCAGCTTCTCATTTTTTACCACTATTCTTTCTCAGTTTTATATAATCAATTACATGGTTGAGTTACAGCATCTCTTCTGGTGGGAGAGGAGTTTTTTTCCCCATATCTTTTTCCTAGAATTGTTCACCGAAGGGTTAAATGGTAGATATTTGTAAAGTCCATTTTATGTGAAGCTCATTGCAACTGTTCATGACATAGCCTATCCTTCCTGGTCTTTTAATGTTTATGTCAAACCTGAATATGGAAGTGGGACAATTCCCAAATGGATGACTGAAATGGAGCTGCTGAATGTGTTAAAGTTAGACTCATTACAGTAATTGTAATAGCTAACATTTGTAGGGTGTGTGCTCTGCTGTAGACACAGTATTAAGTGCTTTCCATATATTCTCATTTAATATTTTAAAAACCTGAGGTGTAAGTGCTGTTATAGCCATTTTATAAATGATGAAAAACTGTGACCTATATTGGTTATGCTTGCCTGGGGTTACAAGCTGGGATGTGTGACTTCTGAAATCCAGGTCATAGAAATCAAGTGTACATTTCTAACAGCTGTGTCATTCTATTTCCCTGTGGTTACAAGAGTTTGTTTAATTCATATATAATTGAAGGCCAGGATGAGGGGGTGGGGTACAAAGTTTTGTTCCTTGATCCATTTACCTAAGAAGATAAAAGATTTAGTGTTCTTAAATGCTTCATGCGTTTCATTGTCATTTATGGTTTTTTTCTTTTTTGAATTGGCAGATGAGTTGTTAAATTGTCAATCATATTTGAAATCATTGTGTGATAGGTGTTTTCCAAGTTTGTCCCTTGTAACTGGTGATAAAAGGTACAAGTTCACTGGTATTAGAGGAGCACTGGCTTTATTTATTACATTTTGGAGAATAGCTCTCTTGTGGATTATAGAAGTTCCTCTGGTGCCTTACAAAAGAAGGGAATTAGCAGCTTTACATTAAGTTCTTTAGTATAATGTACGTTAGTTTCTCTATGTCTAAAAGTGGGAACTTAAAAATACAAACCTCCAGGCTGGGCGTGGTTGCTCACGCCTGTAATCCTAGCTCTCTGGGAGGCCGAGGCGGGCAGATCATTTGAGCTCAGGAGTTGGAGACCAGCCTGAGCAAGAGTGAGACCCCGTCTCTACTAAAAAAAATAGGAAGAAATTAGCTGCACAACTAAAAATATATATAAAAAATTAGCCGGGCATGGTGGCACATGCCTGTAGTCCCAGCTACTTGGAAGGCTGAGGCAGGAGAATGGCTTGAGCCCAGGAGTTTGAGGTTTCTGTGAGCTAGGCTGACATCATGGCACTCTAGCCTGGGCAACAGAGTGAGACTCTGTCTCAAAAAAAAAAAAAAAATACACACCTCCAGATTCTTGTGGAGTATAGGTTCATGGACAGAGAGCACTTTTTAGCAAGTGTCCATTCTCAGAAAATGCTTCTACAGCTTCTACCTTTCATTATATTGAATTGATCCCTTCATTGTTTATTTACTTTTTCAATAATAATTATTTAATTTATTTTTAAAGACCTATTTCAATGTAATCATTGAAATAAATGTATTTTTTCATATGTAGATATTAAAGCCTTGGTCCATCTTGAGGCAAACTTGCTCTATCACCCTGACTTTGCCAGCGTTGTTGACACTTAGAAAAGTTTGTTGATGATGATGTCTCTGCTGGATTACTCTGTAGTATAATATAATATGGAGCCTTAAATTCTCCTTAAGCCCAACCACTTAGCTCTTCATATGAGAAATGCTAGCTTTTGAAGTTCAAAGTTATGTTTGCTTAATTGTCCCAAGAGTCTGACTTCTATGCGTTTTTAGTTTTGGATTTAGTCGGAGCTGTGCAGCCCTTTGTAGTGTTGATGAACTCCTATACATGTCAGAGATACTAAAACAAGGAATCAAGTGGTCCTCCTTATACTTGCAAAACAATAAAATGGTAAGGAAAAATAGGCTATGTTCTGCCCACCTACATTTTCATTGAGAAAATTTGTAATTTCACAATAAATGATCAGGGTTAGGTGGTAAAAGGAAAGTAACCCAGTTTTGTAAACTTTTGTTTAATTCCACTGCAAATTATACTGCTACCATATTACCTGATTCTGAGGCTCATATTAGTGTATAATTACTTACTAACAACCATTCTTCTGGCCTTACTACAAAGTTTTTGTGACACTCCAAAAAAAATTAATAATAATCATCTTCATATTGTTTCCCGTAGTTATGCATCTAGTAAACTGTTAGCATTTCCTGGCAAGTAAAATCTAACTCTGAGCTTTCTAATATTTTTCTCTTTTAACAAGCTTTTCTCTGGAGCTTTCTAATATTTTATCTTTGCTTTCTGGGTAAGAGGTTACATCAGCTAAAGTACAAAAACTTGGTACTCCATAATAGAATTTTTGTGTTCTGATTTAAACATTTTCTCCATTATTTTCACTTAAGTGTATATTGTAAGCTGTATTACATGGCATTGTGAAGATATACTAAAACTAAACAGGAAAAATATCTGATTGAAAAAAAGAAATAATTGACACTGCCAAAAATCTTGCATTGAATTTTGTCTCTTGGTATTTAATAGTCATATTTTTGTATTTGATTCCGGGAACAAATCTGGTACATGTGCCCAAGGAGCTTTGAAGCCTTGACTAAAGAACTTTGCAGTTGACTACAGTTGATTTTTATTACATTTTCTTATCTGCATGACTTTACAAAACAGCCACCTCTCTGCTCTTAAATTAGCCTAAAGACTAGGCCAGTTTGGGCCATCTAATTTTGGGAAACATACTTAAAAGGAACTACAGTGGACAAATGCTTAACACTTGCCATCAAAGGGTGGGCAAAAGAATCCTTTTATTTACAGCTTGTAAAGTGATTTCTGTCAAAACCAGCACCCCACTCCCATTAAAAATTAGACAGTATCTGTCCCTTCTTGTAATGGTTCTCTGATTCCCTAAAGATCAGGACTCCACTGTAATAGAACCTTGGCAGCTCTTTTAATTGTGTGCTTTTACTAGTTTTATGTCTTGCTTAATTAATATCTTTGTGGCAGTGCAATTTGAGGTATTCATTACAAAAGTTATTAGAATAATATGTTTAAGCAGTAATATAGAAACCTTTAATGGTTTTAGATCTGTAGAACATTTTAAAGTAAAATCATATAGATCCTCTGATAAATAAACTCAAAAAACCAGCATTACCTTAACAAATGAGGTTTTGGTGTTTGTTAATGTGTGAGCTCCAGAGTGTGCTTTAAAAAAACCAATTACTGGCTGGGCTCAGTGGCCTGTAATCCTAGCACTCTGGGAGGCCGAGGTGGGAAGATCTCTTGAGGTCAGGAGTTCTAGACCAGCCTGAGGAAGAGCGAGACCCCGTCTCTACTAAAAAAAAAAAATAGAAAAAAAATTAGCCCGGCAACTAAAAATACAAAAAATTAGCTGGACTTGATGGCATGCGCTTGTAGTCCCAGTACTTGAGAGTCAGAAGCAGGAGGATCACTTGAGCCCAGGAGTTTGAGGTTGCTGTGAGCTAGGCTGACGCCACAGCACTCTAGCCCAGGCAAAAGAGCAAGACTCTGTTAAAAAAAAAAAAAAATAGAGAACGAACAAAACAAAACCAATTATTTTATTTGTTAAAAGTTTGTATTTGCTTACCACATAGATGGAAGTTTAAGAGCCATGTTAACAAAGCTAGTCATAATTGTACCTAGCAACAGTATTTGTTAACAGAGTTTCTGCATAACGGGAAGAAACAACTCAATTGAAATAAAAAATTACTGTTGAAGAATATGTTTGAGTTGTATGGTTCTTAAGGATATACTCCGTGAAGTCAGACTGCTTGGGTTCAAATCTCTGATCCATTATTAGCTATCTGACTTTGGGTAAGTATGGTCAAAGTCACAAAGCCTCTGTTTCCTTAGGTGCATGATGAAGCTCATAATACCTGTTTGTACAGTTATAAGGAAACATATAGGCAATGTCTGCATATTGTAAACATTTAATAAATGCTACCTATAAATAGCATTATAGAGTACAGTTATTGTTTCATTTCATTTTTCTTCACCAGAAGAGCAGATTTGGCTAAAGCTTGATACCCTTTAACATTAACATTTCTGGTTAATCTGTAGCTATAAACCTTGGGGATGGTAGTGCGAACATTTTTTGTAAAAGGCCAGAGAGTAAATGTCTTGTGCTTTATATGGTTTCTGTTGTTAAGTACTCAATTCTGTGGTTGTAGCATTGAAGCAGCCACGGACAATTTGTAAATGAATGAGTAGAGCTGTGCTCTAATAAAATTTTATTTACAAAACCATGTGGTGGACTGGATTTGGCCTTTGGGCCATAGTTTGCTGACCCTGTTCCAAACCATAAATTTTTCTAAGAGAAATTTTCCAAAAATCCCAATGAAGTCATAGAAAATAGTATGCGATGAAAGGTATTACGAAAATACCGAGTTGATAGCTTGTGTATTGGCATCTCTTTCTTCAGAGAAGCTCTTTAAATTTACATGTTATTCACATGCCTCTTTTAACAGTAATGACAAAACTATTCTTCCTGGCTTGCATTCTGCCATTATCTGTGGCGTATATAGGGGTTAAGGTATTGTGGATGATGTCATATGTAGATCTATCATCTGTGTGAGGGGGTAAAAATCCTTTAGAGCTGAGTAGACACTTAGAGGCAAAGGCAAAGTAAAGTGCTAGTCTTGCAGGGGAATATATTTTCACTTCCTGGTCAGATTCATTATAGAATCTACCTCTATTAGCTTAGACTGTTTTTGGTCGGGGTAACATTTTTGGGTAGTATAGTAGTGTCCTGAGTCTTGACTCTTTATTCTACACTAGTTTTAACATCTTATTACCCTCTCTTACTTCAGAGCAATGTTTTGCCGTCATCTATTAATTATAATATCTTTTCACACTCCTGGAATTAGATAAACCAGATAATGATTGTATCAAGTCCAAAGTCCAGGAGTAAAGCAGACTTAGAAGGCACACCTCTACATAGAACATTTTCCCCAATTGTCAATTTAGCTTTTAATTATTTTTGTGACTAATTGGTCATCTATTATATTAATATATCACAGTGGTTTTAGCAGTATTGTCTTCATTGGCCTTCAGTAGGGGAGTTCAGGACAAGACTTTAGAGCTTTGATTTGAGAGCACTTTCAGAGGGTTAAGAAATTTGTCAAAAGCCATGTATGAATGAAATGCAAAGGTTGTATTTTTATGCTTAATGCTAAAATAGTTGAGCTACACTTTTGTTTCTAAAAGCTACAGGATGAAGTCTAGAATAGCTAATTATGCAGTAGGAAGATAGGTTTAGTTGCCTTTGTTTATTGCCCACAATGCTTTGATTTTTCTTTCTTAAGATAAGCCAGACACAATGAATTTAAGTACTCCTCTCCTAACCCTTACCTTCTATTCCCCACCCCCACCCCCAGCCTCTAGTTCTGTTGCAGGGGCTGTTGGCATGACCACCTCTGGGGAGAGTGAATCAGATGATTCCGAGATGGGACGATTACAAGGTAAAGACAGTTATTGAGCCTGTGAGAAATGAGAAATAATTACAGTGGGCTTCCTGTTCCTGCGTTCTTTGTGGAGATTCAGATAAATTCATTTGAGCATAATCTAACAGTTGCCTGTACCTTGAGAAAAGCTGCTTTTTCTTAGTGGTGATTTTATAATTTAGGATTAGAAGATGAGTTATCTTCCTCTTCATTTTTTATTGTTTAAGTAGACAGAGACTTACATAGCTTTGTTTTAAAATTTTATTTATTTTGGTTAGATGTGTAGCTGATTTTAGTAATAAATTAAGAAACATCTTGAAAAGGGGATAGCTTAATATATTGTTTTCTAGTGCCTGATACCATTATGAATGCATCTAGTAAGGTGTTTTTTAGCCATGTTCTTTTGTCTTTTTTATCACTTCTTTTAAAATGAGTGTATAGTGTATATATAAACTCCAGATTTTTCAGTGTTGTAAATGCTTTTTATAAAAAGTAGTCTTATACTAATATTATGCATACACTCTTTACAAATGGATGGGCATATATTTTTATCTCAGATGATTGATTTATAATAGATCCCCAGTGTGAGGCTTATGAGTAATATTTATAAGTCAGTTTCAGATTGTTCTTTAGTTCCTGAGGGAACTTAGTACTGTCTCTTTTTGTCTAGGACTCTTAGGAACACACAGTTTTTCTCCCTTTTTGGAACTGATAAAAATACTGTTAATGATAAAAACAATGTTACTAACCTGATAAAAATATACTATTTTCATAATGTTTTTAGAGGGTCTCATGACCAATATCTAATTGCAAAATAATGTCAGAGGGAAAACAGGACAAAGGTGCTTAACATATAATTTCTTCAAAGTATGTATATTTATCTTGAGCTTTTCTTGGACTAGTCACATAGTTCCTTCTGGCACTGATTTTATTATTTCTCCATAAAACCATACTTGGAACTAAGCTTGCACTTGTATGTTTTAATTCATATTAATTACATTAATATATTAGAGTGGTCTTGAAAATTTAATGTAGCTTCTCAAAGTTCAGAATGGAAAGTAAGATTGGCTGAGTCAATTAATTGAGATGAATCAGTTACTTGAAATTATTAGATAGGATCAGTTGCATTACATCAACTCAACTCTTCCCCCTGCCCTTCTTTTCTCTTTAGCTCTGTTAGAGGCCAGGGGTCTTCCTCCTCACCTGTTTGGTCCTCTTGGTCCTCGGATGTCACAACTTTTCCATAGAACAATTGGAAGCGGAGCTAGTAAGTGAATACTTCAAAATATTTCCTTCTTTAAAACCCCTCGATAATTAGTTAACTGCTATTTTTTCTGTTTACCTATTGATGTACCTATTAGGAAGTTTTTACGAACTTTAACTTACTTTTAAAAATAGGGCTTTGTATACTTTCATGCCTTAAATACAGCAACTGTGAGATTTTCTTTGCTTTTATTTTTGATTACTGAATTGGAATCATTAGAAAACCATCCAGATTTTATAGCAGGATTGACTTTTTGTTGTGTTTGAACTACGGAAGAGAAAAGAATCTCAGATGATTGCATTGATAATTATGGCATCTGATTTCAAGTTTTGCATAGATTTGAATCTTGAGCCTTTTGATTCATAAGACAGTAAATTTTAATGTGAGGTTGAGAGGAAAAATTTTCTAAGCAGAATTACCAGTCACTAGACTCATTGTCAAATTAATTATCACAACCCAAGAGATCTTACCACATATGTTCAACACAATAGTGAGTGACTCTTGAAGTCTCAATTTATAACTAAGTATAACTTTCATATAATTACATATTGAGTTAAATTCTTTTTTTTTTTTTTTTTTTTGAGACAGAGTCTTGCTCTGTTGCCCTGGGCTACAGTACCGAGCAACCTCAAACTCCTGGGCTCAAGCTGGCCTCCTGCTTCAGCCTCCTGTGTAGCTAGGACTACAGGCATGTGTCACTGTGCCTGGATAATTTTTTCTATTTTTAGTAGAGACGGGGTCTCCCGCTCTTGCTCAGGCTGGTCTCGAACTCCTGAGCTCAAGCAATCCTCCTGCCTTCGCCTCCCAGAGTGCTAGGATTACAGGCATGAGCCACTGCACCTGGTTCAGTTAAATTCTTTGTGTCATAGAATATTATCTTCCTTATCCAAAATTTACATTTAAACATTTTTTAATAACTTCATAATGTTTCCATAGAATCAGTAGGTTATTTGTAGATTTCAGTCTTTTTTTTTTTTTTGAGACAGAGTCTCACTTTGTTGCCCGGGCTAGAGTGAGTGCCGTGGCGTCAGCCTAGCTCACAGCAAACTCAAACTCCTGGGCTTAAGCGATCCTACTGCCTCAGCCTCCCGAGTAGCTGGGACTACAGGCATGCGCCACCATGCCCGGCTAATTTTTTCTATATATATTTTTAGTTGTCCAGATAATTTCTTTCTATTTTTAATAGAGACGGGGTCTTGCTCAGGCTGGTCTCGAACTCCTGACCTCGAGCGATCCACCCGCCTTGGCCTACCAGAGGGCTAGGATTACAGGCGTAAGCCACCACGCCCGGCCTAGATTTCAATCTTAATTTCAAAATTTATAAAGTGTTATTGAAGCCTGTTGTCTCTGACCTTACTAATGTGTGTTTATTTAATTTACCATCAAATGTTTCAAGTGTTTTTTTTAAAGTAACGCAACATGTGTATGTGTGCTCACATATGTACTTGAGGTTTTTTTTGAATTTCTAGCCTTAGGGATTGGCAAGGAAATTCAAGAAGCAGCTGGAAGTTTTGTTTTTGTTATGCTTTTGCTGCCCTGTCTCCTCTCATATAACATACCCTGCCTGCCCAAACATTCTCATGAACTCTTGAATGTAGATATTTATTTAGTGTCATTTCTAGGTGCTGAGATTGTAGTACTCATAAGCAAGATAAGCAGTTATTTCTCACACACAGCTTCCATGCTAGAGAGGGACCCTGGCAACAAACAAGACAATTATTATATAAAATTGCAGGTGTTATCAGTGCAACGAAGGAAAATAAAGCAGAGTAAGGATGTAGGTTGGTTGGTGGAGTGATGTAGATAAGCTAGTTAGAGAAACCTCTGAGATATGGTGATTTTTTAGAGACCTGAGTGAAGTGAGGAAGCTAGCCATGGACAGGCCTGAGGAAAAAAGCACTTGAAGAACCATCAGAGGTGGAAATGAAGTTGGCAAATTTAAGAAACAGACAGCAAGAAAGGCCTGTGGAAAGACTGAAGGGAAAGTTGTAGAACATGGAATCAGTTGTAGGCATTTGCCAAATCTTGGAGAACCTTGGCAGGCTAACAAGTGTGGGTTTTAATCTAAGGGCAAACAAGAACCATTTAAGAATTTAGAGAGAAGAGGAATGACTTAATCTTCGTTATGGAAAAGATCAAACACAGGCAAAAGTTGAGACTTTAGTAGTCTAATAACTCCCATGAATCCATCAATAGTTATCAGTTCCCATAGCAACTATTGCTTCATTTATATCCTCAACCATTCTTCGCACTCCCAGGATTATTTTTAAGCCAATCCTAGGCATCATTTCATCTCTGTACATTTGAATTTATAACTATAAAAATAAATGTCCACACTTTAAAATTCTAAGATAATATCGTGGTTATCTTAAGAGTCAGTCTTTACTATTGTAAAATATCTGTTCAAAGTTCAAATGCTTCTGTCCTTTTCGTAAATCCATTTTAAAAATTTGTTTCTTTGAATTGGGATCAAAATGATCTATACATTGCAGTCAATTAATATGTTTCTTAAGTGTTTTTGTTTTTTTTTAAAAGAGAAATTTGATTTTATTTATTTTACCACTTCATATATTTCTGGAAAGATAACTTGGAAGAAAAGTTAGTACAAGGGTACCTAAGAGTATTGACATTAAAACATCTCAACTCCATATTTAGGGTTGACATTTTCACATTAAATTAATATAAACCATAGAATAGAACCAGAGTAGGAAAAAAGCTATACCTCTTCATGCCCAAAACCTGGCTTTACCTGTACCTACTTTGTATTCAATCTTTATCTTTTCCCTCATCCACATCCTTCCTCCCATATTAGTTTAAAATGAATCCAACACATTATATATAGTCATATTCTACATAATGACATTTTGTTCATTGACAGACCACATATACAATGTTAGTCCCCTGAGATTATAGTGGAGCTGAAAAATTCCTGGCAGTAATGATATATGCAGTACAAAGTACTTGATAATAAATGTGTTACTGGTCTATAGGTTTACTATGCTTTTATGGTTTAAAGTGTACTCCCTCTACTTATTGGGGGAAAAAAGTTAACTGTAAAACAGCCATAAGCAGGTCCTTCAGGAGATATTCCAGGAGAAG